>NC_134688.1:298032860-298382860 GCF_050947455.1 Rhinoderma darwinii | reverse complement strand
CATATATCTACTTTAGTTTGGATGTTACAAGGCTTAGAACTTTAGCAGCAATTCTCAAATTTTCAAGAAAATTTCATAAGGCTATTTGTACAGGGGCCAGTTCAGTTGTGAAGTGGCTTTGAGGGCCTTATATATTAGAAACCCCCAATAAGTCATCCCATATTAAAAACTGCACCCCTCAAAGTATTCAAGACAGCATTTAGAAAGTTTCTTAACCCTTTAGACGTTTCACTGGAATTAAATCAAAGTAGAGGTGAAATTTACAAATGTCATTTTTTTTTTGCAGAAATTAATTTTTAATCAATTTTTTTGTAACACAGAAAGTTTCACCAGAAAAATGGAACTCAATATTTATTGCCCAGATTCTGCAGTTTTTAGAAATATCCACCATGTGGCCCTAGCTTGCTTATAGACTGACGTACCGGCCTCAGAAGCAAAGGAGCACCTAGAGGATTTTGGGGCCTTGTTTTTATTAGAATATATTTTAGGCACCATATCAGGTTTGAAGGACTCTTGCAGTACCAAACCAGTAGAAACCCCCCACAAGTGACCCCATTTTGGAAACTGCACCCCTTGAGGAAATTATCTACAATGACTAAAGGAGAAAAAGCACCACAACATTTGTAAAGCAGTTTGGCCCGAGTAAAACAGTACCCCAGATGTGGTCATTAACGGCTGTTTGGATACACGGCATAGCTTAGAAGGGAAGGAGCGCCATTTGGCTTTTGGAGCTCAAATTTAGCAGGAATGGTTTTCGGAGGCATTGTCGCATTTGCAAAGCCCCATAGGGGACAAAACAGTGGAAACCCCCACAAGTGACACCATTTTGGAAACTACACCCCTTGAGGAAATTATCTAGGGGTATAGTGAGCATTTTGACCCCACAGGTTTTTTGCAGAGATTATTGGAAGTAGGATGTGAAAATGAAAATCTACATTTTACCCAATAAAACGTAGGTTTAGCTAATTGTTTTTCATTCCCACAAGGACTAAAGGAGAAAAAGCCCCACAACATTTGTAGAGCAGTTTGTCCCGAGTAAACCAGTACCCCACATGTGGTTATAAATGGCTGTTTGGACACACGGCATGGCTTAGAATGGAAGGAGCGCCATTTGGCTTTTGGAGCTCAAATTTAGCAGGAATAGTTTGCGGAGGCCATGTCGAATTTGCAAAGCCCCTGAGGGGACAAAACAGCGGAAACCCCCCACAAAAGACCCCATTCTGGAAATTACACCCCTAGAGGAAATTATCTAGGGGTATAGTGAGAATTTTGACCCCACAGGTTTTTTGCAGAAATTATTGGAAGTAGGACGTGAAAATGAAAATCTACATTTTACCCAATAAAACGTAGGTTTAGCTAATTGTTCTTCATTCCCACAAGGACTAAAGGAGAAAAAGCACCACAACATTTGTAGAGCAGTTTGTCCCGAGTAAAACAGTACCCCACATGTGGTCATAAACAGCTGTTTGGACACACAGCATTGCTTAGAAGGGAAGGAGCGTCATTTGGCTTTTGGAGCTCAAATTTAGCAGGAATGGTTTGCGGAGGCCATGTCGCATTTGCAAAGCCCCTGAGGGTACAAAACAGTGGAAACCCCCCACAAGTGACCCCATTTTAGAAACTGCACCTCTTGAGGAAATTATCTAGGGGTATAGTGAGCATTTTGACCACACAGGTTTTTTTGCAGAAAGTATTGGAAGTAGGACGTGAAAAGGAAAATCTACATTTTACCCAATAAAACGTAGGTTTAGCTCATTTTTTTTCATTCCCACAAGGAATAAAGGAGAAAAAGCACCACAAAATTTGTAGAGCAGTTTGTCTTGAGTAAAACAATACCCCACATGTGGTCATAAACAGCTGTTTGGTTTGCGGAGGCCGTTTGCGGAGGCCATGTCGCATTTGCAAAGCCCCTGAGTGGCCAAAACTGTGGAAACCCCCCAAGAGTGACTCCATATGGGAAACTACACCCCTCAAGGAATTTATCTAGGGGTATAGTGAGCATTTTGACCCCACAGGCTTTTTGCAGAATTTATTGGAAATAGGCCGTGAAAATGAAAATCTAAATTTTAACCAATAAAACGTAGGTTTAGCTAATTTTTTTTCATTCCCAGAAGGACTAAAGGAGAAAAAGCACCCCAACATTTGTAGAGCAGTTTGTCCCGAGTAAACCAGTACACCACATGTGGTTATAAATGGCTGTTTGGACACACGGCATGGCTTAGAATGGAAGGAGCGCCATTTGGCTTTTGGAGCTCAAATTTAGCAGGAATAGTTTGCGGAGGCCATGTCGCATTTGCAAAGCCCCTGAGGGGACAAAACAGCGGAAACCCCCCACAAATGACCCCATTCTGGAAATTACACCCCTAGAGGAAATTATCTAGAGGTATAGTGAGAATTTTGACCCCACAGGTTTTTTGCAGAAATTATTGGAAGTAGGACGTGAAAATGAAAATCTACATTTTACCCAATAAAACGTAGGTTTAGCTAATTGTTCTTCATTCCCACAAGGACTAAAGGAGAAAAAGCACCACAACATTTGTAGAGCAGTTAGTCCCAAGTAAAACAGTACCCCACGTGTGGTCATAAAGGTCTGTTTGGACACGGCATGCCTCAGAAGGGAAAGAGCACCATTTGGAGTTCAAATTTAACTGGAATGGTTTGCGGAGGCCATGTCACATTTGCAAAGCCCCTGAGTGGCCAAAACAGTGGAAACGCCCAAGAGTGACTCCATGTGGGAAACTACACCCCTCAAGGAATTTATCTAGGGGTATAGTGAGCATTTAAAAAAAATGTTTCAATTAAAAATCCATAGATGTGTTATAAACTTTGAAGCACTCCTTTATGCACAGGCCAGGTTTGTCGGGGCACATTTCACAATGATAAGTTGTGTCTCGTCTTCTCACCCTTTTGTAACACACTTTACACCTTTTTTGGCTCCTTCCCTTTTTACCAGTGGAGGGGATTTCGCCAGGAAAGTGTTACCCTGGTACAATACGTGGACCATCGCATCTAGAAGTACTGGGGCCCTCCCCTTCCTGGTTCCCAAATACAAGGGCCTTAATAACCCCTTCTTGAAACTGAAGCAATGTCCCTGTCCGGCCTGCACATTGGTATAGCACGTAAGCGTTATACAATGCCATCTGTACCATGTGCACGGCCAGCTTTTTGTACCACACCTTTGTTTTACGCATTGGCACTGTGCGGCTTCAGTACTTGATCTTAGAGATCAACCCCTCCCATGTACTTATTGTAGCCGAGGATGCAATCTGGCTTGGGGGTCGTTGTAGTGCTAACTCGGACAGGGACAGGGGTGCTGCCGCTACCATGCATTGTGGTCAACATAAGGACGTCTCTCTTGTCCTTATACTTGACCAGCAACATCTTCTCGCTATTTAGTGACCTGCTTTCCCCCTTTCTTAGGGGTTGGGCAATCAGATTTTTAGAGAGGCCTCTCTGATTTTTGCGCACAGTGCCGCATGATACAGTACTTCAGGTGGAGAGGCATTTAAATAGTGGGATGCTGGTATAGAAGTTATCCACGTTAAGGTGATAACCCTGGTCCAGCAGTGGGTGCACCAAATCCCACACTATTTTTCCACTAACTCCCAGGGCAGGGGGCATTCTGGAGGTTCTATCCTGGTGTCCTTCCCTTCATAAACCTGAAACCTGTAGATGTACCCTGAGCTGCTCTCGCACAGCTTGTACATTTTAATTCTATACCTCACCCTCTTGCTTGGCAGGTATTGGCAGAATTTTAGTCTCCCCTTAAAATGTACAAGGGACTCGTCTATTGCTATGTTCTTTTCGGGGGTGTACACTTCCTGAAATTTGGTGCAGAAATAATCAATCATTGGCCTGATTTCGAATAGGCGGTCGTATGTGGGGTCATCAAGGGGTGGGCACTGTGCATTATCATTATAATGCAAACATTTTAGAATAATTTCAAAACGTGTCCGGGTCATTGCCATGCGGTAAAATGGGGTGCTGTATAAAATGTCCGCACTCCAGTATTGCCTAATCTCTGGCTTTTTTACTAGGCCCATATCTAGGACAAGGCCCCAAAATGTCATCATCTCCGCTGCCTCTATGGGGATCCACCTAGCAAATGATGACGTGGGGTTTTGGGCTAAAAATTGTTGGGCGTATAAATTTGTCTGTGCTACCATTAAATTAACGAAATCCTAAGATAAAAAGAGCTTGAAATAGTCAATTTCTGCGAGGCCTACAGTCTCAAACCGAATTCCTGAGCTCCCTGTGAAATCTGGAATGTGAGTCTCATAATTATCAGGGGGTGGATTCCACAGGGTATCACTCATTTGGGGGGTTGCCTCAGCTGATGTCCTGGGGCGTCTTTGCGGGGGTTCCTCATCACTGGATGAGGATGAGGAGGAGCTCAAGAGGAATGGGGCAATTTCCTCTTCTCCCTCGCTGGCCAATTCAGTGTCCGAGGCCAGGATAGCGTATGCCTTCTCAGCTGAGTAGACCCTTTGAGATGATTGGGACATTTTTATTAGGGGGGTATGCAGTGCTTCAACACGTGTAATACTCAATTTATTTTTATAGAGGTGGTTGTGTATGTTGTGCTTTTACACGTGTATATGAAATTTATAGGGAAAAAAAAAAGGAGAAGAAAAAGAGGAGGAGAATAAGAAAAATTTAGGAGAAAGAAATTTATTGAACGTTCAATATAGAACTGTAAAAAAAATTGAGCTACAACTGTATCGCTACGCTATCAAAAATGTAGTGACCGAACTTCAGTTAAAAAAAAATGAATTTCGATCAATAAACGGACACTGACTATAGGCTGTAAATTTATACTAAAACTGTCGCTACAGTATCACAAATTCAGTGAACAAATTTTTGTTAAAATAAACTGAATGTCTGTCACTGAACGGACGCTGACTATAAAGCTGTAAATTTATACTAAAACTGTCGCTACGCTATCACAAATTTAGTGACCGAACTTCAGTTAAAAAAAACTGAATGTCCGTCACTAAACAGACGCCAACTAGAAACTGTAAATTTATACTAAAACTGTTGCTACGCTATCACAAATTTAGTGAACGAACTTCAGTTTAAAAAAAACTGAATGTCCGTCACTAAACGGACGCTATAAACTATACTAACTATAAATTTATACTAACTGTCGCTACGTTATCAAAAATTTAGTGAACGAACTTCAGTTAAAAAAAACTGAATGTCCGTCACTAAACGGACAATAACTATAACGCTATAAATTTATACTAACTGTCGCTACGTTATCAAAAATTTAGTGAACGAACTTCAGTTAAAAAAAACTGAATGTCCGTCACTAAACGGACGCTGACTATAACGCTATAAATTTATACTAAAACTGTCGCTAAAATTTAGTGACTGAACTTCAGTTAAAAAAACTGAATGTCCGTCACTAAATGGACGCTAACTAGAAGCCGTAAATTTACTCAAACTGTATAAAAAATATATAGCTATAACTTCTGCTAAGTAACTTCTGTCAGTAAACGTCCGCTACCCTAATGCTACTCTTTTTTTTTTTACAGTTTTATAAAAACAAAAAAAAAAAGGCCAAAAAAAACCTGCAGAAACAAATTATCACTGAGGCTGATATTAGACTGAGCACTCAGTGGCCGCAGGGCGCACGCAAAAAAACGGTGCAGTAATAAAAAAGGCCAAAAAATAAAAAACCTGCGCCAATAATTGAGCACAGATGCCGATCAGTGAAGAGGGTCCTGTGCCAAAAATTGGCGGTCAGTGATGGCGGTCACTGATCCGCACTCAGCGGCCGCAGGACGTAAAAAGGGAAAGAGGGGGAGGGGGCTGGTTACAGGGATAAGAAATTTAGGAAAAAACAAGTGCTGCGCCTAAAAAAAAAAAAATCAGCAACAGCACAGATGATGATGATGACGACGGTTCACTCTTCAGGAGGAAGCAGTCGGATGAAGACGTCACAGCAGTATCGCAGCACAGAATGCCTCAGAATCAGTAAGTATGGCTTCACAGACGGTCACACCAGCTCTGCTCACCGTTCCTAAACGGAATGAGGTGGACAGAGTCGGTGGAGTGTGTTTCAAACACCCGCCATGGCTGCGATTGGTCGGTCGGTGCAGTTGGTCGGTCGGACCAATCGTAGCAATCGGTGGGGTGGCATCACTGCCACCTCATCATCATTACATGGCAGGAATTGGTGCTGTCCTAGGCAGCACCAATCACCACCATATCACTGTGGCACAGTGATTGGCGAAAGCCGCAAACGGCCGCAATTGGCCGGTATGATTTGCCCGGCCAATTGCAGCGATCGCCGATGCGGGGCGGGTGAACCACCCCCTGGCCCTTGTGTAAAGATGGCCTGCTGTTATGAACAACAGCCATCTTTACTTTGTTTACACTGTAACCCCTTCTTCATTTGGTGTATGGATACGGCAATTTGCGGGAAGTCATAGCTTTCCATGGCGTACCCATACGGCAAATGTCGGGAAGGGGTTAAAGAAGACCTCTGTTACACACGCACATGCCCCAGGAAGAAGCCATTAGGCCGGGTTCCCATGGGACGAATACGCTGCGTAATACCACGCAGCCTATCCGACCTGGAACCGGCAGTACATTCAATCCGTAAACCACCACAGTGTGGAGCCTTTTTTCGGATGGAATTTCCGCTGCGGAAAAAGCCGCTCATACTTACGTAAGCCGTTGTTATTGCGACGCATCCTTCCTGTGCAGTCCGGTCCGGCCTCCTTGGATAATGCTGCAGCCCATGTGACCGCTGCAGCCTGTGATTGGCTGCAGCGGCGGTCACATGGGATTTAACATCACATCAGGAGGCCGGACCTCTGACTTTATCCAGGTCGGCCTCCCGGGATGACGTATCATCCCATGTGACCGCCGCTACAGCCTGTGATTGGCTGCAGCGGTCACATGGGATACAACGTCATCCCAGGAGGCCGGACTGCAGGGAGAAGGAGGGCATTCTGGGTAAGTATGTTGTTTTGTATTTCCGGAGTTGGGATTTTTGCGGCGTAATCGATGTGAATACACAATAAAAGTTGCAACACTTGGCTTTCTGTTGCGGGTTTTACATCCCCATTAAATTAAATGGGGAAAACCTGCAACGGAAAATCAACAAAAACGCAGCATAAATTTACATGCTGCGGAATGAAATTCCACACCGCAGGTCAATTTATTAATGTTTACGCTGCGGTTTCTTTCGGCAACGTAGGCAAGATATTTTCTGAATCTCAACCACTTTGCTGCTACTGTAAATGCTGCGGAATTTCCGCACAGAATTCCGTTGTAGAAATTCTGTTGCGTTTACGCTACGTGCGAACCTGTCCTTAAGGCGAAACCCAGGGTCAGGTCCATGTGTGGCGTGCTGCTTACGTTGTTATTAAAAAGCTCTGTTTTTATTCATGTTTGTGAGTATAATTAAAACTCTTTTTAACTGTTCACCTGAATTACATTGTGTTTAGGTCACTTTAAACTTTGTTGCAGTGGGAGGCTACATTGCGGAGTGAAAGCATTCGAGGAGACTCGGTTGTTTTTTTAACTGAACGGAGCAAAGACTGAAAGGAGGTATTTTCCTGCAAAAGCTAGAGTAAGATCACTTACACCTTTACTACAAGCTGGAGAAGAAGGGAGGACAGTCCCTAAAGTGGATCGTTCTGCGGTGTATTAGTGGAATGACTTTTCATTTTGTTTGGACATTTTTTTGGGACTTTTTGCTTTTTTGTAGTGTCCCATGGTTACTAGTTACATCACATTGTTGTTTCTGCTTTGTTATATATATATATATATATATATATATATAACCCTATTTGTTTTAAATATGATGCTATCTAATATATATGACGCTATATAAGCAAATGAAAATAAAAAAATAATGTCATATTATCTTGCTATGAAAATCTTAGAGCCCATAATTTTATATATATTTTATATACTATAGATATGGGATCACTGGCGTAGCTATAGGGGTCACAGCGGTATGCAATTGCGACCGGGCCCCGAAGCCAGGGGGGCCCACAGCCCCCCGCACCACATCAATAAAAAGTTACTATAGTAACTCGGGTCGCGGGCCCCTGTTACTATAGTAGCAGACTGTACTTACCTTCCTGGTTCTGGATCGCAGCGGAGGTCCTGACGTCAAGCGCTGTGCGCAGCGCATGACGTCACAGCGGTATGCGCCACGCACAACATCGAGAGGACAGAACTACCACCGCGGCTGAAGAGGAAGGTAAGATTAGTAGCCCTGACTGGCGGGGTCCGACTCCCGGGACCCGCCAATCAGCTGTTTTGAAGGGGCCGCAGCACTCGTACGAGAGCTACTTCCCCTTCATTCCGGTCACACTGTGAATCCGTGTCAGCGATTCACAGTGTGAGCAAGTAAGTGAAATGAAGGGGGAGTAGCTCTCGTACGAGTGCTGCGGCCCCTTCAAAACAGCTGATTGGCGGGTCCTGGGAGTCGGACCCGGACACATCAGCTATTGATGGCCTATCCTGAGGATAGGCCATCAATGTTTAGGGACTGCACAACCCCTTTAAGCCTATGATGTAGCAGACTTAGAGGGCCCATTAGACAGGATCACAGATTGTGTGATCCTGTCTGCTGGGCCCTGTATCTAAGCCAATCACATGGTAGGCTTAGATACATGGCCCATGTGTGATCCTGTCTGATGGGCCCTGTATATAAGCCTACCACACTGTAGGTTTAGATACAGGGCCCCAGCACACAGTAATCTTATACCTGTATAACATTACTGTCTGCTGGACCCTGTATCTAAGCCTACCTTGTGGTAGGCTTAGATACAGGGTCCCACAGACTGTATCACACATGCGCCCTGTATCTAAGCCTAACACATGTGTTACTAATCGGTTTTTTTTTTGTGTGTTTTCTTACAGGTTCGGTCGTTGGACTACGACGGATTCCAGGACTACTTCGATGACGGCTTTTTTTTTTTTATTATCAATAAAATGGTTAATGAGGGTTGTGTGTTTTTTTTTTTATTTCAATAAAATATCTTTTCTATGTCTTTGTGTTTTTTTTAAAACTATATTACTACCACCTTAATAATGGCCGCCGGCTGATTGACAGCATCCATTGCTAAGGCGGCGGGTATTAGTGTTAGCCGGTGCAGAGGCTAACACTAACCCCCTTTATTACCCCGGTACCCACCGAAACCAGGGGTACTGGGAAGAGCCGGGTACCATCCAGTACTTGACCATCTGTAGTGATGATCGGCCACTGGGGTGGCCGCAGGCTGGTAATATCAGGAGGGGAAAGGCCAACAACAGTGGCCCTTCACATCCTGGTAATGCTAGGCTGCTGCTGCTTTATTGTATCTGGCTGGTTATGAAAAATGGGGGGGACCCCACGTCATTTAAAAAAAATAAAAATTAAAATAATTGGAAAGAACGATGTCGGGTCCCCCCCAATTTTCATAACCAGCCAGATACAACACAGCAGCAGCAGGCAGCATTACCAGGGTGGTAGGTGCCACTGTTTTTGGCCTTCCCCAGCCTAATACTACCAACCTGCGGCCGCCCCGGTGCCGGCCCGTCACTACAGATGGTCGGGTACTGGATCGTACCCGGCTCTTCCCAGTACCCCTGGTGGCGGTGGATACCGGGGTAATAATGGGGGTTAGTGTTGGCCTTTGCACCGGCTAACAAGCCCCGCCTTAGTAATGGAGGTTGTCAATCAGCCAGCGGCCATTACTAAGGCGGTGATAATAAAGTTTAAAAAGATACAAGCACATAGAAAAAATATTTTATTGAAATAAAAAAACACAACCCTCATTAACCATTTTATTGAGAATAAAAAAATGCCATCATTGAAGTCCTCGTATCCGAAGTCCAACAACCGAACCTGTAAAAAATACACAAACACACAAAAATAATCAGTAACACATAAAGAAGCAAAATTATTATTCTTACCTTTCCTGGGTCCAGCGCTGGAGCCGCAATGTCAGCGAGCTGAGTCCTGTATCTAATCCTATCATGTGTGATACTGTCTGCTGAGCCATTGTATCTAATCCTATTATGTGTGATACTGTCTTCTGAGCCACTGTATCTAATCCTATCATATGTGCTACTGTCTTCTGAGCCACTGTATCTAATCCTATTTTTTTTTTTGTGTGTTTTCTTACAGGTTCGGTCGTTGGACTACGACGGATTCCAGGACTACTTCGATGACGGCTTTTTTTTTTTTATTATCAATAAAATGGTTAATGAGGGTTGTGTGTTTTTTTTTTTATTTCAATAAAATATCTTTTCTATGTCTTTGTGTTTTTTTTAAAACTATATTACTACCACCTTAATAATTGCCGCCGGCTGATTGACAGCATCCATTGCTAAGGCGGCGGGTATTAGTGTTAGCCGGTGCAGAGGCTAACACTAACCCCCTTTATTACCCCGGTACCCACCGAAACCAGGGGTACTGGGAAGAGCCGGGTACCATCCAGTACTTGACCATCTGTAGTGATGATCGGCCACTGGGGTGGCCGCAGGCTGGTAATATCAGGAGGGGAAAGGCCAACAACAGTGGCCCTTCACATCCTGGTAATGCTAGGCTGCTGCTGCTTTATTGTATCTGGCTGGTTATGAAAAATGGGGGGGACCCCACGTCATTTAAAAAAAATAAAAATTAAAATAATTGGAAAGAACGATGTCGGGTCCCCCCCAATTTTCATAACCAGCCAGATACAACACAGCAGCAGGCAGCATTACCAGGGTGGTAGGTGCCACTGTTTTTGGCCTTCCCCAGCCTAATACTACCAACCTGCGGCCGCCCCGGTGCCGGCCCGTCACTACAGATGGTCGGGTACTGGATCGTACCCGGCTCTTCCCAGTACCCCTGGTGGCGGTGGATACCGGGGTAATAATGGGGGTTAGTATTGGCCTTTGCACCGGCTAACAAGCCCCGCCTTAGTAATGGAGGTTGTCAATCAGCCAGCGGCCATTACTAAGGCGGTGATAATAAAGTTTAAAAAGATACAAGCACATAGAAAAAATATTTTATTGAAATAAAAAAACACAACCCTCATTAACCATTTTATTGAGAATAAAAAAATGCCATCATTGAAGTCCTCGTATCCGAAGTCCAACAACCGAACCTGTAAAAAATACACAAACACACAAAAATAATCAGTAACACATAAAGAAGCAAAATTATTATTCTTACCTTTCCTGGGTCCAGCGCTGGAGCCGCAATGTCAGCGAGCTGAGTCCTGTATCTAATCCTATCATGTGTGATACTGTCTGCTGAGCCATTGTATCTAATCCTATTATGTGTGATACTGTCTTCTGAGCCACTGTATCTAATCCTATCATATGTGCTACTGTCTTCTGAGCCACTGTATCTAATCCTATCATGTGTGGTACTGTCTGCTGAGTCATTGTATCTAATCCTATCATGTGTGATACTGTCTGCTCAGCCACTGTATCTAATCCTATCATGTGTGATACTGTCTGCTCAGCCACTGTATCTAATCCTATCATGTGTGTGATACTGTCTGCTGAGCCAATGTATCTAATCCTATCATGTGTGTGATACTGTCTGCTGAGCCACTGTATCTAATCCTATCATGTGTGATACTGTCTGCTGAGCCACTGTATCTAATCCTATCATGTGTGATACTGTCTGCTCAGCCACTGTATCTAATCCTATCATGTGTGTGATACTGTCTGCTGAGCCAATGTATCTAATCCTATCATGTGTGTGATACTGTCTGCTGAGCCACTGTATCTAATCCTATCATGTGTGATACTGTCTGCTGAGCCACTGTATCTAATCCTATCATGTGTGATACTGTCTGCTGAGCCAAGGTATCTAATCCTATCCATAGTTGATAGGGTCGTAGTGCTATAGATATGCTATGCTATCTCCTATACACACATTTTTTTGGACGAACACATATGTATTGGGGCTATTTCTCCTGTCATTTTAAGCCCTTAGTGACGCCCCTGGCTACTAGTGCTGCATTGTTGGGTCACTTAGGAGACCCAGCGATGCAGTTGAAAACTGCGGACTGTCGGCCATGAGAAGTTTGCGGGGGGGGGGGCCCAGTAAGAACTTTTGCATCGGGGCCCATGAGCCTTTAGCTACGCCCCTGTATGGGATCATGCCATTCAGGAAGTGAATACTTACAAATATAAGTACATTGAAGAGAAACATCATATACTTCATAAAAAGTAAGACGCCCATTCTGTATTTCTGGATTGATCTACAAAATAAAATTTGTTACAGATTTACTTTCATTAAATTTAACAAATTTAGTAGGTTAAAAAAAACATGAAGTTATGCTTATTTGTTTTTTTAAGAGTGGATATCTGAATGAACAACAGTACTGTATATATTATGTGTCATGTTACTCAGGGTTTCAAACGGAGATACTTAAATTGTAACTTCATCCAAAGCCTTATGTTTTCCATATGCTAGTCACGCAGCTATTTTAAATTTTGATGAGGTGTTCATGTGATACCACACACACATAAGTTATACAGCAGCAAATCATCTGTAATTTGTGGCCGAGATGCAGTCATTACTCAGCATGTTCCTATTACTAGCAACATTAACAGAATTGCTCATTACTGGCAGTCCTGCCGCCCAGTGACACATAATAGAACCTATATTCATAGATAAGCCTCAATATAAGAACATAGTGGGATGAAAGTTACACAGTAGGATTTGCCATAAAGGAGGATAGATTCAAAAATATTATCATTGGTATCAGAATAGCCTGGGTTTGGGGAAAGCTAATGATACTCTTAGGCTGGGTTCACAAATTGCAGATTTGCTGCAGATTTTGCATGTATGTTTTAAGCCAAAACCAGTAACGGAACTTAAATAGAAGAAACATATAAAAAGTAGACCTTAAAGTGTCTCCTCTCCTCCATCCAATTCTAGTTTTGGCATACAAAATGCAGGTAAAAATCTGCTGCAAGTCTGCACTGTTCCCATCCTAAGGGTATGTTCACACGAGGGCGTCCGTTACGGCTGAAATTACGGGGATGTTTCAGCCTGAAAACATCCCCGTAATTTCAGCCGTACCGGCATGTGCAGGCGCTTGAACGCCGCGTCCATTACGGCCGTAATTAGCGCTGCTATTCATTGGAGTCAAGGAATAACGGCTCCAATTACGGCCAAAGAAGTGACAGGTCACTTCTTTGACGCGGGCGTCTATTTACGCGCCGTCATTTGACAGCGGCGCGTAAATATACGCCTCGTGTGAACAGACAAACGTCTGCCCATTGCTTTCAATGGGCAGATGTTTGTCAGCGCTATTGAGGCGCTATTTTCAGACGTAATTCGGGGCAAAAACGCCCAAATTACGTCCGTAAATAGGCCGTGTGAACATACCCTAAGGGTATGTTCACATGCAAAGTATTCAGGTGTATTTTGGCCTCGAAATAAGTCTTGAAACATGCTAGCTAAATGCATACAAACATCAGCCCAATTGAATACAATGGGAAAAATGGCATTTAGTTCAGACGGGTCATTATTTTACACAGCTGTTTTTAAAAACGGCGTGTAAAATGATGCCCCATAAAAAGAAGGAGCATGTTAATTCATGAGCCGTTTTTGGAGCTGTTTTTCATTGTGTCAATGGAAAAACAGCTCCGAACATGGCTCAAGAAAACACTTTTCGGCTACAAAAACGGCTGAAAATCAGAGGCTGTTTTCCCTTAAAAACAGCTCCGTCATTTTCAGCTGATTTTGATTTTGCATGTGAACATACCCTAAAGGGAACCTGTCACCAGCATTTCACCTACTGAGCTTTACGTATGCCTCACTGGCCGCTGCTATAAAAAGTTAATTGCCGTTCTCCCCTCTCCTAAACTCCTCCTCCGACTGTAAATAACGGTCTGCAAACATTTTGCGCCTTTTATCGTAATAATCCGGTGCCCCTTTGTGCGCACTTACCAGAAGAAGACATTAATGTACAAGCGCAGGATTTTGTGTGCTGGGGAAGGCGAGGAGCTGTCAATCAAAAGTAAGGAGCCATGGTTAACTCGGAAAGACTTGAAGAATGAAGATATGACTCTTTTCAAACAAAGATTTGACTCTTTTCAAACGAAGATATGACTCTTTTATGCTCATTAGCATACGATGTGGGAACACTAAAAAACTGAATACTAAAGCTACAGAGCCGACTAAGAAGACAATTATAGGTTATATAGAAATGACTTTTCACCCACTACCACCAGGTATTGCTGGTTTAATAGGTGAAATGCTGGTGACAGGTTCCCTCTAAGAATCCAACCTCGGAGTTCAAATCAGAATAATGATGCATCGGAGAGATGATACAGACACAGAAGAGCTTCAGTATCACACTGTGGCATTCTCTGTAGATTGACACCTTGGGTGGCTTATTTATACAGGACAGGATGCCAAAGAAAGAGAACATACAAAAGCCAATAGGAAACAAGATTACAAGTATAGTCTCATTGCAGAGGTAGCTTAACGAATTAGGTTTAAGATGACTTATGGCATATGCCTATATATTACTTAAAGTGAACCTGCCACCAGCATTTCACCTATTAAACCAGCAAAACCTGGTGGTAGTGGGTGAAAAATCATTTCTATATAACCTATAATTGTCTTCTTAGTCGGCTCTGTGCTTTAGTATTCCGTTTTTTAGTGTTCCCACACTGTATGCTAATGAGCATAAAAGAGTCATATCTTCGTTTGAAAAGAGTCATATCTTCATTTCTCAAGTGTTTCCGAGTTTACCCCACCTCCTTACTTTTTATTGACAGCTCCTCGCCTTCCCCAGCACACAAAATCCCGCGCTTGTGCATTGATGTCCTGTTCTGGTGTGTGCGCACAAAGGGACACCGGATAATTATGATAAAAGGCGCAAAATGTTTGCAGACTGTTATTTACAGTCGGAGGAGGAGCTTAGGAAAGGGGATACCGGCAATGAACTTTTAATAGCAGCGGCCAGTGAGGGATAAATAATGTTCAATAGGCGAAATACTGGTGACAGGTTCCCTTTAAACAAAGAGGAAGCCTGTCGGAAACGCCCTGAGCCCCCATCATTGGAGTTTAAAAGTTCCTGGGGTTCCACATACCACATACACAAAACAATCATTAAAAGGCTATGTAAATGTTTGAAAGTGTTTTGTTTTGGGGTTATTTTAATAAACATTTGTATTAGTGTGTGTTAATAAACTTTGTAAATACAGTGGATATAAAAAGTCTACACACTCCTGTTAAAATGCCAGGGTTTTGTCATGTCAAAAAATCAGTACAAGGTGAATCATTTCATAACTTTTTCCACCTTTAATGTGACCCAAAATCTGTACCGATTCCACTGAAAAACAAACTGAAATCATTTATAGGGGAAAAATAAAAATAACAAAGCTACAATAATGTGGTTGCACAAGTGTGAACACCCTCGTTTAATTATTAAATAGTAGTCAGTACACAGCTGCCATTATTTAAAGTGATTCTGAGTAACCCCATATAAAGTTCAGCTGTTCTATTAGGATTTTCCTGAAATTATCTTTGTAGCATGTGACAGCGAAAGCCATGGTCCGTAAAGAGCTTGCAACACATCAAAGGGATCTGATTGTGGAAAGGCCTCAGTCAGGAAAAGGGTACCAAAGAATTTCCAAGGCATTAGATATACCATGGAAGACCATGGAAGACGGTCATCAAGAAGTGGATTACATTTGGCATATCAGTGACATTACCAAGAACTGGACATCCCTTAAAACTTGATGAAAAGACAAGACAGTCTCAGAGACATAGAACCAGGTGCAGACTGATTACCCATGGGCGTATACACAGAAGTTGTGCCTGGCAGATCCTTTACAATTATTCAACTTATTTATTAATGATAAAGAGGATGGGATTAATACCACTATTTCTATTTTTGCAGATAACACCAAGCTATGTAGTAATGTTAAGTCTATGGAAGATGTTCGTGAATTGCAAGCAGATTTAACAGGTTCCCGACCGCTGGCTGTATATATACGGCATATACGGTATATATACGGCAAGCGGTCAGGGTCTCTGAAGTCCGCCGTATAGACTAATTACGGCGGCACTTCAGAGACTGTGCACGCGTGATCGCGTGCACACAGCTCTATGCCCTGGCTGTTGCTAACAGCCATGGGCACTGGGCAGAATGTCAGGGGCCAATCTTTTGGCCCCTGAACATGTGATCGCTGTGACAACCAATCACAGCGATCACATGCATTTGTACATATAAAACAGTGTGCACGCGATCGCGTGCACACAGCGCTGTGCCCACGCTGTTACCAACAGCTCTGGGCACTGGGCAGAGTATCAGGGACCAATCTGATGGTCCCTGAACATGTGGTCGCTGTGAAAACCTATCACAGCGACCACATTTGTTTTATTTTGACTTTTCTGGCAGCAAATCTCCTGCCTCTTTTCTTCTCCTCAAACATTGTTTCAGTTTGAGGAGAAGAAGAGACTCTTGAGAATTGCTGCCAGAAGAATACAGTGAAAAAAAATACAGTTACACTATAAAACATTCTCTGTATAGATAGATTTCTATCTATCTATACAATCTATCTATCCATCTATCTATCTACCTTTCTTTTATTCTATTAGAATAGGCAGGTAGGGAGTATATAATTATATATATATATATCCACATATATATAATATATATAGCAATAGCGGTTTATTTTTTTGTTAGCGGTAGTGTAGATATATACACCAGTTAGTTTGTGTGTTTTATAAAAAAAAAATAATAATTTGTTTAGTTAGTGTTAGTGACGTTATGGCGAGGAAGTTGTTTAGCGCCGAGGAGGCATACGCCATGCTGTGGTCTGAGTCGGAGACCGCATCAGAGATGGCGTCAGAGATGGAACCTGTTTTGGGCAGTGACGATGATAGCGTCACTTCAGGGAACGTTGTCCCTGATGCAGTTGAAACTGCAGAACATAAAAAGCGCAGGGCCAAGTAGCGCTATAGCACGGGACAGCCTGGTCCCTCCAGTCCAGGCTCTTGTATGGGCACCTGCCTCATCTTTTGGGCCTAGAATCCACAGATTTACTGCCACTCCTGGCATAACCGTGGACAATACAAATTTTGTCCAAATGGATTATTTCCATTTATTTATAACGGACGACATCCTAAATCAGATTGTCCACGAAACAAATTTATATGCCACTCAATATATAAGGCAGAAACCTTCATCCACCCATGCCAGAGATTGGACGCCCACCAATTTGCAGGAATTCAAAAAAAATGTGGGGCTCACCCTAAATATGGGTATTGTCAAAAAGCCCTCCATTAGGTCTTACTGGTCAACAAGACCCGCACAAGCCACCCCAGTATATTCTGCAGTAATGCCAAGGTCTCGTTATGAGAAAATAATGAGGTTCCTCCACTTCAACGACAACGCACAGGCCCCCCCAAGTACCGATGCAAACCGGGATCGGTTGTTCAAATTAGACCGCTAATAAATTCCCTGAATAATTTATTTCTGCAACTCTACACCCCTGAGCAGAATGTAAGTGTGGACGAATCCCTCCTCAACTTTCATGGAAGACTTAGCTTTCGCCAATATCTACCTTCCAAAAGGGCAAGATATGGCGTTAAGCTTTACAAATTGTGTGAAAGTGGGTCAGGATATACCACCGCCTTCAGGATTTATGAAGGGCGGAACCGCTCAATAAATGTTCCTGGATGCCCCCCTGATCTTTCCACCAGCAGTAAGATCGTGTGTGAGATAATGCAGCCTCTGCTTCACAAGGGGTACCACCTGTACTGCGACAATTTTTATTCCAGTGTGCCCCTGTTTAGGCATTTGCATGCTGCAAAGACTGGGGCATGTGGTACCATGCGCAAAAACCGAATTGGTTTTCCACAACAATTAGTGGGGAAGCGCATGGTAAAGGGGGACTCCTGTGCTTATGCATCCGAGGAATTGCTGGCGGTCAAGTTCAGGGATCGCAAAGACGTGTATGTGCTAAGCACGATTCATACCACAGGAACAGTGGCAGTGAGGGAAAGAGGGGCAACATCGGACAAGCACAAACCAGTGAGCGTGTCCGAATATAACAAGTACATGGGGGGGGGTGGATTTAAGCGACCAGGTTTTACAGCCCTATTTAGAAAAGCGAAAAACAAAAACCTGGTACAAAAAAGTGGCCATTTATTTGTTACAGGTGGCCATCCACAATTTATTTGTGCTCTACAAAAAAAACAGAGGCAGAGACACATACCTGGATGTCCAGGAGAAAATTATTGAAGGCCTCATATTTGATGTTCAGGACACCCGAGAATGCCCCCAGTCTGAGGATGTCACGCGACTGACTGAAAGACACTTCATCAGTCGGATTCCCCCAACACCAAACAGAAGCAACCCCCAGAAAAAGTGCCGTGTCTGCAGAAAAGACGGGCACCGAAAAGATTCCCGATATTTCTGTCCCTCATGTCCCTCGCAACCAGGCCTGTGCATTGAGCCATGTTTTAAAAAATACCACACTGTTCTGCATTATTAGATTTTAGTTAATTCGTTGAAAATATATTTGCCCTACATTACTTTTTTATTTTTCCCCTGATTTTACTCCAAGGGTGAGGGAGGGAATGGGTGGGGGGTGGATGTCATGTTTGCATATTTTCTAAAGATCATCTGCTGGAGAGCTCCATTTGCATAAACCTGCAATTTCTTATTTTAGAAAACCCCAAAAAATAAATTCCCATTATACCCCTAGATGAATATTTTGGGATTTCTGCTTCAAGGGCAGATATTTTGGAAGTGTTATAGAAACTCTGTTGAGTTTTGAAAAAAAGCGATTTGTGAAATAAGCTTCTTCTATCGTCCGCCCTCCTACATCTCTATGTGATAATAAGGCCCACATATTTGGTATCCCCATGCTCAGGAGAAGTGGAAGAATGTGAAAGGAGATGAATTTTGTCCGTGGTCTATACTGTGTGTGAAAAATGCTGGCATAAACTGACGCATTTGCTAAAAAATTGCAAATTTTATTTTGATCCATCTTATTCAAGAAACTTTCAGAAGAAAACTGGACTGTCTAAAAATATGATAAACCCCTTGAAGAAAACCTTGTGGGGTGTACTTGCGTGAATGAAGTAATTTATGGGGTGTTTCTAATGTTTCAGCAGCATTACGCCCCCCCAGAAAATAGTATGCTCCTATAAAATCAAGTGCAGAATTCCTGGACCGAAAAGGCCAAAAAGCCTCCTTTTATGCCAAGCCCTGGCACATGCCCGTGAATAAAGCACACATATTTGGTATCCCCATGCACGGGAGAAGTGGAAGAATGTGAAATGGGATGAATTTTGTCCGTGGTACATTCTGTGTGTGAAAAAGCTAGCATAAACTGACGCATTTGCTAAAAAAAAGCTAATTTTATTTTGTTCCATCTTATTCAAGAAACTTTCAGAAGAAAACTGGACTGTCTAAAAATATGATAAACCCCTTGAAGGAAACCTTGTGGGGTCTACTTGTGTGAATGAAGTCATTTATGGGGTGATTCTAAGCTTTCAGCAGCATTACGCCCCCAAGAAAACAGTACGCTGCTATAAAATCAAATGCTAAATTCCTGGACCAAAAAGCCTCCTTTTATGCCAAGCCCTGGCACATGCCCGCACAGTGAATAAGGCACACAGATTTGGTATCCCCATGCACGGGAGAAGTGGAAGAATGTGAAATGGGATGAATTTTGTCCGTGGTCCATTCTATGTGTGAAAAATGCTAGCATAAACTGACGCATTTGCTAAAAAAAAAGCTAATTTTATTTTGTTCCATCTTATTCAAGAAACTTTCAGAAGAAAACTGGACTTGCTAAAAATATGATAAACCCCTTGAAAGAAACCTTGTGGGGTCTACTTGTGTGAATGAAGTCATTTATGGGGTGATTCTAATCTTTCAGCAGCATTACGCCCCCAAGAAAACAGTACGCTGCTATAAAATCAAATGCAGAATTCCTGGACCGAAAAGGCCAAAAAGCCTCCTTTTATGCCAAGCCCTGGCACATGCCCGCACAGTTAATAAGGCACACATATTTGGTATCCCCATGCACGGGAGAAGTGGAAGAATGTGAAAGGAGATTAATTTTGGCCGTGGTCTATACCGTGTGTGAAAAATGCTAGCATAAACTGACGCATTTGCTAAAAAAGCACTGATTTTATTTTGTTCCATCTTATTCAAGAAACTTTCAGAAGAAAACTGGACTGTCTAAAAATATGATAAACCCCTTGAAGGAAACCTTGTGGGGTCTACTTGTGTGAATGAAGTCATTCATGGGGTGTTTCTAATCTTTCAGCAGCATTACGCCCCCCAGAAAACAGTATGCGGCTATAAAATCAAATGCAGAATTCCTGGACCGAAAAGGCCAAAAAGCCTCCTTTTATGCCAAGCCCTGGCACATGCCCGCACAGTGAATAAGGCACACATATTTGGTATCCCCATGCACGGGAGAAGTGGAAGAATGTGAAAGGAGATTAATTTTGTCCGTGGTCCATACTGTGTGTGAAAAATGCTGGCATAAACTGACGCAATTGCTAAATTCTTGCATTTTTTTCCAATTTTGCCCACTTTAGAGAAAAAAATAAAAATGATATATACTGACAAATGCATTTAAAACAAAGCCCTATCTGTCCTTTAAAAAGAGTGTAAAATTCAAAGATGAACTTTATTCACCTGCAGAGTTATAGTCATCTAAAGAAGCGCACAGCAAAATTGTGAAATTTGCTCTTGTCATTTAGCTGTAAAACAGCCTAGTCCTTAACCGGTTAAACAAATTAAGTGTTTTGGCGTCCACTTGGCAAATTAAGTTTTATGTAGATAAATGTAAAGTTATGCATCTGGGTACCAACAATCTGCATGCATCATATGTCCTAGGTGGAGCTACACTGTGGGAGTCACTTGTTGAGAAGGATCTGGGTGTACTTGTAAATCATAAACTAAATAACAGCATGCAATGTCAATCAGCTGCTTCAAAGGCCAGCTAAATATTGTCGTGTATTAAAAGAGGCATAAATTCGTGGGACAGGGATATCATATTACCACTTTATAAAGCATTAGTGAGGCCTCACCGAGAATATGCAGTTCAGTTCTGGGCTCCAGTTCATAGAAAGGATGCCCTGGAGTTGGAAACAATACAAAGAAGAGCAACGAAGCTAATAAGGGGCATGGAGAATCTAAGTTATGAGGAAAGATTAAAACAATTAAACCTATTTAGCCTTGAAAAAAGTTAATAATTAACATAATTAACTTATATAAATATATTATTGGCACATACAAAAAATATGGTGAAATCCTGTTCCATGTAAAACCCCCTCAAAAAACAAGGGGGCACTCCTTCCGTCTGGAGAAAAAAGTGTTCAATCTGCAAAGGCGACAAGCCTTCTTTACTATGAGAACGGTGAATCTATGGAATAGTCTACCGCAGGAGCTGGTCACAGCAGGGATAGTATATGGCTTTAAAAAAGGCTTAGATCATTTCCTGGAACAAAAAAATATTAGCTCCTATGTGTAGACATTTTTACCTTCCCTTTTCCCATCCATTGGTTGAACTTGATGGACATGTGTCTGTTTTCAACCGTACTGACTATGTAACTATGTATTTACCAAGTTTCTTAAAACAAACTAATACACATTTTTATATATAAAAAAACGCTTTCAAACATTTACAAAGCCTTTAACTTTTTATCTCATTCTCGTAGTCCGAATGATACATGGTAAACAACTTCATTAACCCTTCGGTTACTTTCATATTCGAGATATGAAACACATCAGACTAGTACAGTATCTATACCTAATGAAAGGACCAGTGCTATAAACGATGCGTGTGAGTTGGAAGCCCTGTTATAGATTTTGCACTGGGGCCCAGGAGCTTCTAATTTCATTTATATTCTCATTAACTGCAGTATGACAGTTAAAGCATACCTGTCGTTCTGGTAACTTTTCAGAGAAAGTTGTCTTATGTGTGTACATGAGAAATAAGACTATTTCTGGCCATTATATGACTGCACTTCCTTTTTTTTTTTTAGCAGTTTTCTGCAGGCTTTTCTTAGTTTTCCCTGAGCTAGGGGGAGGAGTCTAACTGCTATCATGTCTCCAATATGCAGCAGACACAGAAAAAAGGAAAATCCTGCTCTCCTATCTCTTTGTAGAAGCAGCATGGAGGACCTTCTACAGCCGTACTGAGTAATGTAGCTTTGAATCCAGCACTGGGGTGAGATCAATAGCAGATCAGCATTGGGGCAGCCACCCAAGACCTGAGGCTCCTGGGGTTCCAGTGCATCACAGCCCCTGCACTCAATTGTATACGTGGATACAATTGACCTGTCTAGCGCCTGCATGGCACAGGAACTATCAGTTCCCTGCCCCACCATTCAGCGCTTTACTAATAAGGCAGATGGCGTGATTATGGCCTGCATCACTGGAGGACGGTGCGGAAACGGGGACAAGTGAGTATGTAATGTTTATTTTTTTCAGTGGGCATTGTGAATGGCACTTTCTACAGAGGTATCTGAGGGGCACTATCTACAGGAATATCTGATGGGCACTATCTACAGGGGTATCTGAGGGGCATTATCTACAGGGGACTCTATGGGGGCACTATCTACAGGGGGCTCTATGGGGGGCACTATCTAAAGGGGGCTCTATGGGCGGCACTATCTACAGGGGGATCTATGCGTGGCATTATTTACAGGGGGCTCTGAGGGGCATTATTTACAGGGGTCTCTATATGGGCACTATCTATGGGTGGCATTGTAAATGGCATTATCTACAGGAGGCATTGTGAGTGGCACTACCTACAGGGGCACTATTTGGGGCACTATCTACAGCGGGCATTGTGATTGGCACGATCTACCAGAGGGCTCTTTGTGTGGCTCTATTTACAGGGGGCTCTATATAGGGCCCTTCCGAGTGGGGGCATTGTGAGTGGCACTTGCTACAGTGGGCATTTTTAGTGGAACTCTCTACAGGGGACACTATGTGCATGGGGGGTGCTTTACTTTATAGTGATTGACACAATTGTATTCAGGGGCGCAGTGTATGGTGTTATTATAATTAGGGGCATAGTGTGTGGCACCATTTTATATTTGTTTATAGTTGTGGAAATGTTGGAAAAGGGAAGAGCCGAAGACACCTGTGTGGCAAATTCTAAGTCATCATGAGGTTGAACCGGATGGAGAAGAAAAGAGAAAAATAACGAATAGAAACTGAGAAGATGTCACCTGTCAGTCACTTAATATATCACCTCTCCCTACATGTCTGTTATATGTGTAAGGAAACGTCCATCACTTTTAGGTTGTCATGACTACTAGCCTAGCTTCTGGGCGGCCCTGGTTTGAGATGCTAAGCCAATCTCATTTCTCTGTCTGCAACCTATCAGAGCCAAGAGAGTAGTATTTGAATCTGTTCAGTTTTCTCATTGTTGCGTGTGATTCTCTTGTCTATGCATGTTTCTGATCAAGCTCCTGGTTACACTCTGTAGCACCTTGACTGTTTGGATTCTTTGAATTGGACTTCAGCTTGTCTTTGAATTTACCATCTGCTCACTGATTTGGACTTTTAGTATCTCCTGGTTTTGTACTCTGCTTGCTGATCACCTCTCTGGCTTGTCTGGTTATCCGTTCTGGTATTGCCTGCAGTTGCAACTCCTGTCCGTCACCGTATTCTGTAAAAGCAACCTGGGTCCTATGCAGCCAAATCCAACCTGCCTTGCGGTGGGCTCTGGCGAAGACCATAGAATAGCCTTAGACTCTTCTGACCAGAGTGGTGATGCCCCAGAATTTTTCTCTGTTGAGACCTTCTTTGTGGCCCTAGGTTTATTATATGGTGGACCAGATGTCACTGCAGTGGTGGTGGCCAATCTGTTATCTCTCCAGCAGGGACGGCGTCCTGTCGAGGATTACTGTTCGGAATTTATACGATGGCCCGTCCCTTCACAGTGGAATGATGCAGCGCTCTGATGTAAATTCCGCCGAGGCCTTTCTGTAAGCATAAAAATGTTCTGGTAAATTACCCTCTGCCCTTCATTTTAGGGGATACCATGACTCTCATTGTGCATCTTGACCAACGTCTACGAGAGCAAAAAAGAACGTTCAGCAATGGTCTCTTCTCTTCCTTGCGCTGAGCTCCCTCCATCTGACTCACAGGAGCCCATGCAGTGGGGCTCCACGATGTCTTCTCATGAACGGAGACATTTCTGGATACTCAAAGGGCTGTGTTTCTATTGCGGGCATGCTAGTCATATGCTCAAGAACTGTTCCAAAATGTCCGGCTCTGTAAAACTTCAGAGCTTAGATGGCCCCCCGGGAATGCGCAAATTTTTTCAAAAAATCCTTTTGCCTGCTAATATATTGTTTAACAATGTTTCTATTTCTGGTTAGACTTTCATAGATTGTGGTTTTGCAGGTAATTTTTGGGATTTTTAGGTTTTAAAAAAATTGCCTATTCCTATTCCCCTTGTTCATCTGAGGAGCACTGTCAAAGTGTTTGCTGTAGATAATACCCCTGTCTCTCAGGGGTCCGTCCCGTTCTTCACTCCGCCTGTTACTTTAGAAGTGGGTACCTTGCATACTGAATTAATTTCTTTTTTATCCTAGAAAATTTGCCTACTGAGGTAATATTGGTTATTCCATGGTTACAGGCACACAATCCTGTTATTGATTGGGTAAAGGCAGATTTGATTAAGTGGAAACCTAAATGTTATGAATCTTGCATGTCTCTGTCTACTACTAATGTATATTGTAATGCAACAGCGTTGCCTGAGCGTATTCAAGACTTTGAGGATGTATTTTCTGAAATCGGTTGTGAATCTCCACATCCTCATAGACCATTTGATTGCCCTATTGTACTTCACCCTATAGTAACCTACAGACCTAGGTCTAAAAATGTTAGGGCTGACGCATTATCTTGAAGTTTCTGCTCCTCACAGGTCCCAGACATTCAGCCTGAACCTATTTTTTCTAAAGGCATAGTGGTTTCTGCAATATCGCCTGATCTTGCAACGGAGATTAAAGAATGTCAGCACCTCGCTCTGCAAACCATTTCTGCTGGGAAATTGTTTGTACCTCCTCAGTTCAGATTTAATTTGCTTAAAGAGTAACATGATTCTGTTTTGTGTGGACATCCAGGGATAACTGGTACTAAAAAAAATTGTCTCACGGCATTAGTGGTGGCCGTCTGTATCTCGTGATGTTAGTTCCCATTTCTCTGCCTTTGATGTCTGCGCTCGCGCTAAGACTCCTTGAGTTCGTCCTATGGGTTAACTACTTCTGCTGTTACAATTCCCCTTGTCAAGAGGATGTGTCCCTACACAATGTGATACTGTCAGAGATGGTTGGAGACTGACACTATGTAGGGACAGAGCCCTTTGACAATAGGAATCGTAACATTCATTTGTCAAATTTCGCACAGAAAGGTGGTGTTAACTATAGACACGACGCGACAGGGCAATTTTTTGCTAATTAAGATCCCCCATATGTCTATTTTAGATTGGCATCGTTTTTTTGAACATTGTTTTATTTTTCTAGGACGTTACAAGGCTTAGAACTTTAGCAGCAATTTCTCACATTTTCAAGAAAATGTCAAAAGGCTATTTTTTACAGGGGCCAGTTCAGTTGTGAAATTACCTTATATATTAGAAACCGACAATAAGTCACCCCACTTTCAATACTTCTCCCCTCAAAGTATTCAAAACAGCATTTAGAAAGTTTCTTAACCCTTTAGACATTTCACAGGAATTAAAGCAAAGTAGAGGTGACATTTACAGAAATTCATTTTTAATCCATTTTTTTTTTGTAACACAGAAAGGTTTACCAGAGAAATGCAACTCAATATTTATTGCCCAGGTTCTAGAGTTTTAGGAAATATCCCACATTTGGCCCTGGTGTGCTAATGAACTGAAGCACCGGCCTCAGAAGCAAAGGAGCACCTAGAGGATTTTGGGGCCTTCTTTTTATTAGAATATATTTTAGGCACCATGTCAGGTTTGAAGGGCTCTTGCGGAGCCAAAACAGTGGAAATCCCCCAAAAGTGACCCCATTTGCAAAACTACACACCTCAGGGAAATTATCTCGGTGTATAGTGAGAATTTTGACCCCACAGGTTTATTGCAGAAATTATTGGAAGAAGGCCGTGAAAATAAAAATCTACATTTTTTAAAAAAAATGTAGGTTTGGCAAATTTTTTCTCATTTCCAAAAGGACTAAAGGAGAAAAAGCACTGCAAAATGTGTAAAGCTATTTCTCCCGAGAAAAACAATACCCCACATGTAGTCATAAATGGCTGTTTGGACACACACACACAGTAGGGCTTAGATGGGAAAGAGCGCTATTTGGCTTTTGGAGCTCAAATTCAGCCGGAATGGTTTGTGGAGGCCATGTCACATTTGCAAAGCCCCTGAGGGTCCAAAACAGTGAAAACGCCCAAAAAGTTACTCCATTTAGGAAACTACACCCCTTATGGAGTTCATCTAGTGCTGTAGTGAGCATACGTAGTGCAATATCTTAGTTCTGTCAGCCATTGACTGACAGCAAGCCGATTAGGCTTTGCCTCCCGGTGGGGCCTAATCGGCTTCCGTAATGGCGGCAAATCAGGAGGCCATTGTTAGGCCTCCTGTTGCCATAGCAGCAGTTGCCAGCCCTGCTATCGCATGGCAGGGCGGTCGATCTGCTAGCAACCTCTAAGATCCAGCAATCGCTTTCGATCGCTGCATCTAAGGGGTTAATGGCAGGGATCGGAGCTAGCCATTACAGGTGGATGTCAGCTGTAATATCCACCGCTCCGGGCGGGGCCTGAACGGCTTCCGTAATAGGCATCGGGGAGGCCAGTACAATATGTGGCAAGCTTCTGGAGAGCTTTCTGTAAGAAACTTGGTGTACAGTTATCTTTCTCTTTGGCATTTCACCTTGAGACCAATGGACAAACTGAGCGCTTTAATCAAACCTTGGAACAGTATCTTAGGTGTTATATTGCTGATAACCAGGCTGAATGGGTCTTGTATCTTCCATTAGTGGAATTTGCTATAAATAATCGCCACCATGTTTCTCTTGATACCTCGCTGTTTTTCTGTAATTATGGTTTTCATCGTCGTTCTGGTTAATTTTCCGCCTCTTCTAGTGATAACCCTCAGGTGGAAGTTGAATCAAATAAACTGTGCACAGTTTGGGCTTAGGTTCAATCGAATCTGAAGCATTCCCAATTAATTCAAAAGAAAACAAATGCTGACAAAAAACGTACAGTGGGTCCTGTGTTCAGTTTGGGTCAAAAGGTGTGCCTTTCTACTAAGAATCTGTGACTGAAAGTACCGTCTCTTAAGTTTGCTCCTAGGTTTATTGGCCTATATTAACCCTGTGTCTTTTCCTGGCTCTTCCTCCTATTTTTTCATGATGTTTTTCACAAATTTCTCCTTAAAAAATTTGTACCGCCATCTAATCCACTCAAGAAACCTCCTCCTCCAGTTCAGGTAGAAGGAGATATGGAATTTGAGGTACAAAGAATTGTGGATTCCAGAAAGATCAGGTATACACTCCAGTACTTGGTGCACAGGACGGGGTACGGGCCAGAAGAACGAACTTGGGTCCCTGCTTATTCTGTCCATGCTAATCGTTTGGTTAAAGTTTTTCATTTGAAGTTTCCTTTGAAACCTAGCCTGTGGGTCCGGTGGCCACTTGCAGAAAGGGGGTACTGTTAAGAAACGTCCGTCACCTTAAGGTTGTCATGACTACTAGCCTAGCTTCTGGGTGGCCCTGGTTTGAGATGCTGAGCCAATCTCATTTCTCTGTCTGCAATCAATCAATCAATCAGGGCCAAGAGTGTAGTATTTGAATCTGTTCAGTTTTCTCTTTGTTGCTTGATCCAGGCAGTCTTCAGCTGTCTTTGGTGAATTACTCGTATAGCAATTCCATAAACTTGCACTCTGGGGAATTGCTCAAGTAGTGATTCCTTGGCAATGGGAAATCCTTGTGTTCCACAAAAAAGTCTTTATGTAGCCCAGGACTAACAGACATGTGGGTGTTACAATTCTCCTTGTGAAGAGGATGTTACCCTACACAATGTGATACTGTCAGCGATGTTTGGAGACTGAAACTATGTAGGGACAGAGCCATTTGACAATAGGAATCGTAACATTCATTTTTCAAAGTTCGCACAGAAAGGTGGTGTTAACTATAGACACGGCGCGGCAGGGCAGCGTTGGAGAAGGAGGGCCCAAGTTTGGGGAACAGTCCAGGGCTTATGGTCTACTTAATCCGCCACTGGGTGAGATAAAACACATACTAGAAGCTGGAGATGCATCTCCGTGTCTCTCTCTGCCTCTGTTTCCCTCAGCCTCCCATCTCTATAGACTTCTATGGAAAGTACGGAATCTTATCTCTCAGCAAGCTGATAATTTGTCTCATCTATAAAGACAAAATTAAGCAGTGAATTGAGAGTGAATGATCAGTGCAGGGGGCCTGGCTCATAAGTGGAGATAGAGCCAATTTTCTCAAATAAGAAGTGGACAAAAGTATTAGGACACACCTTTTGATCATTGAATTCTGGTGTTTCATTCAGTCCTATTGCCACAGGTGTATAAAATCAAGCACCTAGCCATGTAGTCTGACCTAACAAGCAATTGTGAAAGAATGTGTCCTTCAAAAAAGATCACTTAAATCGAGCGTAGTACTGTAAAAGGATTCCACCATTGCAACAAGTCAGTTTGTGGAATTTCTTCCCTCCTAGATATTTCACGATCAACTGTGAGTAGTGTTATTGCAAAGTGGAAGTATTTAGGAACCACAGCAACTCAGCCATGTAGTGGCAGTCCACAAAGAGTTACAAAGCAAGGACACCGAGTGCTGAGACGCATAGGGCATAAAAGTTGCCAATGTTCTGCTGATTCAATAACTGCAGAGTTACAAACCTCCTCTAGCATGAACATCAGCACAAAAACTATGCGCTTGGAGCTTCATGGCATGGGTTTCTATGGCAGGCCTTACATCACCAAGCACAATGCCAAGTGTCAGATGGAGTGGTGTAAAGTACGCCGCCACTAGACACTGGACACTGAACTCTGGAGCAATGGAAAAGTGTTCTGGGGAATGAGGAATCACCCTCCTCTATCTGGCAGTCTGATGGACAAGTCTGGGCTTGGCGAGAATGTTACCTGCCTGACTGCATTGTGCCAACTGTAAAGTTTGGTGGAAGAGGGATAATGTTATGGGGCTGTTTTTCGGGGTTGGCCTAAGAGCCTTAGTTCCAGTGGAGAGCAAACTTAATGCTTCAGCATACCAAGACATTTTGGATAACTGCATGCCTCCAACTTTGTGTGAGCAGGTTGGGGAAAGTCTTTTACTTTTCCAGCATGACTGTGCCGCAGTACACAAAGCAAGGTCCATAAAGACATGGTTGGGTGAGTTTGGTGTGGAAGAACTTAACTGTCCCTCACAGATTCCTGACCTCAGAACGGAGATTGCGAGCCAGATACTCTCGTTCAACATCAGTGTCTGGCCTCACAAATGCCCTTCTGGATGAATGGGCAAAAATTCTCACAAACACACTCCAAAATCTTGTAGAAAGCCTTCCCAGTTGAGTGGAAGTTGTTTTAGCTGCGAAGGAGTTAACAACTGCATAATAAGGTCTAATAAGGTCTTTGGATTTAGAAAGAGATGTCATAAAAGCTCCTCTAGGAGTAATGTGTAGGTATCACAATATTTTGTCCATATAGTGTATATAACAATGTTTATTTTATTCACTTGTACTATTGATTTATTCAAAGTTTGTTGAAACGACAGTGACCATTTAAATATGTCTTATATAATCCTGACTGTCCAAGGGCATAACTAGAATTCATAGGACACCATAGCAAAATCAGATAGACCCTCATCACCCAGTGACAAGAAACTGCATTAGTAGCAATAATTAAAGATATGGATAACAATGCCATATATCAGAGAACCCAAATAGTACTACTAGATAACAGCAAGCCACCAACTTGTTATTCCCCACAAAAATAACCATGTTCTTGCACCTAAGTGGGCCCTCTCAACCTATGGGCACCATTGCAGCTTCTACGTTATGTCCATGTCACTGTCGACAGATGAAAAACATTCTATCAGCAATGCATAATATTAGGCAATTTGAGCACTGTAAACACCTTGAAACAAGAAAAAAAATTGGGTATATCAACCATTGAATACCACTTTATATATAATTTGCATAAAAGTTGAGTAACTTTGTAAATACATTACGTTACCTATTTTATAATGATCTTAGAATTACAGTCTATTCTATAGGTCAGAGCTGCTGGAGAAAAATTAGAAATATGTAAAAATCCTGTCAGACACATTACTAACAGCTGAACACAGCACCCATCATCCTTATGTTGGATGTTTTTCTGTATGGTACCTATTGTTGGCTTCCCCCTATATCGTGTTCAGTCACACAGTGCACAAAATAGCAATTCCAAACAGTGTCTAATAATATGCACCCTACAGTATGATCTCAAAATAACAGTGCCATACTGTATATGCAGCCAAATAATGTCCATACATCCATACAGTTACCTAAATAACAGTGCTATACACTGTTGCCACCACCAACATACACTGCAAAAATAATATACTGTTCCTAAATAGCGCTGCCACACAATGTAAATAGCCTCTTGCAGTGCTCAACTAATACTAACAGAAAGTGACCACAAAACAACTCTACACACAAACTAATAACAGTGCTATAAAGTGGCTAAATAATGCTGCTATACAAATAATAGATCCATTTCAGTCCTGGCCTTCCATGATGCAGTAAGGCTACGTCCACATTACAGGGGTAGATTTTTGTGGAGTTTCCACACCGAAAATCTGCAACAGATTATAGTACAATATATACGAAGGGGGTTTTAACCTCATTTACACATAGTGAAAAAAAATCAGCACAGATTTTAGGACATGCTGTGGATTTTGAAATGCAAAGGGTGCTATCTGCGGTAAATCCGCATCAAAATCTGTGCCAAAATACTTGCGAAACATATGTGAATCATGACACAAATTCGCATCAAAATCCATGGAAAATTTTTCGACCAAATCTGAATTTACGCCCAATGGAAATTAAGCTGGCCAAAAACAATTGATGTTGACAGTTCTTGCCAATTACAGCAAAATCAGACAGAAATCAAATGTGTTAAAGCAGTCTGACTGTCAGATTCAACATAACCGATCCTTTGTCCCTTTCCTTGGGGATAGCTGGAGGATGATCAAGCCTTTAGGTAACGCTAGATTTCCCTGTAGTAGATTACTTAGTACTATTCCCAGAATAGGAATAAATAAAACAAGCTCCATGCAGACAATGAGCAAACAAGGTAGGCTGGGAGGTTTCAGATCTATAACCTGCAGAATTGTGAACGCAGCTCTGGACTATAAAATAGGCTGAAATTCCAAAACAATGCAAGATAACTAATGCAATGTATTTATAAAGTTGCTCAGATTATTATGTAGATTAATTCTATATGTAAACTGTAAAATATTTTTCAAATGTGGAAAATCACTTTCAGTTATGTTGTATGTAAACATGACACAAAAGCATTCAAGTAAATGTTTAACCCCTTAACAACATACCACGTACATCTACGTAGTAGTCGTTAAGGGAAAGTATGGAGCGGGCTCACAGGCTGAGCTTGCTCCATACTCAACGTGTGTCAGCCAACACCTCACCACAACAGGCAGAATCAAAGATCCCTTTGATTCCGCCCGTTCAACACCTTAAATGCTGCAGTCAATCTTGACCACGGCATTTAAATTGTTAGAATCAGGGTGGCGGACATGCCATTAGTCCCCCACGATGCAATCGGGGGGTGCCGATGGTCATCGTGGCAGCCTGGGGGCCTAATGAATGCCCCCAGGTCTGCCATCTTTGTACTCATTTGAAGCCTGAACTATGGCAGGACTTCAAAGGAGACTGTCAGTATAGCGATATACTGCAATACATTAGTATTGCAGTATATCATGCAAGCGATCCAACGATCGCCAGTTCAAGTCCCCTAGGGGAACTAATAAATAAAATAACAGTTTAAAAAAAAGCTTTTTTTAACCCCTTCCTGCTTTGGCCACTTTTGACCTTCCTGACAGAGCCTCATTTTTCACTTCTGACATATTTCAATTCATGTGGTAATAACTTCAAAATGCTTTTACCTATCCAAGCAATTCTGAGACTTTTTTCTTGTGACACATTGGACTTTATGTTACCCGCAAAATTTACTCAATACATTCATTATTTAATTGTGAAAAACCAAAATTTAGCGAAAAATTGCAAAACTTTGCATTTATCTAAATTTTAATGTATCTGCTTTTAAGACAGGCAGTTATACCACACAAAATTTTTGCTAATTAACATCCCCCATATGTCTACTTTAGATTGGCATAGTTTTTTTTAACATTCTTTTATTTTTCTGGGACGTTACAAGGCTTAGAACTTTAGCAGCAATTTCTCACATTTTCAAGAAAATTTCAAAAGGCTGTTTTTTACAGGGGCCAGTTCAGTTGTGAAATGAACTTATATATTAGAAACCCCCAATAAGTCACTCCACTTTTAAAACTTCACCCCTCAAAGTATTCAAAACAGCATTTAGAAAGTTTCTTAACCCTTTAGACGTTTCACAGGAATTAAAGCAAAGTAGAGGTGAAATTTACAGAAATTCATGTTTAATCCATTTTTTTTTGTAACACAGAAAGGTTTACCAGAGAAATGCAACTCAATATTTATTGCCCAGGTTCTGTAGTTTAGGAAATATTCCACATGTGGCCCTAGTGCACTAATGGACTGAAGCACCGGCCACAGAAGCAAAGGAGCACCTCAGGGAAATTATCTCGGTGTATAGTGAGCATTTTGACCCCACAGGTTTATTGCAGAAATGATTGGAAGTAGGCCGTGAAAATTAAAATCTAAATTTTTTCAAAAAAAATGTAGGTTTGGCTAATTTTTTCTCCTTTCCAAAGGGACTAAAGGAGAAAAAGCACTGCAAAATTTGTAAAGCAATTTCTCCCGAGAAAAACAATACCCCACATGTGGTCATAAATAGCACAGTAGGGCTTAGATGGGAAAGAGCGTTATTTGGCTTTTGGAGCTCAAATTCAGCAGGAATGGTTTGTGGAGGCCATGTCACATTTGCAAAGCCCCTGAGGGTCCAAAACAGTGAAAACGCCCAAAAAGTTACTCCATTTAGGAAACTACACCCCTTATGGTATGTGCACACGGTAGCAGGCTTTTATGTCTGAAATGACAGACTGTTTTCTGGAGAAAACAGCTGCCTCGTTTCAAACGTAATTGCTCCTCCTCGCATTTTGCGAGGCTTCTCTGACAGCCATAAATTTTGAGCTGTGCTTCATTGAGTTCAATGAAGAACGGCTCAAATCACGTCTGAAAGAAGTGTCCTGCACTTCTTTTGACGAGGCTGTATTTTTACGCGTCGTCGTTCGACAGCTGTCAAACGACAACGCGTAAATGACAGGTTGTCTGCACAGTACGTCAGCAAACCCATTCAAATGAATGGGCAGATGTTTGCCGACGTATTGTAGCCCTATTTTCAGACGTAAAACGAGGCATAATATGCCTCGTTTACGTCTGAAAATAGGTCGTGCAAACCCAGCCTTATGGAATTCATCTAGTGCTGTAGTGAGCATATGTAGTGCAATATCTTAGTTCTGTTAGTCATTGACTGACAACAAGCCGATTAGGCTTTGCCTCCCGGTGGGGCCTAATCGGCTTCCGTAATGGCAGAGCAGGAGGCCATTGTTAGGCCTCCTGTTGCCATAGCAGCAGTCACCAGCCCTGCTATCGCAAGGCAGGGCGGTCGATCTGCTAGCAACCTCTAAGATCCAGCAATCGCTTTCGATCGCTGCATCTAAGGGGTTAATGGCAGGGATCGGAGCTAGCCGTTACAGGTGGATGTCAGCTGTAACATCCACCACTGATGGCGCCCGCTCAGCTCCTGAGCTGGCGCCATCTTGCCGTCGGCTCTGGGCGGGGCCTGAACGGCTTCCGTACTAGGCATCACGGAGGCCAGTATTAGGCCTCCGGTTGCCATTGCAGCCACTGTAACACCGGCAATTTCATTCCTGGGGTGCCAATGAGCTGCAAACTCCCTAAATGTAGAGATCGCTTTTGACCGCTGCATTTAAGGGGTTAATGGCTGGGATCTAAGCAAATTTTGTCAGATGTCAGCTGTAATACACCGATGACATCTGGCGATGATGGCACCGACTCAGCTTCTGAGCCTGTGACATCCATTTGTCGTATGAATACGGCAAAATGCAGGAAGCACTAGCTTTCCATGACGTATCCATATATAATGTCAGGAAGGGGTTAATGTACCAATTTTTTTTTTCCCTAAAGCAATGTTAAAAAAAATAAGTCCATAAAAGTCTGAATTATCACAATATAGCGTTCTTTAACCCACTTGGTGAACGCCATGAAAAAAAACTAAAAGTCGCATATACCCCAAAATGGTGCTGGTAAAAACTACAACTCGTCCCGCAAATAATCTCTCACAGTGCTAAATTGACGGAAAAATAAAAAAGTTATGGCTCTCAGAATGTTGCGACACAAAACAATTTTTATTTTTAGCAAAGTTTTTCTTTTCTAATAATGGTAAAACATAAATAAAAAAAATTAATTTGGTATTGCTGTAATCGTATCAACCTGTAGAATAAGGTTTTTTTCCCATTTCAATACATAAATAATTTTTTTTCAGCTTCCTAGTACATTATATGGTACAATAAATGGTTCCATGAAAAACTACAACTTGTCCCGCAAAAAATGCCCTCATACGGGTATGTCAAGGAAAAATGTAAAAAGTTATGGCTTATGGAAGGCGGGGAGGAAAAAACAAAATGAAAAAACGAAGATTGGCCGTGTCCTTAATTCCGTCATGGTAACCAATTCATTCGCGCTCCATGATGGAACAGTACGTCACGGGAGGAACGGCCATTTCGGCTGTCCTCCCGACACATACAGGAGCTGTGGCAGCTGCTGTCTCGTACACCAGTTACCGCAGCTCCTATAGCGGGGACCGATCGCTGTGTCTCCGCTGATTAACCCCTTAGAAGCCGCTTCAATAGTGATCGCGGCTTCTTAGGGGTTAAAGCACCATCGACGGCCCTCTACATGATAGCGGGCGGCGATGGTTGCTATGGCAACCGGACGCCTAATAACGGTGTCCGGCTATGCTATCTACGGAAGCCAAGCGGGTCCTGACAAAGTCAGGACCCACTATGCTTGCTGTCAGCGAGTAGCTGACAGCTCTAATACACTGCACTACGCATGTAGTGCAGTGTATTAGAATTGCAATCAGGGCCTCCTGCCCTCAAGTCCCCTAGTGGGACAAAGTAAAAAAAATAGTTGTTTAAAAATAAGAAAATAAAAGTTAGAATAGTAAAAATCCCCCTTTTTCCCTTATCAGTCTTTTATTATTAACCCCTTAAGGACACAGCCATTTTTTTATTTTTCATTTTTCACTTCCCGCATTCCAAGAGCCATAGCCTCTTTATTTTTTCAACAATAGAGCGGTATGAGGGCTTATATTTTGCGGGAGGAGTTTTAGTTTCTATTGGTAGCATTTAAAGTACCATATAATGTACTCGGAAACTGAAAAAAATATATTTGCGGGCTGAATCGGGAAAAACTACAATTACTCAATTATTTTTTGGGTTCCGTTTTTCCGTTTTTCACCGTATGGTAAAAACAACAACTTAACTTTATTCTGCGGCTCAGAACGATTACGGTGATATCAAATATATATAGATTTTTTTATATTTTACTACTTTAAAAAAAAAAAAACTTTTTGTTAAAAAAATAATAGCTTTGTTTTACCACATTCTGAGAGCCGTAACTTTTTTATTTTTCCGTGCATTGAGCGGTGTGAGGGCTTATTTTTTGCGGGACAACCTGTAGTTTTTATTGGCATTTGTTGGTACATATGACTTTTTGATCACTTTTTATTAAAAAAATTTTGGGAGCTAAGTTGACCAAAAAACTGAGATTTTGGCGGTTTACAATTTTTATTTTTACGGCCTTCACCGTGTGCATTAAATAACACTATATTGTAATAGTTCAGACTTTTACAGATGCAGCGATACCAATTTTGTTTACTTGTTTTATTTTTTACATTACTTTAGAGGAAAAATGGGAAAAGGGGGGTTTTTTGAACTTTTTATTTTTTTATACATTTTTTTCACTACTAAAAACTTTATATCACTTGTTTTTACTCATTTTATTAGCCCCCCTAGGGGACTTGAACCAGCGAATGTTAGATCGCTGGTACAATATACTGCAATACTAATGCATTGCAGTTAATTGTAATTTTTACAGGCATCTGTTAAGCCCTGCCACAGGCAGGGCTTAACAGAGGCAGAATGAAGGCTGCCCTGGGGGCCTTCATTAGGCCCCTGAGCTGCCATAACAGCCATCGTCACCCCCCGATCTCGTTGCGGGGGGGGTGATGAGCAGTCGGAGGGGCTCCCCCCTCCCTCTTTTCAACGCCTCAGATGCTGTGGTCTCAATTGACAGCAGCATTTGAGAGGTTAAACATCCAGGAACAGCTTGATCGATGCTGCTGACAGTTAGTCCTGAGTGTCGGCTGTAAAACACAGCCGACGCCTGTAGCAAATGGAGCGCGCTCAGCGCGTTAGCGCGCTCCAAACATCACCCCCCACACCAGGATGTACCGATGCGTCCTGGTGCGCTAAGGGGTTAATAAAAATAAATATATAAACAAATAAACTATTCATAATTGGTATCACCGTGTCCGTAACGGCCTGAACTACAAAATTATTTCGTTATTTATCCCGCGCGGTGAACGCCATAAAAGAAAATAATAATAAACCATTCCAGAATCACAATTGTTTGGTCACTTCACCTCTCAAAAAATGGAATAAAAAGAGATCAAAAAGTTGCATGTACCTAATGTACTGATCAAAACTACAGTTCGTTACGCAAAAAACAAGTCCTCACACCGCTTTATTGATGGAAAAATAAAAAAGTTCTGGCTCTTAGAATAAGGCAACAGAAAAAGTAAAAGATTTTTTACAAAAAGTATTTTATTGTGCAAACGTTATAAAACATAAAAAAAACTATAAACATCTGATATCAACTTAATCGTATCGACCCACAAAATAAAGTGAATATGTCATTTATAGTGCACGGTGAACGCTGTAAAAAATTTTTTAATAAAAAACAATAGTACAATTGCTGTTTTTTAGTCACCACGCCTCTTAAAAATAGAATAAAAACTGATCAAAAAGTCGCATGCAAGCCATGAAAACTGCAATGAATTCCTCAAGGGGTCTAGTTTCCAAAATAGGGTCAATTTTGGGGGGTTTCCACTGTTTTGGCACCATACCAAACTCTTCAAACCGGACATGGTGCCTAATAAAAAGGAAGCCTCCAAATCCACTATGTGCTCCTTTGCTTCTGAGCGCACTAGGGCCACATGTCGGATATTTCTCAAAAGTGCAGAATCTGGGCAATAAATATAGAGTTGTGTTTCTCGGGTAAAACCTTCTGTTTATATAAATTTCACCTCTACTTTGCTTTAAATTCCTGTGAAACACCTAAAGGGTTAATAAACTTTCTAAATGCTGTTTTGAATACTTTGAGGGGTCTAATTTCTAAAATGGGGTGTTTGATAGGGGTTTCTAATATATAGGCCCCTCAAAGCAACTTCAGAGCTGAACTGCAACCTAAGAAAAAAAAAAAAAGAGGCTTTTTCTTATTCCACACACCGATGTACCGTATAGCCGTGTCCAGGATGCATTATGAGGCAATACTTCGCTTCTTACATTATGCTGATAATGAGCAGTGCCACCCCAGGATGACCCCAGTTTTGACCGTTTGTATAAACTGAGACCCCTATTAGACCGTTTCAGTGCCCGGTTTTCCCAAGCATACACCCTCGAGAATTGTATATCTATTGATGAGTTCCTGGTACATTTTAAAGGGAGGCTTCAATTCTGCCAGTACCTGCCGAGTAAGAGGGCAAAGTATGGCGTGAAGATGTATAAGCTGTGCGAGAGTGTATACCTACAAATCTAGGATATATGAAGGGAAGGACAGCAGTATTCAGCCCCCAGAATGCCCCCCCCCCCCCTTACTGGGAGTTAATGCAAAAATTGTGTGGGATTTGGTGCACCCACAGCTGGAACAGGGTTACGACCTCTACCTAGATAATTTTTATACCAGCGTCCCACTTTTCAAGTGCCTCGCTTCTAGAAGTATTGCAGCATGCGGCACTGCTAGAAGAAATCTGGCAGGCCTCCCTAAGACACTGCTTGGGCAAACACTCAGAAGGGGTGAGAGCAGGGCACATTCTAGCAGCAACATATTATTGTGTGTTAAGTACAAGGACAAGAGAGATGTCCTTGTATTGACAACAATACATGGCCACACTAGTACCCATGTACATGTACATGTACGAGGTACCAGTACAAAGACCCCCAAACAAGACTACATACTGGACTACAATAGGTACATGGGAGGGGTGGACTTGTCAGATCAAGTCCTGAAGCCCTACAGCGCCATGCGGTGTGGTATAAGAAGCTGGCAATGCACATCATACCGATGGAATTATACAATGTGTACGTGCTACGTCGATGTACAGGCCAAACGAAAACTTTCCTGGAATTTCAAGAGGTGGTTATCAAGAACATAATCTTTAGGGACCAAGAAGGGGGGGGGCACCCAGTACTTCTGGAAGCGAGGCCACACGCATCGTACCAGGGCAACACTTTCCAAGAGAAGTTCCCCAAACTGGCAAGAAGGGAAAAAGTCAAGAGGTGCAAAGTCTGCTATAAGAGGGGGATAAGGAAGGACACAATATATCAATGTGACATGTGTCCCGAAAAACCAGGGCTCTGTATGAAAGTGTTTTAAAATTTATCATACATCCCTTGATATTCAATCTACCCTAGTTTAACTTACCCTGATGCACTCCGCACTGCTTCTCCCGCTCATCTTTCCCTTCAGAGCCCTGCTGTGTGCCCGGGCAGCTGATAACAGCCACATGTAGGGTATTGCCGTACCCAGGAGAACCCACATAACAATTTATAGGGTGTATATCTCCGGTGGCACATGCTGGGCACAATATATTGGACACTGAAATGGTATTCATATATAGAAAATTGCAAATCTCACCCTGCACCATCAGCTGCGCTTTACCTTTTAAACAATACCTGTGGGGTCAAAATGCTCACTACACCTCTAGATGAATGCCTTAAGGGGTGTCGATTTTAAAATGGGGTCACTTCTTGGGGGTTTCCATTGCTTTGATACCTCTGGGGCTCTGCAAATGCGACATGGCAACCGAAAAACCAATCCAGCAAAATCTGAACTCGTTCTGAGTCCTCCCATGGGCCCAAACAGCAGTTTATCACCACAAATGGGGTATTGCCGCACTCAGGACAAATTGAACAACAAAATTGTATTTTATTTCTTGTGAAAATAAGAAATTTTGAGCCAAAACTACATCTTATTGGAAAAAATTAATTTTTTTTTAAATTCACAGCTCAATTCAAATAAGTTCTGTGAAAAAACTGTGGTATCTAAATGGTCACAACATCCATAAATGAATTCCTTGAGGGGTTTAGTTTCCAAAATGGGGTGAGTTTTGGGGGATTTCTTCTATTTTGGCACCATAAACCTAGCATGGTGCCTAAGATATATTCTAATAAAAAACAGGCCCCAAAATGCACTAGGTGCTTCTTTGCTTCTGGGGCTTGTATTTTAGTCCACTAGCACACTAGAGCCACATATGGGAGATTTCTAAAAACTTCAGAATCTGGCCAATACAAATTGAATGGTCTTTCTCTGGTAAAACCTTCTGTATTACAGATTTTTTTTTATTAAAATTGAATTTCTGCAAATTTCACCTCCACTTTACTTTAATTCCTGTGAAACGCCTAAAGGGTTAAAAAACTTTCTCTATACTGTTTTGAATACTTTCAGGGGTCTAGTTTTTAAAATTGGGGGTTTCATGGGGGGTTTATAATACATAGGCCCCTCAAAACCACTTCAGAACTGAACTGGTAGCTAAAACAAAAGGCTTTTGAAATTATCTTGAAAATATGAGAAATTGCTGTTCATGTTCTAAGCCTTATAACGTCCTAGAAAATAAAATAATGTTCAAATAATTATGCCAATCTAAAGTAGACAAATGTGAAATGTTAATTGGTGACTATTTTGTGTGGTATAAGCCTTACAAGCAGATACATTTAAATTAAAAAATATTCAAATTTTTCAACATTTTCACTACATTTTGCTATTTTTCACAAATAAACACTCAATGTATTGACCAAATTTTATCGCTAACATAAAGCCCAATGTGTCACGAGAAAACAATCTCAGAATCGCTTGGATAGGTCAAAGCATTCCGAAGTTATTACCACATAAAGTGAAAAATGGGCTCTGAGCATTAAGGCCCAAACTAGGCTGCGTCCCTAAGGGGTTAAGCGGTTAAAAATAACAGTTCTTTAATTAAATGCATTGCTGTTGATGTTTTTTTTTATAGAGAATCCATGATTAGAAAGTTCACTGTACCATCACACAGTAATTTATTGTTTATGGCTACACAAGTAACCAAATCCATGTCACAATTACACTTCAAAAGAGTTTCTCCTGTACTGGAGAAACTTAAATGAAATGACTTGTATCATTATCAACCTTACCCTTTCCTCTAAATTTATCAGCGCACTATCGTCCTCATTCCATTATAATTCATCAGGACTTGGCTGGATACAAACCTAGAAAAAAAAAGAAGACTTGAATAAAAAAAACAAAAGCAGAGTCTATAAACTACGTCAAGGTACCAGAAAATTAAGCTATGATTTCTGATGGCCTGATGCATACACGGATAAGTGAATTGCTTCCCCATCTACAGTTTTTAAGTTTTAAATACATTTACGTTTATTTTCTTTACATTTTCAGGATGTCTTGTTTGTTTGCAGTGAATGGAAACATTCTATTTACAACCAGATACTGAAAACCTCTACAGACCTAACTCTAAAAGCTTGCTACAATTAGATCCAATTTAGGCAGTACTTTGTGAACTAAATGCATTAGCAGCAGCCAAAATCTCTCATTAGTTAAATAGTATCATCATACACAAACTCTTAGCAGAAACACTTATTTTTAGGGACAAAAAAAGTGTATACATACAGCATGTTTAAAAGTATTAACAAAAAATAAATGAAAAAATATATATTTTGGTCTGCAGCATTGGCAACCGGGGGTACCCAGGGCCTGAGCACCAAACCTTGTGAGAATTAACAGATACACTGCTCTAATAAGTGCTAAGGTCAGTGTTGTGCAGTCATTTAACTTGACTGCTTAGACCTTGGAACTGTCACATTAATCTGACAGCACTGATATTTGTAAGAGGAGCTTTACCTGCATTCCATTGCTAGATAGAAAATTTACCATATCTATAAGGAGCAGTCTCTATTAGAGCAAACCAAACACAATCCACCCAGCGCTATCAAAGTCCTGTGACAGTACTTGGGTCAAAGCAGTAAAGTGACATATTAATGTAGTAAAGTTAGGCTGTGCTGCCCCCAAATACAGAGATGACAAGGTGGAGCCAATCAGCCTAAGCTACATAAGATACTGAAAAGGGCCGGCATTTGCCACGTGTGAACTGTGATGCCGGACATGCCACTAGAGCTATATGTTTACATAGTTGATAAGGTTGAAAAAAGACAAAGGTCCGTCAAGTCCAACCTATATAACCTACCGTGTTAATCCAGAGGAAGGCAAAAACCCCATGAGGTGGATGCCAATTCTCTCATTAAAGGAAAAATTCCTCCCTGACTCCAAATGTGGCAATCAGAATAAATCTCTGGATCAACGTCCCATCTCCAGAATCTAGTACTCATAACCTGTAATATTATATTTTTCAAAAAAGGCATCAAGTCCCTTCTTGAACTTGTTCAATGAATCAACCATCACAACCTCCTGTGGTAGAGAGATCCATAGTCTCACTGCTCTCACAGTAAAGAATCCCCGTCTGTGATGGTGGTGAAACATTTTCTCCTCTAGACGTAGAGGATGCCTCCTTGTCCTTGTTACAGGCCTAGGTGTAAACAGATAATTAAAAAGATCTTTCTAATGTCCAATTATACAAGTCCTTCTCAATGAATTAGAATATCATCAAAAAGTTAATTTATTTCAGTAATTCAATTCAAAAACAGAAATTCGTATTTATTCCAGCATTTTTTTCTTTTAATGTTGATGATTATGGCTGACAGTAAGGGCTGATTCAGACGAACGTGGCCTTTTTTTTGCACATGCAAAACACGCAGCGTTTTGCCTGCGCAAAAGCCACTTACCTGCTCCGTGAGGCAGCATCATATGATGCGCGGCTGCGTGCTTTTCGCGCAGCCGCCATCATTATGACACGCCATTTGGATGTTTGTAAACAGAAAAGCAAGTGGTGCTTTTCTGTTTACATTCATCCTTTTGACAGCTGTTGCGCGAAACAGGCAGTTCGCACGGAAGTGCTTCCGTGCGACCTGCGTGGTCTTCACGCACCCATTGACTTCAATGGGTGCGTTATGCGCGAAATACGCCGAGATATTGAACGTGTCGCGCTTTTTACACAGCGGACAAACGCTGCGCAAAAAGCACGGACTGTCTGTACTGCCCCATAGACTTCTATTGGTCCATGTGTGCCGCATGAAAACCACGCGACCTGCACGGACACAATTCACATTCGTGTGAATCCGCCCTTAATGAAAACCCAAAATCTAGTGTCTCAGAAAATTAGAAAAATTTCCTGGTAGACGGCTGCGTTGACTATGGACTGGATATAACACAGTGGACCAACACCAGCAGGTGACATTGCTCCCCAAACCATCACTGAGTTTGGAAACTTCACACTGGACCGCAAGCAACTTGGCTTAAAGCCTCTCCACTCTTCCTCCAGACTCTGGGACCTTGATTTCCAAATAAAATGCTAAATTTACTTTCATCTGAAAACAGGACTTTGATTCACTGAGCAACAGTGTTGATGCACTGTGTTACATCAAGTCCAGAGTCAACACAGCCGTCTAGCAGGAAATTTTAGCGCACTTCATGTTTCCCTCTGTTGACAAGCTTCATGGTGATGCTGATTTCATTTTCCAGCAGGACTTGACACCTGCCCACTGTCACGCTGGGTTAGTGGACCCACTGGGCTGTACCGCCTTGGCAGTATGGCAGCTGGCCAACAAGGTGCAGGTCACAGTCCTCAGTTTGTATAAGGTACCTGTGGCAGCTCAGACAGTAGCAAGGCAGGCTCGGCTGGGACTAGGCAGCGGGTATACGTCAGGCGTAGAGCAGCAGGACAGGCATAGATACAGCACAGCACGACTACAGCTCAGCACAGCACTTGACCAGGATAGCACGGGATAGAGGATACAGGATACAGGAACAGGGAACACTGGAACTGGAAAACACTAGGAGACCATTTGCATAGACAAATTAGGATATGACAAACAACGCTCAGGCAAGGATCAGAAGGGTAGGGCAAATCATGTGAGTTGATGATGATGATTGTTTTCAGGTGTGCGCACTGGCCTTTTAAGAGCGGGAACGAGCGTGCGTGCGTGCGTGCGTGTGTACGGAACACAGCGGACCGGAGCAGAAGTGAGTGCTGGCGTCTCCTAGGAAGGAGATGGGGACCAGTGCTCACAGATCCATGGCTGCGGGCATCGGGAGGTAAGTAAACCGGACAGCCCACGGCCATGGACACTACAATATCCCCCCTCTTATGCCCACTTTTCTTGGGGCCAGAGCGAGAAAGGAATTTCTTCAGAAGGGTAGGAGCATTGACGTTCTCCTCTGGCTCCCAGGACCTCCCTTCAGGACCAAACCCCCTCTAATCCACCAAATAAAAAGTCTTTCCTCTCACTTTCTTGGTGTCCAAGATCTCCTTAACCTCGAAGGTGTTTGAAGGGCCACTGGGGGCAACCGCAGGGCTAGGAGTCTTGGTAAAGCCGTTCAGAACCACCGGTTTCAGGAGAGAGACATGGAAGGAGTTGGGGATCTTGATGGTACGAGGCAGCAAAATTTTGTAGGGGACAGGGTTGATCTGCTGCAGGATCTCGAGGGTCAGAGGAACCTGGGAGCAAATTTGTATGATGACACCCTCAAACGAATATTCCTGGAGGACAGACAGACCTTCGTGCCAGGAGAAAACTGAGGAGGTTCTCTTCTCCTTGTGTCCACCTTCCATATCATGCGGTCGACCGCCAGCAGGATGGAGGATCGAGTCTGCTGCCAGATCTGCAGAAAGTCCCTAAAAGCAGTTTCAGCAGCTGGTACCTTGGAAGTATCAGGCACCGGGAGAGGAATTTGTGGGTGTTGACCATAGACGATAAAGAACGAAGTATTCCTAGTGGACTCGCTGGTGTGATTATTGTAGGAGGATTCAGCCCACGGGAGGAACTGCACCCAGTCATCATGCTGCTTGGAGATGAAGTGGCGTAAGTAGTTCTCCAAGATCTGATTGATCCTCTCGACCTGACCATTGGACTGAGGATGGTAGACCGAGGAAAAGTCCAACTTTACACCTAGGAGTCTGCAGAGGGCTCTCCAGAACATTGAGGTGAACTGTACCCCCCGATTAGACACAATATGCTGCGGCAAGCCGTGCAGGCGGAAGATGTGTTGAATGAAAAGCTTGGCCAGTTGAGGAGCAGAAGGAAGACCGGTCAGAGGAACGAAGAGGGCCATCTTCGAAAATCGATCCATCACCACCCAGACAGCACTGCATCCAGCAGAGAGAGGCATGTCAGTAATAAAGTCCATAGCTATATGCTGCCAGGGAGCATCGGGCACAGGCAATGGCTGGAGCAGGCCAGCAGGTCTGGAGTGAGAGACCTTGTTAGCTACACATACTGAGCAGGAGGAAACTAAGTCCATAATGTCCTTGGGCAGCGTGGGCCACCAGAAATGACGGGCAATAAGATCCCAGGTCTTACGAGTACCTGTGTGACCTGCCAGTCTAGAGGAGTGTCTCCAGTGGAGGATTCTCCCTCTGTCAGCCAGGCGCACAAAAGTACTCCCTGGAGGAATGTCTATGGTGTCTTCTGTCTCGAAAGACCTGGACACGGCATCGGCCCTCACATTCTTGTTGGCCAGGCGATAATGGAGCTCAAACTGGAACCTGGTAAAGAATAGTGACCACCTGGCCTGACGAGGGTTCAGCCGTTGGGCCGTCTGAAGATGAGTGAGGTCCGTAAAAATCAGGATGGGATGAGCTGCGCCCCCTAGTAGGTGCCTCCACTCCTCCAGGGCCAATTTGATGGCCAGTAACTCCAGATCCCCAATCGAGTAGTTGCGTTCTGCGGAAGAGAAGAGCTTAGAGAAGTATCCACATACCATTGACTTGCCCTTAGAACCTCTCTGGAACAGGAGTGCACCAGCACTGACAGAGGATGCGTCCACCTCCAATGAGAACTGTAGGGAAACATCTGGATGATGGAGGATAGAGGCTGACGTGAAGGCTCTCTTCAGGCTATTGAATGCGGACTCTACCTCAGGAGTCCACACCTTAGCGTTCATGCCCTTCTTAGTGACGTTAAAGATAGGAGATGTCAGTGAGGAGAAGTTTGGAATAAAGTGTCTATAAAAATTGGCAAATCCCAGAAAGCGCTGTATGGCCCTCAAGCCTTGATGACGTGGCCATTCCAGGACAGACTTTACCTTTTCAGGATCCATATTGAGACCTCTATTCAAGACAATGTAGCCCAGAAAGGGTAGAGCATCTTTTTCAAATACGCACTTCTCCAACTTGGCGTACAGACGATTCTCCCTTAACCGCAGCAAAACTTGACTGACATGTCTCTGATGCGTCATAGGATCTGGAGAAAAAAATCAAGATGTCATCAAGATAGACCACAACACAAACATAGAGGAGGTCATGGAAAATGTCATTAACGAACTCCTGGAAGACCTCGGGAGCATTACACAGGCCAAAGGGCATTACTAGATATTCATAGTGTCTGTCACAGGTGTTAAATGCATTCTTCCATTCATCACCCTGGCTTGGCACCACGTATACGATCAAACAATTCAGAGATCAGTGGCAACAGATACTTATTTTTCACCGTGATTTGGTTGAGATCCCGGTAGTAAATACAAGGACGCAGGGGGCCATCCTTCTTTTTGACGAAGAAGAACCCGGCTCCTGCCTCGGAGGACGACTTCCATATGAAGCCCCTCTCCAAGTTCTCTTTAACAAAGGCGGACATGGACAGAGTCTCTGGCAAGGAGAGCGGATATATCCTACCACGGGGAAGGGATGCACCAGGAATCAGCTCGATAGGACAGTCATACGCCCGGTGTGGGGGCAGTGTCTCCACCTCCCTTTTGCTGAAGACGTCCAAAAATGAAGCATAATGACCAGGCAATCCTGCAAATGACCAAGGCAGAGGAGGCTGAGCCGAACGAATCCGCACCAGGCATCGGCTGTGACACTGGGGGCCCCACTGGAGAACCTCTACAGAGTTTCAGTCCAGGACTGGGGCATGCAGTCGGAGCCAAGGCAGGCCCAGCAGCACGGGGTTAACCGCATTGGACAAGACAAAGAACGAGAGGAGCTCGGAGTGGAGATCCCCTACTTGGAGCCTCAGCGGCTTGGACACAGCTATAACTGGGTCTGGCAGAGGTAGTCCATTTACTGATGCAACCATCAACGGTCTTTCCAGAGGGGTAGTGGGTAATTGAAGAAGGTCCACCAGGTCTCTACAAATGAAATTAGCAGCGGATCCAGAGTCCAGATACGCAGAGACCTGATGCGTTTTCTCACCGGACACTATGGTCACGGGTATGGACAATTTAGACGGGAAACCTTCTTTGCCCAAGGTTGTCTCTCCTACAAACCCTAGGCTTTGAGGCTTTTGGGGACACAGATGCACAAGATGGCCTCCGAGGCCGCAATAAAGACAGAGTCCAGAAGTGCGTCTGCGTTGTCTCTCCTGGGTGGATAACTTACACTGGTTCATCATCACAGACACCTTAGGAGCATCGACATCTGAGGACAGCAGGGGTTGCTGCAAAGTAGGAGCGAGACTGGGAAGGACTCCCTCCCGTCGAACCTCTTGGAGGAACCTCAATCCGGGCGGACAGAAGGATGAGGTCATCCAGGGCAGATGGCAGATCACGAGCGGCAAGTTCGTCCTTAATTTTATGAGCCAGTCCATGCCAGAATGTAGCCACCAGGGCCTCATTGTTCCACAACAGTTCTCCCGCTAGGGTGCGGAAGTGGATGGCGTACTCGCCCACAGAGATGTCTCCTTGGCGTAGGTTCAGTAAGGAAGCCGCTGCAGATGAGACTTGTCCAGGCTCCTCAAACACTGTGCGAAATGTCCGGAGGAACCCATGGAAGTCACGGGTCTCGGGTCCTTGTCTCTCCCAGATAGGATTCGCCCATGTAAGGGCCTTGCCAGTAAGAAGAGAGATGATGAAAGCGACCCTTGCGCCATCAGACAAAAATGCCCTTGAATACAGGCGGAAGTGGATCTGGCACTGGTTCAAAAATCTATGACAGGCACTTGCTTCTCCACCATAGCGGTCAGGAAATGGAAAAGAAAAACGAGGATCAACACTGACAGGAGGGGTAGTCCGAGGAACAGTACTGCCAGGAGGTGTAGTAGGAGGAACCGCAGCTTGTGCCTCCTGCCGACGTGCAAAAATGTTTAAGGCCTGGAGGAGTTGGTCCTGTCGAGACCGGAGGTCGAGCATATCTGCCCGCATCTCTTGTGACGTCGTCATGGTCTTGGATTGAGCAGCGGGGTCCATGGCCTGAGCGTACTGTCACGCTGGGTTCATGGACCCACTGGGCCGTACCGCCTTGGCGGTATGGCAGCTGGCCAACAGGGTGCATGTAACAGTCCACAGTTCGTATAAGGTACCTGTGGCAGCTCGGACAGTAGCAAGGCAGGTTCGGCTGGGACTAGGCAGCGGTTAGACGTCAGGCGTGGAGCAGCAGGACAGGCATAGATACAGCACAGCACGACTACAGCTCAGCACGGAACTTGACCAGAATAGCATGGGATACAGGATACAGGAACAGGGAACACTGGAACTGGAAAACACTAGGAGACCATTTGCTTAGACAAACTAGGATATGACAAACAACGCAGAGACAAGGATCAGAAGGGCAGGGGCCTTCTTATAGTCCAGGAAATCATGTGTTGATCATGTGCGAGCGCTGGCCCTTTAAGAGTGGGCACGAGCGCGCGCACCCTACGGGACACAGCGGACTGGAGCGGAAGTGAGGGCTGGTGCCTCCTAGGAAGGAGATGGCGACCAGCGCTCACAGATCCATGGCTGCAGGCGTCGGGAGGTAAGAACACCGGACGGCCCGCGGCATGTACGCTACACCCACACTGCCAAAAGTACCAATATCTCGTTTAATAGCCACAGTATCACTGTGCTTGATTGGTCAGCATACTCGCCTGACCTAAACCCCATAGAGAATCTATGGGGTATTGTCAAGAGGAAGATGAGAGACACCAAGACCCAACAATGCAGACGAGCTGAAGGCCGATATCAAAGCAGCCTAGGTTTCCATAACACCTCAGCAGTGCCACAGGCTGATCGCCTCCATGCCTCGCCGCATTGATGCAGTAAGGAGCCCCGACCAAGTATTGAGTGCATACTGTACATAATTTTCAGTAGGCCAACATTTCGGTATTAAAAATAATTTTTTAAATTGGGCTTATATAATATTCTAATTTTCTGAGACACTAAATGTGGGGCACTATGTACAGGGGGACTATATGTGGGGCACTACCTATAGGGGGTCTATATGTGAGGCACTCACTATCTACAGGGGGGCTATATGTGGGGCTTTGTTCTGGTGTTGTATTTATGTATTGAGCTTGGTTCTGGTGTTGTATTCATGTACTGAGCTTGGTCCTGGTGTTGTATTTATGTAATGGGCTTTGTTCTGGTGCTGTATATATGTATTGAGCATGGTTCTGGTGCTGTAATTATATAGGATATATGTATAATAACAAAATTGCAGGGCAGATGGAAGTGTTTTCAATTTATTGTATATTTAATGGGAACCTGTCAAGAAGTTTTAACCCCTTGAACTGCCACCATGCGGTAATAGATGAACTGACAATATTTCAAACATTCCCTTGTATGTTTTTTTGAAGATTCAGCAAAATCTATAAAATCAACTTTTAAAACGGCACACTCTATATGCTAATTACTCAATAAAGGTTCATTTGGTGGTGCCGCTATACTGAAGAGTCATATAGTCCTGCCTCCAAACCCACTCTTCCATGCTTGATTGACATCCCCCTGGCTGTTATACAGCACTACAAGTCTCGGATGCGCCATTGCCTTGTACTACTTTGGCACTACTTGAGGTGTACTCTGCCTGGCTTCATCGCTGAATAGCGCATGCCAGGGCAGAGCAAGGCAACGGAAGAGTTGGAGGAGGCTGCTAGTGATGTAGAACAGCCGGAGGTATGTCAATCAAGATCTGGGGGGCGCCATTTAAATTTTCATCTCAGGCAGCAGAAAAGCTGGAATCGGCCCTGTATCTATCTATGTATGTATCTAGGTACACAAAAAATTTCAACCGCACAGTCCAGGTCTCATAAAAATGAGGGTGCAAGCCCGCCAGGGATACGGCCACAGTCTTCCAAGGTATATATTTTTTTTCCAAAAAACAGGCAGCACTCAAAAAGTTGTAGCAAAATTAGAAAATGTGCTTTATTCCATCAATCCAATACAGCAACGTTTCAGCTCTTCAATAGAGCCTTTTTCAAGCTAGTGAATGCACACTCAAAAAGCATATATATAGTGGAAATACAATCAAGTGGGAGGTACTTGCATCACATGGCAATCCACCATGAAACCACACATGCAGTGAATAATAAATGAGCAATCATAAAAAGAGTTAACAACAATACTTGCAATGTTATGACCTGCCACTTGGGTGGGAACTCTCATATCTTAGTAGGTTGTTCCGGTCAGTCGGTTTTATAAAAAGGTCTGTTGTAAAGTTTGTACCGTCAAACTCCACCAGGACGTCCAAAAATTGTAGTGTCGTCCGTGAGCTAACTAAAGTGAATTTTACTGAATTGAGACACAATGAACGAGACCTCAAATTCTGTATCATATATCACATCCCCCCGCTTAGACGGGGTGGTAATCGTATTAAAATATTGAAGACGAGGGAATTACAGTGGATACATAGATTAAAGACCCTAAAACCACTTGGGCTAAATATTGATTTCCCTTTGGGTAATGCTATATAACTTGCCTCTTCCCTCTATGTCCCTTTGAACTGCACTGATGTCAGCCTCTTTGGAGGTATCTTGATTTTATAGTGTTTGTCTGATTTTAATATTTCACCTTTCTATCTATTCACAGATCATGCTTTTTTGTGAAATGGAAGAACACACCAGAAGTGTAATCGGCTAATAATTAGTTATTAGTTTTGAAAACCTTTTTATATTGACAATAAAAATGATTATCTACTGTACCATACTCTTTATCAGCACTATGTCTATCACAGGGTCGTGTGGGTGGAGCCTATACATTTTCAGCAGGAGGATATAGTGTCCCTTATTTATTTGTAATTAGTCTGTGACGATTTGTGTCCAATACTAAATGTAGAGTGACAACCGCTCCCTGGAATAATACACTACTTTATAGTGTGGGACTGAATAAGAAGTGCTTATGAGATACCCTATACAGGATTGAGTGGGGAGGTTTATAGGCACCTATTCACACTACAAATGTGGTTAGTATGCGTTTTCCATACCCGTGCACTTATTGGCTTTTCCGGCTTAAATGATGGCTGAGCCTTGAGTGCGCTCCTGTGGGTGCTCCTATATATTCTTTAACCAAAAAGATATAACCTAGGTTGCGCGAATCCATAATTAAAAAATAGGTTGTCTTTCTACATGTTATAATTATATATATGTATAGAACATTGGAGGTAGTGGCACTACTAATTTAGTTTAATTAGTGGACTCTCGCATTTAAGGTGCTGTACACACTATATACCTTGTGCCACACCTTTGCCTGCTGTATCTTTGGGGCTCTCCTCCGTCCTAATATCTAACGATATGGATGGATATCGTCTTTTCCCACAATAAAAATGGCGATCTTGACGTAGTCGGTGCGACTGCACATGCACGGACATGCGCAATGTAATAGTGCATTCCTGACATACTTTACTTCCCGGACATGCGCAGTAGCGCACGAGGGGTGCCGCGATTAGCGCGGCAGCATTTGAAACACTATGGCCGATTACATCATGGTGAGTGTTTTCCTCATATTATCATGTATTATTTTCACAGGTGATTTCTGTAACCGATTATGTAAAATCACGAAGATTCACAGAATATTATTGTGTCACTTATGAATTGGAACCTGCACACTGGCAGGTCATAACATTGCATGTGTTGTTGTTAAAGAGGCTCTGTCACCAGAATAAAAATGCTCTATCTCCTACATCAGTTTATCGGCGCTGGAATGTAGTTACTAGCAATGTGTTTTTATTTTAAAAACAATGTTTTTTAACAAAGTTATGGCGTTTAGAACATTTATGCAAATGAGGTCCTTCATGCCCAACTGGGCGTTTTTTAATTTTCAACCAAGTGGGCGTATGACAAAGAGGTGTATGACGCTGGCCAATCCGCATCATACACCTCTCTGTCTTACACCCAAGCTAGATTCACTGAGCAGCGTGATCTCGCGAGACCGCGCTGTGACGTCACTTCAGCCCACAGGTCCTTCATCCCTGCGTCTGAAGACAACATCTTTCGTCTCCCTCCAGGCTGCTGCTGCTACTACCGATCCGACGACTGGGACTTCTCATCGGCCTGGAGGGAGACGAAAGATGTCTTCAGACGCAGGGATGAAGGACCTGTAGGCGGAAGTGACGTCACAGCGCGGTCTCGCGAGGTCACGCTGCTCAGTGAATCTAGCTTAGGTGTAAGACAGAGAGGTGTATGATGCGGATTGGCCAGCGTCATACACCTCTTTGTCATACGCCCACTTGGTTGAAAATTAAAAAACGCCCAGTTGGGCATGAAGGACCTCATTTGCATAAATGTTCTAAACGCCATAACTTTGTTAAAAAACATCGTTTTTAAAATAAAAACACATTGCTAGTAACTACATTCCAGCGTCGATAAACTGATGTAGGAGATAGAGCATTTTTATTCTGGTGACAGAGCCTCTTTAACTCATTTTATGATTGCTCATTTATTATTCACTGCATGTGTGGTTTCATGGTGGATTGCCATGTGATGCAAGTACCTCCCACTTGATTGTATTTCCCCTATATATATGCTGTTGAGTGTGCATTCATTAGCTTGAAAAAGGCTCTATTGAAGAGCTGAAACGTTGCTGTATTGGATTGATGGAATAAAGCACCTTTTCTAATTTTGCTACAACTTTTTAAGTGCTGCCTGTTTTTTTGAAAAATATGTTTGTATCTAATGTTTTTATCTCAGAGATCTCAAATATCCGGCCCCTGAAGCGGTCATCTGCGGCCCGTTGACAACGTGAGAGAGGAGAGCAGGCCAAAGGAGGAGCACACATCCCCCTGTAGATAGTGACACACCACACATCCCACCCTGTGGGCAGCGCTACACTCCCCCTCTTTATAGATAACTTAATTGGGGCTCCCTCTAGGAGTGGAATCCCAGCCAGAGCGCTCTTATCGGGGATTCCGCTGATAGACGAGGCCTCTGATATAGCTGTCCATATATGGACAGTGACGTCAATGGCTCCTCCTGGACCAGGATGCCCGGCCAGCGCTTTGCCGACGCACTGGTCGGGGATTCCGCTGATAGACGAGGCCCCTGACGTAATTGTCCCTATATGGACATTGACGTCAGGGGCTCCTCCAGGAGAGGAATCCCCGGCCAAAGTGTCAGCAACGCTTTGCCTAGAGATTCCACTCCTAGAGGGAACCCTAATGGAGCTAGTGTGGTACTATCTATAAAGGGGTGTGTATGGCACTATCTACAAAGGTGTGTGTGTGTGTGTGTGTGTGTGTGTGTGTGTGTGTGTGTGTGGCATCATCTACAGAGGCAACTGTGGCATTATCTATGGTGGTGTGGCATTCTACAGAGGACACTGTGGCATTATCTACGGGGCTGTGTGGCATTATCTACAGAGGGAACTGTGGCATTATCTCCCGACGGCATTGTGGCCTTATCTACAGAAGGCCCTGGGGAATTTTCTAAAGGGGTGTATCTCTATCTAAAGAGGGCACTGTGGCATTATCCACAGGGGGTGGCAGTATCTACAGAGGGCACTGTGGCACTATCTAAAAACGGGCAGCCCAATCTTGACGTTCTTGTGCCAAATGCTGCCAACTGACTAGCCCGACTGCATTTAGCGACACCTAAACTGGAAAACTCGCAAATTTCCGTTAAGTTTAAAACTAACGGTATTATTATAGTAATGTAGTATTGTTATAGTAGTTAAAATAAAAAATTAATTAACAAATAATTTTGTATTTTATCAAATTTGAATGTAATGCGGCCTGTCAACTTCAAAGTTTTTTCTATGTAAGGCCCATTTACCCGGCCGAGTTTGAGACCCCTGATCTATCTCATACCTATCTATCTATCTATCTATCTATCTATCTATCTATCTCATATCTATCTATCTATCTATCTAGTCCATAATAAAGATATTATACTGATTTTTTTCAAGTCATTCTATCTAAATGCAGATTTTTTTGTGTGTCATATAAATAAAGATTATTATTCTATCTATCTATCTATCTATCTATCTATCTATCTATCTATCTATCTATCTATCTATCTATCTATCTATCTATCTATCTATCTATCTATCTATCATCTATCTCTCATATATATTGATATATAGTATAGTTTTAGGCTGGGGCTACACGGCAACTTTGACCATGACACAGGTCACATGGTTAAAGATTAGTATGTTCTTTAGCCTACATGGCAAGTAACTGCAGTGAATGTGGTAGCGGTCATTTTATTTGCAATGTAGGCTACTGGACAAAACGATTTTTGGCCATGGGACCTGTGTCGTGGCTAAAGTCCTCTTGTAGCCCCAGCCTAGAACTATACGATAGATGATAGATAGATAGATAGATAGATAGATAGATAGATAGATAGATAGATAGATAGATAGATAGATAGATAGATAGATAGATAGATAGATAGATAGATAGATAGATAGATAGATAGATAGATAGATAGATAGATAGATAGATAGATAGATAGATAGATAGATAGATAGATAGATAGATAGATAGATAGATAGATAGATAGATAGATAGATAGATAGATGATTATAATATCTTTATACTAGTATATCTATCTAAATTGTGATTTTTTTGGTGTTGTACAAATAAAGATTATAATTTCTATCTACCTATCTCTTTATCTATATTGTTCATATCATATATATTGATGTACTGTACAGTTTTAGGCTGGGGCTACATGGCAACTTTGGCTACGACACTGGTCGCATACACAAAGTTCGCTTTGGAACCAGCTTTGGAAAATTTCCTCTCCAAAAGCCAGTTTGCACACCATTCATTGTAAGCTCCGCCTTGCGGAGTCTGTATGAAATGCACACATATTTGGTATATCTGAAGTCGTCAGAAGTTGCCAAATATGTATTTAGGTGGGTTTATCCAGTGGCATGCACCAGATGCCAAAAAAAGTCAGCTAAATTCATATATTTGGGGGGAAAAAAGGCCAGTTTTAATTTTTACCATCAATATCAATGAATTGCCTGGAAAAAAATAGAGGACTAAAATCTTTTATGTGTCACTAAACGAATACCTTTGGGGGTCTAATTTCCGAAAAAGATCATTTTGAGGGTGTTGACAGTGTTTTGGCACTTTAGAACATCTGTAATGGTCATATGGTGTCAGCAAACCAGCTTTGGAAAATTTGGTCTCCAAAAGCCACTTTGCGCACCATTTATTGTAAGCACCACTTTGCGCCCAGCGTGTAAGAAATTAACACACATTAAATATCGATGAAGTCGGCAGAAGTTGCCAAATATGTATTCAGGTGTGTTTACCCAGTGGCATGTACCAGATGTAAAAAAATATCACCTAAAATAACATATCCACATTTTTTTAAATTATTTATTTGCCTTATTAAAATATATCACAATTTTTTTTACACGATATAGAAGCCCAACATGTTCTGAGAAAAACAAAACCAGATACATTTAGGTTGGAGAAGTAATAGAAGAATAATTTGCTTTTAACCCCTTAACGACCGGCGTATAGTGTTTTTACGTCGGCCGTTCAGGGTAGTTCTTCTGAAGCAACGTGTTTCCACGTTGGCACTTTACAAGAACTTTCCCCGCATCGTGCGGGGTGCTGCTGAAGCCCGGGCTGTTAGTAACAGCCTCAGGCTTCAAGGCAACCATCGGAGACCACTAGTAGTTGTCTCCGATCATATTTAACCCCTCAGATGCGGTGCTCAATAGCGAGCGCCGCATCTGAGTGATTTTAGAGGGTGGGGCTCCCTCTCTCATCCCACTGGCATCCCCGCGTGTATCGCGGGGTGCCGATGGGTTTTATGGCAGCCTTGGGGCCTAACAAACGCTCCGAATTCTGCCTTTAGTAATTGCCTGTTAGGCCATGCCAGAGGCATGACCCAGCAGGTGCCTGTCAGTTTTACACTGACCGGCAATAATACACTGCAATACCGAAGTATTGCAGTGTATTATAATAGTGATCAACAGTCTGCACAGTAAAGTCCCCTAGAGGGACTAAAAATAAAGTTAAAAAAAGTTAAATAAAGTTTTAAATAAATAAATGTTCCAAGTAAAAAAAAACAAAACACTTTTTCCCCTTATACTTTATGAAAAAAAGTTACTCATATTTGGTATCGCCACTCCCGAAATAACCCAACTATAAAATTATTACATTATTTAACCCGCAATGTGAACGCTGTAAAAAATATAATAAAACAGAACGCCAGAATTGCTGTTTTTTGTTCATCCTGCCTTCAAAAGAAGCTGATAAAAAGTGATCAAACCGTCGCATCTACTCCAAAATTGTACCAATACAAACTACAAGTCGTCCCGCAAAAAAAAAGCCCTCAGACAGTTGCATCGGTCAAAAAAGAAAAAAGTTATTGCTCTTAAAATAAAGCAAGTAATTTTGAAAAAATTTGTTTTTACTGTGTAAAGGTAGGAAAACATAAAAAAAAAACATAAATTTGGTATCGCCGCAATCATAACGACCCGCTGAATAAAGTTATTATGTTATTTATACCACATGTTAAACAGCGTAAAATTTAGACGCAAAACAAATGCCGAAATTTCTGTTTTTTTCCAGTACCCCAATAAAAAAGTTATTAAAAAGTTAAACAATAAATTATATGTACCCAAAATGGTGCTATTATAAATTACAACTTGTCCCGCAAAAAAAAAGTCCTTATACAGCTATGTCGACGCAAAAATAAAAAAACTATAAATCTTTGAATGCGACGATGGAAAAACTTAAAAAATTGCTCGGTAATTAAGGTTTAAAATAAACACTATAGCGGCTGCAACGGGGCCCGAGGCATGAGAAAGCCCGTGTTGACAGGCACATAACATTTATGGGCCGGGCGGCACTGGCCCCCTCATGCCCGGTGGCATCGCTAGTACCAGGGGGGCACTGGTGGTAGCGACAGCCACATTCAATTGTATCTGCATCCTCAGGACACAGATACAATTGAACACTATAGGCTGCCGGCCACATTATGCCTGCACCCTATAAGGCACTGGGAAGAATCCATGCGCAGGGCAAGATAAGTAAAAAAAAATGTTAGAAACAGGGAGAGAACCTCCAGCTCACTGGTCTGCGTCTCCTGGTAGCGTCAGTCGGATCCCCGCGACGGCCCGCTGTGGAGAATAGCGTCTGTCAGGACCAGACACCGATACTCTGCCTCCAAACCGAGAGGCCATTCTCTTGCCAACTGCAAGCATGTTTTGCTGACAGCAAACTACTTTCTTCACAAGACAGCTACATCTAATTTTCATGCAGCTTCCCAAGGAATAGGACGAAGCAGCATTCATGACCTATCTCCCCTGAGGAATCAATGGGTCAGAGGAAACGCGTTGGGAGAGAAATTGGGAGAAAAATTACCTTACTTCAGAGGTCCAACTAAATCCAGGATTTTACAGACAACTCCTGAAAGGAACACCATCATCCCAAAAATAAAGGGGTAGGGCAACTGCCCGAATAAATCTTATGTCTCCTGTATATCTTATATGACAAACAGATCATCTAAGTGCTCATGAGAGAACCTCTGAAATTAACAAATTATTGAAACCATATGGATTAGGAAACCTTAAAAGGTGGACTATTTTGCTGTCTTCAATATTGTTGTATATGCATACTGAAAAAACACATGAAAAATTGCATACAACTGTGACGAATGAATTGAATTTATGCGCACATGTCGCAAAAATGCTTATGTTTTAAAGAAATTTAAGTAAAAGTTATTTTTTATATATACACTCCGGATCAATCTTGTTTATTTGTTATAATTTACGGATTATGCTTGCTAAACCAACATTGTCAAGGTGGTAGACGATATACAATACCACGAATATATATTATAAATCGTAATGGTGAATATAAATTATATCTTAAGGGAAAACGTTGTATGGATAGTTATAAAGTTGTTTACATGTGAACATGTATGATCCAATAATATAGGTCCGATTTGGAGTGCGTCTATGTTCATTTGCCATGGAAGTCGCTAAACATAAGATTGTTTTTTTCGGGATATTATATGACATATATATGAAAAATATGTGTAGAGAGATTATGACTAGTAGGACTCATAGGGCCTGCATATAATTAATCCTGTATATATTATAATGAAATTGATATTAGATGGAAATAAACAATCAAAGTGGAAGAGACCGCTACGCAGAGAAAATCCATCTCGAAACAAAGCCGAAAATTGCAGGGAGACCAAGTCGAGCAGAGAAACACCCCGCGACCACGGCCAAAACACCCAGCAATACCGGGTGAGTACCGGGTATATTTGAATGGTGGTACAACCAGTCAAAAAATGATATATATGGGGCTAATGTTGGAAATATCATAGTATGAAGATACGGCCCTTGAATAGTTGGCAAGAATATTATATTTGTCCAGAGCAAAGCCAGTACCAATGTTGACAAAGGTGACAGTACTTTATTATAAGGGATAGGTTGTTCAGAAAATTGGATAGTGTGTTACTGGGAGGGAAATGTATATTGAGACTCAGTGTTTGTTTGTATTGTTGGTTATTTGTCATCAATAAGTTCTTATATCTAGGATATGGATGAAAAACCAAATATCACAAAGTTTAGTAGCAAATCATGATGTTAATATAATTGTCAGAACCCGATTTAGAGGGATATGTTTGGTAATAGACAAGATAATGTATTAATCAGCAAAAAAATTGTGATTGAAACTAGTTGTTACTATATATATTGCTTATTATTAACATCAATGAGATTTGCATTCTGGAGTATAAGATGGATATTGAATATCTATAAGTTTAGTAATGGAACATAAGATCCTTCCTAAGGTTGAGTCCTTTCGGAAAACGAGTTTCCAAACTGTAAATCCAGAATGCCTCCCGTGTAAGTAAACGATGTTTCAAATCTCCTCCTCTGTTTGTCCCCCTTATTTTCTCTATAGCATATGTGCAGAAAGAGTTGACATTTCTGTTATGGCAAGTGACAAAATGTCTGGCTGCGTTGGAAATGTTGATAATAGATGGATTGCGTATATAACTGAGATGTTCCAAAATACGAATTTTAAATTTCCTTGTAGTGCAGCCTACATATTTAAGTTTACATGTAGTGCATTCAATGATATACACTACGTGGTCGCTATTGCAGTTCATGTAGGATTTAGTCGCAAAAGTAGTGGTTTCTGTAGAGTCTGAATATTGTTTGGTTGTTTTAACAAATGTGCAGACTTTGCAAGGGCTGACCCCACACTTGTAAAATCCCTTATATGTCAGCCAAGTAGGTTTGGGGTTGTTTGTTGGTAACAATGATGGAGACAATATATTACCCAGGGTTTGTGCCCTACGGGGTACTATTCTACATCCGTCTTTCAAGAGGTTCTCTAATTTGGTGTCTTCGTACAGTAAAGGGATGTATTTTAACACCATATTTTTTATGGTGTCAAACTGCTTACTATATTGGAGTACGAGAGTTGGAATACTATGACTTTTTGTTGGAATGATTTGGGTTCTGTCCGTTAGTATAAGAGAATCTCTGTTTTTAGTTGCAACTATGTTTTTAGCCCTTGCCAGGGTCCAATCCTTATAGCCTCTAGCTTTTAACCTTTTATAGATGAGAGAATGGCAGAAATGGTGTGCATGGGATGACAGCTTGATGCATGCAATATAGTATTGCCTGATAGTGGTTTGCAATAGATGTTAGACTGAATAATGTCTCCAATTTTACATGTCAGACTCAGATCTAGAAAATTGGTACACGTTGAGTTATAGTTGAAAGTGAATCTGAGATTGGAATTATTGTTGTTCATGAACGATATGAACAACGGTATGGCAGATACATCTCCCTCCCATATGAATAGGAGATCATCAATGTATCTGCCATACCAATGAATGAAGTTGGAGAATGGGTTGGCTGGAGAATATATATGGTGCTCTTCCCACCATGCCATGGTGAGATTGGCTATCGAGGGGGAGAACTTAGCCCCCATAGAGACTCCACGTTTTTGTAAATAAAATTGATCTGTAAAACTGAAATAATTATGCGTCATGAGATACTGGGTTGTTTCTATCAGGAATGATTGCATGTTATGGTCATATCCACTGTATTTGTGGAGATGATACCTCAGGTTCAAGTCCTGACTACTTGCATCTTGTAACTGCGTCTCCCTTCCGATTTTACTACTTTTCAAATAAACATGGGACTCTCATCTCCCTTTTAATACCACCACCAGCGCTGGATCATTTCTTTCTCTTCATTGCTATTCTACACCGCGGGCCGTCGCGGGGATCCGACTGACGCTACCAGGAGACGCAGACCGGTGAGCTGGAGGTTCTCTCCCTGTTTCTATAATTCATATTACGGCTTATCCTCCGTGCACACCGGCAAGCATCTTGCACAGCTTCCCATGTCATTTTGATCTCAACGTTAACTCAATTTAGAGCTACAATTTATTTGCAATATATGCTAAATATAGCTTTTATGCATACCAGCTGGCATCTTCTACAATTAGTTCACATTGATCATAACGTTATCTCGATCTGAAACTTACAGATATTTGGAATATTTCCATTCTATTCCGGGACTGTATTCAAGCGAGTGCACCAATCTACATTCCCAAGGCATACATATTTTGCAATCAACGCATGTGTTGCTCCTTTCATGTTTTCATGTGTTATGTTTTTAATCAAGATTTGAAGAATACCATTATACTCATTCTTGGTTCAAGTATCAAGAAAATCTTTCTTGTTTGAATCTATTGCTATTATATCCAAGTCATTATCATTACAAATATGTCGTTTTCCCAAATACCTCAGCGCTCAAGAGCAGAAATGGCAGCTCTAGTATTTGGAGATTCCGAATATTCTGATTTATCTAATTCATCCTTACATAACAAATTTAAGGAATTAGAAAAATTATCAGCTACGGAAACCAAAGTATGGTGGGATTTAACCACACTACAGAACTATATCTCCAAAAACATGATCCCAAGGGGTCTGAGATTAAGAAAAATTCCCACACACAATTACTCTGATGAATTTCTGAAGGAATGGAACAACACTTTGACGGATTGCTCCATTAACCTCATGCGGCTTATCACAAAGCAAGAAAATATCAAACTACTGGAATTACAAAGGGACATTAGTAAAGTAAGGGATGAGATCAACCTATCCTCCAGTTCACCAGACTTCACTATGCTGCAGAAACGCACTGACGATCACCTGGAGCAATTGGAGAAATCAATTACAGAAACCAAAAGAACAAAGTTCCATAGAGATAACCAGGACTACAGCAACAATGAAGTATACACATGGGATCGAGTCAACTATACCAAATACAAGACCAAATCCATTCTGAGGAATAGACGCTCTCCACACAATCAGTTTTTGAACTCCCGCAAAGTCAGTTTCAGCTCCACTGAACCTGATACTACAGACGGAGCAGAAGGAGAATCGGACACGGATACGTCTAGATACAATCAACGATCAAGATCCAATTACAACCGTACTCGAGATGTTCCAAAAAACGGGGGAGGAGGGGGGGCCGAAAGCATCAATCAAGCCGACATCATACTGCCCCGCAGACTGAGGAACCAGAGACACTGAGAACCCTTGATGTTGTCAATCTTTCATCATTGTCACTTACCAAAGCTCAGACCCATGTTCTTTCTTTGGGTCTAAATTTCGTACCTAACCAAAATTTCGATTTATTCAATACTTTGCTTGATATCAACAAGTTCGTACGAAATCTTACTATTAAGAGACACTTCTCAATCTCTGAAGATTCTCCAGTCATTTCACCATCAGAAATATTGCCAACATTCCCAGCAGCTAATGTATACAGGAACTTATTGTTCCAAGAACAAACTACACTGTTACATTTGGAAGATCTAGCTGGGCAACATATTAATCCATCTCCCATCTTTACATCCACATTTGAAATTAAGAACCCACGATTCTACCCCATCCAGTCTCGTACAGAGTCAATGGACACATTTCAGCAGATCATGGAACGTGAGCTGTACAAAATTCAAGAAATGGCTAAAAATGATAATTTCTCACACAACCTTACATTACTTGAGAAACAAGCAATTAGATCCCTACATGATAATCCAGATATAGTCATTCGCATGGCTGATAAGGGAGGTAGCATCACGGTACTAGATAAGGATATGTATATCAGCCAAATTATATTACTAAACGATACAGATACGTATACCAGATTACACCACAATCCAACTGAAAAGTTTCTTACCACTCTTAAACAAATATTGGAAAAAGGTTTAAATCTAGGTATATTTTCAAACAAAGAACTCAAATATCTGTTGGTAGAACATCCGATAGTTCCTATCCTTCATGCACTTCCCAAGACGCATAAGGGTTTGAATCCTCCCCCCATGCGACCTATTGTCTCTGGCATAGGTTCCCTTACAGAAAGGATATCTGAATGGTTGGATACCTTTCTCCAGCCCTTGGTCAATAGAACTCCGGGATATCTCAAGGACACCAAAGACATCCTAGAGGCATTTCACAAGAAAACTTGGCACTGTGATTTCACATGGCTCACTTGTGACGTTGTTGCTCTCTATACCAGCATCCCTCAAGATATTGCCCTAGAGGCCCTGAGGTATCATCTCCACAAATACAGTGGATATGACCATAACATGCAATCATTCCTGATAGAAACAACCCAGTATCTCATGACGCATAATTATTTCAGTTTTACAGATCAATTTTATTTACAAAAACGTGGAGTCTCTATGGGGGCTAAGTTCTCCCCATCGATAGCCAATCTCACCATGGCATGGTGGGAAGAGCACCATATATATTCTCCAGCCAACCCATTCTCCAACTTCATTCATTGGTATGGCAGATACATTGATGATCTCCTATTTATATGGGAGGGAGATATATCTGCCATACCGTTGTTCATTTCGTTCATGAACAACAATAATTCCAATCTCAGATTCACTTTCAACTATAACTCAACGTGTACCAATTTTCTAGATCTGAGTCTGACATGTAAAATTGGAGACATTATTCAGTCTAAAATCTATTGCAAACCACTATCAGGCAATACTATATTGCATGCATCAAGCTGTCATCCCATGCACACCATTTCTGCCATCCCCATAGGTGAATTAACACGCGCTAGACGCAATTGTAGCTCTCACATAGGCTATGCCAAAGAAGAGTCTCTCATCTATAAAAGGTTAAAAGCTAGAGGCTATAAGGATTGGACCCTGGCAAGGGCTAAAAACATAGTTGCAACTAAAAACAGAGATTCTCTTATACTAACGGACAGAACCCAAATCATTCCAACAAAAAGTCATAGTATTCCAACTCTCGTACTCCAATATAGTAAGCAGTTTGACACCATAAAAAATATGGTGTTAAAATACATCCCTTTACTGTACGAAGACCCCAAATTAGGGAACCTCTTGAAAGACGGATGTAGAATAGTACCCCGTAGGGCACAAACCCTGGGTAATATATTGTCTCCATCATTGTTACCAACAAACAACCCCAAACCTACTTGGCTGACATATAAGGGATTTTACAAGTGTGGGGTCAGCCCTTGCAAAGTCTGCACATTTGTTAAAACAACCAAACAATATTCAAACTCTACAGAAACCACTACTTTTGCGACTAAATCCTACATGAACTGCAATAGCGACCACGTAGTGTATATCATTGAATGCACTACATGTAAACTTAAATATGTAGGCTGCACTACAAGGAAATTTAAAATTCGTATTTTGGAACATCTCAGTTATATACGCAATCCATCTATTATCAACATTTCCAACGCAGCCAGACATTTTGTCACTTGCCATAACAGAAATGTCAACTCTTTCTGCACATATGCTATAGAGAAAATAAGGGGGACAAAAAGAGGAGGAGATTTGAAACATTGTTTACTTACACGGGAGGCATTCTGGATTTACAGTTTGGAAACTCGTTTTCCGAAAGGACTCAACCTTAGGAAGGATCTTATGTTCCATTACTAAACTTATAGATATTCAATATCCATCCTATACTCCAGAATGCAAATCTCATTGATGTTAATAATAAGCAATATATATAGTAACAACTAGTTTCAATCACAATTTTTTTGCTGATTAATACATTATCTTGTCTATTACCAAACATATCCCTCTAAATCAGGTTCTGACAATTATATTAACATCATGATTTGCTACTAAACTTTGTGATATTTGGTTTTTCATCCATATCCTAGATATAAGAACTTATTGATGACAAATAACCAACAATACAAACAAACACTAACTGAGTCTCAATATACATTTCCATCCCAGTAACACACTATCCAATTTTCTGAACAACCTATCCCTTATAATAAAGTACTGTCACCTTTGTCAACATTGGTACTGGCTTTGCTCTGGACAAATATAATATTCTTGCCAACTATTCAAGGGCCGTATATTCATACTATGATATTTCCAACATTAGCCCCATATATATCATTTTTTGACTGGTTGTACCACCATTCAAATATACCCGATACTCACCCGGTATTGCTGGGTGTTTTGGCCGTGGTTGCGGGGTGTTTCTCTGCTCGACTTGGTCTCCCTGCAATTTTCGGCTTTGTTTCGAGATGGATTTTCTCTGCGTAGCGGTCTCTTCCACTTTGATTGTTTATTTCCATCTAATATCAATTTCATTATAATATATACAGGATTAATTATATGCAGGCCCTATGAGTCCTACTAGTCATAATCTCTCTACACATATTTTTCATATATATGTCATATAATATCCCGAAAAAAACAATCTTATGTTTAGCGACTTCCATGGCAAATGAACATAGACGCACTCCAAATCGGACCTATATTATTGGATCATACATGTTCACATGTAAACAACTTTATAACTATCCATACCACGTTTTCCCTTAAGATATAATTTATATTCACCATTACGATTTATCAATCTTTGTTCTCTATACGCAGTGAGAGATGCCTACACAATTAAATGTGTCATACGTACGAAGGACACCTTAATTTGACATGCATACATTGGCCACATACGGTCACCTATAATTTGTAGTTATGTCAACGGGTTTATTACATGTTTTTCTGCGAATACAAAAATTATACTGTTTATTTTTACTCTGACATTGTGACACTCTCTTTCACATTTATATTAATATTACTATCAACTGATAATTGGTCAATTTATTTGTGGTTTATTATTCATCAGAAAACGGATTCTATTCATACATAGCATCAGACTTAATCCACACTCCTCATGATGCGTTAGTGTATATTTCAGCAATAGCACTTTATACTATAACATATATTTGCGTCAATGTAACAATACCATCAGCATATGCAGTTTACATCCATATTTATGTTTATTGTTTTTTCATAGAAGCTCTTTTCCTGCGGTACTGACAGACTATTAGGTGTATACATGGGCCTATGCTTTCCATTCACAGGTTTTTGTCTGGTCTGAGACTCAGCGTCAATTTTCTATCCACCATGATGCTTCTCCTCTTTTGAAACAGATTTTATTGGTCATTTTGAATTAAGTATTTTAATCTTTCTATAACAGGATCAATATCTAACATCCAACATTTAACATACTTGTAAGAATAAACTATATTGTTACATCAATATAGGTCATATAAAGACCATAATTCTCTGTTCATTTGGGACATTAGATCATTATAACATCTAACATGATATAACTTCGATATATTCATATTATATTACAATTAAATTATTTACCTCAATATATATCAACTCCACAAACGAGAGATTTCTTTTGAACAATTACAGATCTTGAACAGTTCATCATATTATAGAAATATATAATTATTTGTTTTTTCTTCATCTCCTTTTTTAACTGTTTCTACATACTAACATTTTTTATGCTTTGGTTTGTCAACATGTAATGTTTGTGTTTCATGTATGCACAAGTAATAGCAGGGCCGTGTGTCTCAGTTTTCCCGTACGAGCTCACCAATTACAAACGGGCTCACCCAATATCAACAACGCTGTAGTTATCTTCGTATATTGCACTCTTTGAAATAAATTGTATCAACATCATACACTTGATGTATACAGAATGTCAATGTGTAGATATGTTATGTATTCATTCATTTTTCATTTACCTGCCGGACGATCGCCAGCTATTCCTTAACTGACGTGGTTTGCCAATTACTGATATTTGCATATTGGCTACAACACCTGATTGCTCAGCATATAGAGAAAGCTCAGACACACGGTCATTACCTTACTTGCCATGATTAAGAACGCAGATCGCGTTCGAAACGCGTAGGCTCAGGTTCAAGTCCTGACTACATGCATCTTGGGACTGCGTCTCCCTTCCGATTTTACTACTTTTCAAATAAACATGGGACTCTCATCTCCCTTTTAATACCACCACCAGCACTGGATCATTTCTTTCTCCTCATTGCTAAAAAAAAATGTGTTGGTGCTGTGTAGCACTATCTACAAGGGGAGGGGGAAGCTGTGTGCCACTATATAAAAGGGAGGCTGTGTGGTACTATATAGAAGGGGAGGGGGAGCTGTGTGGCACTATATACAAGGGGGGCTGTGTGGCACTATATACAAGGGTAGGGGGGCTGTGTGGTGCTATATACAAAGGGGGGCTGTGTGGCATTATATACATGGGAGGGAGCCTATGTGGCACTATATACAAGGGGTGGGGGTGTGTGGCACTATATACAAAGGGGGGCTGTGTGTCACTATATACAAGGGGGGCTGTATGGCACTATATACAAGGGAGGGAGCTGTCTGGCACTGTGTACAAGGGGGTCTGTGTGGCACTATATAGAAGACTAGAGGGAGCTGTGTGGCACAATATACAAGGGAGGGGGCAGTGTGGCACTATATACAAGGGGGGCAGTGTGGCACTATATACAAGGGGGAGGCTATGTGGCACTATAAACAAGGCAGGGCTGTGTGGCACTAAATACAAGGGTGGGCTGTGTGGCACTATCTACTAAGGGGGGGGGGCGGGGTGGCACTATTTACTAGATGGGGCTGTATGGCACTATATACAAGGGGAGGGCTGTGTGGCGCTATCTAAAGGGGGCTGTGTGTGGCGCGCTATATACTGGGGGCTGTGTGGGGCGCTATCTACAGGGGGCTATGTGTGGCACTATCTACAGGGGCTGTGTGTGGCACTATCTACAGGGGGCTGTGTGTGGCGCTATCTACAGGGGGCTGTGTGTGGCGCTATTTAAAGGGGGCTGCGTATGGCGCTATTTACAGGGAGCTGTGTGTGCCACTATCTACCGGGGGCATTATTACTATGGGGGCACATAGGGGGCACGGGTACTGAGGGGACACTTTTATTGTGTCGAGTACTAAGGGATCATCATTATTACCATCTGGGGCACTGTGGTTTACAAGTTTATTTAGAGGATGGGGTATAGGTGGGGAGGATGCTAGAAAAGCGAGAACCCAACTTGTTTGTGTGTCAAATTCCGCAGGGAGGTGTCATGGCTGGAATAAGTCGTCACATTGGTCTGGGCCGGATGGAGAAAAAAAAGGGAAAGTGAATGACTCTAAAAAGAGAAAACAACACCTGTGAGTCACTGGATATAAATGTGCTATAAATGTGCTATAGTCACTTATCCTCTAAAGTAATGTAAAAAATAAAAAAGTAAACAAAATTGTTATCGCTGCATCCATAAAAGTCTGAACTATTACAATGTAGTGTTATTTAACGTGCACGCCGTAAAAAAACAAAAAATTTAAAGTCGCAGTTTTTTTGTTTACCAAAACATGATACCAATAAAAACTACAGCTCGTCCCACAAAAAATAAGCCTTCTCACTGCTCAATCCACGGTAAAATTAAACAGTTATGGCTCTCAGAATGTAGTAAAATAAAACCATCTGGGTTTTGTTTTTTTTTTTTAAAAAGCTGTTTTAAAAAAAGTAGTAAGATATAAAAAAATATATAAATTTGGTATCACCATGATCGTATTGAGCCACAGAATAAAGTTAAGTTGTCATTTTTACCGCATGGTGAAAACCCTAAAAACTAAACCCAACAAGCAATGGAGGAATCACAGTTTTTTTTTTCCAATTTCAGCTCGCAAAATGTTTTTTTACAGCTTCCCACTACATTATATGGTACTTTAAATGCTAGCAATAGAAACTACAGCTCGTCCCACAAAAAATAACCCCTTACTCCACTCTATTGACAGAAAAATAAAAAAGTTATTGCTCTTGTAATGAAGGGAGTGCAAAACGAAAATGAAAAATCAAAAAAGGGTTTAGTCCTGAAGGGGTTAACTTAGCTTGGACCATATCTACATTCAGCCAATTCAGTATATTAACCAATTCAGGGACGGGCTGTTTTTTGAGCCTTTAGGACTAGACACCGTTTAGCCATTTTTAGCATGCGTTAGTTAAAAGGCTTTAACTTTTTTTTGTTTTTTGGACTAGTGACGTAATTTTTGCAACTTTTTTTGGTAGACAAGGCAGAGTACGTTTTCCATCATTTTTTGACACATCCATTTTGCTATTTTAGAATTTTTAGGCTTATAGTTTGAAAATAATAGTAAAAAAAAATATGCTTTTTTAATTTCCAAGTATTTTTTCTGGTAATATAGTTTTACCCTAAAATAGAGCTTTTATTAGTAATCGCCATTTTCTAACAAAAATTTTGATATATTACATGTCTATTTTAGGGTAATTGGGTCAGGACTAACATCACAAAAACGATTGGCAGGGGGGCGTTTTTGTTGGGGGTGGGTATTTTATGTGTATTTATTATTTCTTTATTTTTACTTAATTTTACTTTTCTTTTTTATTATTATTATTCTGGCAGAAAAGACCTTTGGGGGACTTTATTTTTTAAAACATTTTTATTTTACATCTGCTTTCATCACTGTAACTTGGGCTGCGCAGTAGCCCCAACTACAGGGGAAATCAGCCCTTTTATCGTGACTATTGTCACTGAGGGTGGTGCTGGGTCTAGTTAGAACCATCAACAGCCACCCACTAACAGAATCCCGACGATAATGTGACCAATTACATTATCTCCGGGACCAATAGAGGCTGCAGCGATATACAAGAGATCAGAAGCGGTGAAAAACCAAATTTATAGAATATTTTTTATGTTTTACTAATTTTACACACTAGAAAATGTTTTTCACAATTATTTGTTTTTGTTGTGTCGCCATAAATCAAGAGCCATAACTTTATTTTTCTGCTGACACAGCTGTATGAGGGATGACTTTTAGTTTTTTTTGAGGAACGACTTTTAGTTTTTATTGGTACCATTTTGCACATACGACTTTTTGATCGCTTTTCATCAAATATTTTTGAAGGCAGGATGAACAGAAAACAGTCATTCTGGCATTGTTTTTTATTTTTATTTTTTCACAAGGTTCACAGTGCAGGTTAAATAATGTAACAGTTTTATAGTTCGGGTCATTACGGACGCAGCGATAGCCTATTTATGAAACTTTTTTACATTTTTCTTGGTTTTTCATAATAAAGCATTTTGTAAGGGGCAAAGGGGCTTTTTTTTGTTTTGTTTTTTTACTTGGGATTATTATTTATTTATTAATAACTTTATGAAACAATTTTTACATTGATTTTTAGTCCCACTAAGTGACTTTACTATGCAATAATTTGATTCCTTTTATAATACACTGCAATACTTCTGTATTGTAGTGTATTGACAGGCATCTGTTAGGCCATGCATCTGCCATGGTCTAGCAGGCATTCACTAAAGGTAGATCTGGGGGCCTTTGTTAGGGCCCCGGCTGCCATAAAAACAAACATCACTCCTTCGATCCCATCGCGGGTGTGGCGATGGGGTGTGAGATAATGATGTGGTCGCTATAGACAGCCGCATCTAAGGGGTTAAAAGGGGTTAATGCTGATTTCGATCCCGCCCGCTAGAGCAGGTGTGCTCCAAGCCCTCAGCTACCTCCAGTAGCTGAGAGCAGGGAGCTTGTCCTCCACCCGGTAGTGCTGTTTATTTTTATTCAGTGCCGTAAAAAGGCTACTGCATCAGTATAAAGCCCATTAGTGACCGCAGTAAAAACACCTATGTGCGGTCACTAACGGGTTAAGGACTATAATCACCCGTCTTATAAATACTGGTCGGAAACCAGTTAATTGATGTATTAACAGCACTGGCAATGTCTACATCAGCTGATCTTTCTGCTGTTTTAGTAGCTCTGCCTTCTGTTGATCCCCCCCCCCCCCCCCCCCATGAACAACTACCTATTACCACTATGTGAAAGAGAGCAAAACATGTTTATGTAACTTCATTTTGAAAGTATGGGTATGTGACTCCATTTTGCATGAAGTATCCATTTTATATCTTAAAGAATCCATTTTGTGTTTTGAAGAATCATCTATGTCTTTCTAAAGTAAATTCATGCTGGAATTGTCTGAACAATTACATGTTTATTATTTCTTAGCTAAATATTTATCATTCCTTGTTATGGTTAATTATACTGTAGCTAAGTGTCTCATACCATCTGGGAACTTATTTTATTTACCATAAATAGACTGGTGATATTGCAGCTGTGGGGTATTTATGACCATCAGTCCTAATGTCGTTGTGGTGACATTGCATGTATGAGAAGTTTTGGTCTTTCATGTAAGGAGCCTCTCTCACTCGTGATTGTCTCAGCCCGACCAACTCCCCATTGTACATGGTTGGCTGAGTCAGAGCCAATGTCCCATTGTAAGTGATTGGCTGAGCTCAAGCCTACTCCCCTTTTGAAAGATATTATTGTAATTTAATTCTATCAATAAAGCAGAGAAGAATTTTGGGGTATACAAGCATTGACTCTGTGTCTCTTAATTCTCTCCGATATATCGATTTAACTTATGGATCTGGATAAGTGACTGAAGGGTGTCAGTTGAGACACCCATCAAACCTTTAGTCTAATATATTTTGGCCAGGATTGTGTCAACAGTTTTTGGTGCTGAAACCCAGGAGATTAATCGTCTGATAGCTTTCACTGGGAGGTCGGGCATCGATGCATCAGTGAAACAATAAAACCGTCCGGTAAGTAAGGAACTTATTCTTACAAAAACCGTTTCACTCATGTATTGCTGAGACCTTGAATTCGCTGTTATGATGAGACAATCTCTCGGACGCAGTCACTTATCTAGAGGTATGTTTAAAACTATTTTTGTGATTAACGATTGAAGATGTAGTGTAAATGAGTTATGGTATGAATGGCATGAGAAGATATTGTCGACATTGTAAATGTAAATTGTAAGAGTGATGAGAAATATAAGCTAGTGTCAGTAGGGTTGCAATGCTATTGTACTGAGAGCAGTTGTAACATACATGTAAAGGTTTTTGATGTTCTTTAGGGATTACAGCTTGGGTAGTTAAAAAAAACTTGTGCTGATAAAGAAATCTAATTTAAGCGGTCCGGTAGTGTGTCCGTTGAGTGTGGTCCGGCTGTCTGTGTGGGAAGGTGAAGAAGGTGAAGGATTTGTAGAATAAACTTGCAATTAATTGGTGGCTATTGGATTTGTGTTGTATTGTTATAGGTCTGTTGTTGGTGAGTTCATTTATTATTTGGTTCTTGTGTAACATCGTTAAGGATTAGGATGAAAGGTTGCCCTTTTGCCCGCTTGGTCTGAGAGAGTTGAGTGCCAGGTACATACATCAAATCTGGGTCAGCGGTCGAGTGTCAGGAAGCCTGACTAGGTGAGGTACTACAAGTGTCCGTAGGTGACACAGGTGTCTGACTGTGACAGAGAGGTAGAGAGGTACTACAAGTGTTCGTCGGTGACACAACTGCCTGGTGTACACAGACTGTTCATCGGTGGCAGATAGTTGGGGGCAGAGAAGTTAAATATTCATCGGTAATGTCATGTAGGTAGTACCTGTAGTACCGTCAGGACCTCTGTGGTGAGGTCCTGATAATGGGAAACTCAGAGGGCAGAGTGACAGGGGGAGCCCCGTGGTATACAGCTAAAGAAGTTGTAAGAAACAGGGCAGACAAGGACGCTATAACAAACTGTCAAACTGTGAAAAAATGCTTAAAAATGCAGACATATTGAAAGACGATGGTTTCGATGTGGAAAAGTGGAAAGATTTCATAAAAATGAATTAAGGTTAGTTGGACCATCATGAGTTAAAGAGGCTCTGTCACCAGTTTATAGCTGCCTTATCTCCTACCTAATCTAATAGGCGCTTTAATGTAGATAACATCTTTTTTTATTTTATTTTTAAAAACATTTTTTTTTGACCAAGTTATGATAATTTTTAGATTTATGTTAATTTGTTCTAAATGCCCAACTGGGCATTTTCTAACTTTTCAAGTGAGCGTTGTAAATAAAAGTGTATGACACTGACCAATCAGCATCATACACTTCTCCTCATTCATGCCCAGCCTGTTTAACAGCACGGCGTGATCTCGTGAGATCACGCTTTGACGAGACCTCCTCCTGCAGGTCCTTCACCAGAGCGACGGAAGAGTCAACAGATATCGCCTCCAGCCGTGCCAGGACGTTTATCCGAATCTGCAGTGGCTGGAGGCGATGCCTATTCAGTCTTCCATGGCTCAGGGGAAGAACCTGTGGGAGGAAGTCCCGTCACAGTGTGATCTCGCAAGGTCACGCTGTGCTGTTAATCAAGTTGGGCATGAATGAAGAGAAGTGTATTACGCTGATTGGTCAGCATCATACACTTTTCTTTACAACGCCCACTTGGTGAAAAGTTTAAAAAAAACGCCCTTTTGGGCATTTAGAACAAATTAGCATAAAACTAAAAATTATAATAACTTGGTCAAAAATAAACGTTTTAAAAAAACAAAAAAAAACAACTGTTGTTATATACATTAAAGCGCTTATTCGATTAGGTGGGATATAGGGCAGTTATAAACTGGTGACAGAGCCTCTTTAACTGAAAAAGCAAAGTACGATGTTTAAAGTGGCAGAGCAAGTGATAACTGGAGGTGTAAGGAAGTTGGTATTAGTGGTATGTGTATACACGCATAGATTTTGACAGGAGGAGTAACTATGCCAGTGATGATGAAGACTAATACACTTGGTACATTGCAGTGAGTAATGTGGATTATGACGAAGGGGGTGACATGTGTGTAGTGTGTGTCGAAGTCATGTCAGAGGAGGTATTGCATGGCTGAGTTATAAGGCTGATTTTAGATCTATACTGCATGCTCTTTCACTCCTAACAGCTGTACTGAGAACATGTGTGTATCTACTGAACTAATTGAACTGTTAGTTATTTTAGAGTGTGTAAAAAAAATCCTAACGCCTTAGAACACTTAATTTAAGTACAAGGTTGTAGAAATAGGTTGGCTGTTTGTCTTTCTTGTTACATATATTTAGTACGGTTGAAAAAAGACACATTTCCATCAAGTTCAACCAAGGGATGGGAAAAGGGAAGGGAACAATTTCTACACATAGGAGCTCATTTGTTTTTGTTCTAGGAAATTATCTAAGCCTTTTTTAAAGCCATCTACTGTCCCTGCTGTGACCAGCTCCCGCGGTAGACTATTCCATAGATTCACAGTTCTTACAGTAAAGCAGGCTTGTCTCTGTAGGTTGAACGTTTTTTTCACCAGAAAAAATAAATAACTTAAATAATTTAAGTTAAAGTGTGTAAAGTTAGGTTTTAGCATTACAAATACAGTCTTAGTTTCCTTTCAGCATTTTGTCTTGCTGAAACTCCTAGTTCTACAAGAGAAGGGGGTTGTGTGAAAGGTGGGAGGCAGTGGGTTACAGTGTGTGGGAGTGTCATCAGAAGGAATGTGAACGATGACTGTGTCTTATCTCCAGGGTGCTCTTCTTAGTACCACCCTCAGTAACATGCTTTGAGGTGAAATATTACAACAAGATCAAGTATTTGTCTGCATAAAAAAATTACAAAATGTGGACTGCTAGAAATGGAGCGCCAGGGATGAGGTGTCTTCCCCAGTGATTTTCACGTGTTACTATCTAATGTTGTAGTGTCTTACATTGTTTCCGCTGGGTCTACATACAGTCTGTCACAGTAAGAGCTGGAGAGAGTAGAGCGTGTGCAGAGCATGTGCACTCACTCTTCAGCTCTCGGCAGACAAAGACAAGAGAGATCCCACAGTCTTGTCGTCCTTGTTTGCCGAGAGCTGAAAAGTGAGTGCACACGCTCTACTTTCTCCAGCTCTTGCTGTGACACTGTCCGTAGCTAATTGAACAGTGTCACAGCGATGTTACATGCCCCCTTGCCAATTACACGCGCCATTGACAGTTCAGGGGTGGCTATTTAAATATTGGGCGCCAAATATAATGGCACCGATATCTAAATAGCGGAGAAAGATAGGAAAAAAATGTATAGTGAGACAGGGTTTGTACAGCCCTGCCTCTTACATGCTGCACTTAGCTGCATATATGTGGGCAGGTGAAAGGTTCTCTTTAAGGGTATTGGGGGATGGATAATGGGTTTGCTCCAGAGAGTCCTGCAGGTTGTTTTATTATATATCGCATTATATTTGCATCTACGCTTCATATTCTGGGGCCTGCCAAAACTTTTGCAATTCTTTGCAGCAAAGGCTAAAATGATTACCCACCATAGATCCTTTGATCGAGCATCCCCAATGAATGAAATGGGTATGGGAGGAAATATTGTTGACATGCCCAGGGGATGAGGTGAGAAGGTTATGAAATTCCTCAAGGGGGATAAACCCTCCTTTAAGTAACTAGCTTGGATACAAAATGTCCTCAAATAAACAAAAGATGGGAAATGTGAAAGTGAGCAAATTATGTTTATGTGACTGCATTTTGAAAGTGTGATTATGTGACTCCATCTTGTATGGAATATCCATTTTATATCTTAAAGAATCCATTTTGTGTTTTGAAGAATCATCTATGTCTTTGTAAAAAATAAATTCATGCTGGGATTGTCTGAACAATTACATGTTTATTATTTCTTAGCTAAATATTTATCATTCCTTGTTATGGGGAATTATAGTTAAATGTCTCATTTCCTCTGGGTACTCATTTATTTACCTTTTTTTGTTATGTGGAATAAACTGGTGATATTGCAGCTGTAAGGTTGTTATGATCATCAGTCCTGATGACGTTGTGGTGGCGTTGCATGTTATGAGAAGTTTTGGTCTTACATGTAAGGAGCCTTTCTCGCTGAGCCAGAGCCAACGTCCCATTGTAAGTGATTTGCAGAGCTCAAGTCCACTCCCCTTTTGAAAGATATTATTGTAATTTCATCCTATCAATAAAGTAGAGAAGAATTTTTGGGTATACAAGCATTGACTCTGTGTCTCTTACTTCTCTCCGATATATCGATATAACTTATGGATCTGGATCTGGATAAGTGACTGAAGGGTGTCAGTTGACACACCCATCAAACCTTCAGTCTAATATATTTTGGTCAGGATTGCGTCAACACACTATTTAGGGTTCCTACCTTTTCTAACCTTGTGGGGGGGGGGTTTGCATTTACATATACTTCAAAAAATATTTTGGATATATTTAGCTTTCTTTGGCGACCTACCTTTTCATTTTGTATTTTAGACGATTTAATTACCTTTTTATAATTTTTATTAAACTCTTTGTAATTTTTAAAGGTTAGAGCTGTACCCTCAGATTTGTGCAGCCCTCAACCTGGAGAAATTGACATTCTTAAAAAGTGTTTTTGTCCTCCTGGCCCATGTTTGTTTTTCACAGTGTAAGCAAAGTGCAATTATATTGTGGTTATGTAAAGGATCTGCCAGACGCAACTTCTGTGTCGACGCCCATAGGTAATCAGTCTGCACCTGCTTCTATGTCTGTGAGACTGACTCCATCTTCCACCACCCAGGATGGCAGGCTTAGGAGTGGGAGAGCCTATCACAGCCTGGCCAGACGGAGCTAGCTCCAGCCCTCTGTCTATTTATACCTGCCTTTCCTATTCCTCCTTTGCTTGTGATTCTTCTCTGTTTGTTTCCTGGCCCTGCTGCAGCTTCTTGAACTACTGATCCTCTGCTTGTGATTGACCTTGGCTTTTCTGACCACTCTTCTGTTCTGCGTTTTTGTACCTCCTCATCTCCTGGTTTGACTCGGCTCGTTCACCTCGCTTGTTGCTCACGGTGTTCCCGTGGGCAACTTCCCCATTTCCCTGGCTTCTTTGTACCCTTGTCTGTTTGTCTGTCGTGCACCTATTGAGTGTAGGGACCGTCGCCAGTTGTACCCCGTCACCTAGGGCGGGTCGTTGCAAGTAGGCAGGGACTGAGTGGCGGGTAGATTAGGGCTCACTTGTCTGTTTCCCTACCCCGACATTACATAATCACAAGCCCATATACCTAGTCTACCCTGGTCCCTGACACTACTATGGACCCCCTTGAGCCCCTAGCTCAGCAAATGCAGGGCCTCTAGCTACAGGTCCAGGCCCTGGCTCAGAGGGACAACCAGCCTGATGCTACCCTGGTAGTGCCCCTCACCTCACCTCTTGAACCCCACCTCAAGTTGCCTGACCGGTTCTCAGGGGACCGGAAGACTTTTTTCTCCTTTCGGGACAGTTGTAGGCTCTATTTTCGCTTAAAGCCCCACTCCTCTGGTTCTGAGAGCCAGCGGGTGGGTATAATTATGTCCCGGCTCCAGGACGGGCCCCAAGAATGGGCCTTCTCCTTTTCTGCTCTCGGGCTCATTTATGACGAGACCGACAAGACTGCCTTTGCCGAGAGTCAGCTGGTGACCTTACGCCAGGGTAAGAGACCTGTTGAGGAGTATTGTTCTGACTTTAGGAAGTGGTGCGTAGCTTCTCGGTGGAATGACCCTGCCTTAAGGTGCCAGTTTAGATTGGGTCTGTCGAACGCCCTGAAAGACCTGCTAGTTAGCTATCCCTCTTCTGACCCCCTAGATCAGGTTATGGCTTTAGCTGTACGACTTGACCGACGTCTCAGGGAACGACGACTTGAACGTTTTTGTGTTTTCTCCTCTGACTCCCCCATGATGCCTCCCGAGGTTCCGTTGCTTCGTTCTTCCACGGAAGACTCGGAGGTACCTATGCAACTCGGGGCCTCCGTGTCCCCCCAACAGCGTAGAGAATTCCGCAGGAAGAATGGTCTCTGCTTCTACTGTGGGGATGACAAGCATCAAGTGAACAACTGTCCTAGGCGTAAGAATAAGCAGCCGGAAGAGCTTCCGCGCCTAAGTGACCATCGGGAAGGTCACTTGGGCGCATAGGTATTTCCCGTAAATATGAAACGTAATAAAATCTTGCTTCCCTTTCAGGTCTCGTTTGGTGGTAGGTCTGCTACCGGCAGTGCCTTCGTGGATTCAGGGTCTTCTGCTAATATTATGTATGTGGAATTTGCTATGTCTCTAGCTATGCCATTGATTGATTTGCCTAAACCTGTCCCGGTAGTGGGTATCGACTCCACTCCCCTTGCTAATGGTTATTTTACACAGCATACCCCTGTTTTTAACTCCTTGTGGGCTCCATGCATTTGGAGCAGTGCTCTGTACTGGTGATGCAGGGATTATCGTCCAATTTGGTTTTAGGCCTTCCCTGCTTGCAGTTGTATAATCCCACTTTTGACTGGAATACTGGGGATCTTACCAAATGGGGTAATGAATGCATGACGTCATGTTTTCCTGTTAATTCTATTTCTCTCCATGAGGAGGTGAACACTCTACCTGAGTTTGTTCAGGACTTCGCTGATGTTTTCTCTAAAGAGGCCTCCAAAGTGTTACCACCTCATAGAGAATATGATTGCGCAATTGAATTGGTACCAGGAGCTACGCTCCCTAAGAGTAGGATATTTAATCTCTCTTGTCCCGAACGTGAAGCCATGAGAGAGTATATCCAGGAATGCCTGGCCAAGGGTTACAATCGCCCCTCTACTTCTCCGGTAGGTGCTGGCTTCTTCTTCGTTGGGAAGAAGGATGGTGGTCTTAGGCCAGGCATTGACTACCGAAACTTGAATAATGTCACTGTAAGGAACCAGTATCCCCTTTCTTTGATTCCTGATCTCTTCAATCAGGTTCAGGGGGCCCAATGGTTCTCTAAGTTTGATCTACGGGGGGCTTATAACCTTATCCGCATCAAAGAGGGGGATGAGTGGAAGACTGCGTTTAACACGCCCGAAGGTCATTTCGAATACCTCGTCATGCCCTTTGGGTTGTGTAATGCTCCCGCTGTGTCTTCCAGAATTTCATAAATGAGGTTTTAAGAGACTACCTGGGGGTATTTCTTGTAGTGTACCTTGATGACATACTTGTGTTTTCCAAGGACAGGACATTGAGCATGTCAGGAAGGTGCTCCAGGCCCTTCGGGAAAACAAACTGTTTGCTAAGACCGAAAAATGTGTGTTTGGGGTGCAGGAGATACCGTTTTTGGGTCAAATCCTCACTCCTCATGAATTCCGCATGGACCCCGCCAAGGTCCAGGCTGTGGAGGAATGGGTCCAACCTGCCTCCCTGAAGGCGTTACAGTGCTTCCTGGGGTTTGCTAATTATTACAGGAGATTTATTGCTAACTTCTCGGTCATCGCTAAGCCTCTTACGGATCTCACTCGCAAAGGTGCTGATCTCCTCCACTGGCCTCCTGAGGCTGTCCAGGCTTTTGAGGTCCTTAAGAAGTGCTTTATCTCGGCCCCAGTGCTGGTTCAGCCCAACCGAATGGAGCCATTTATCGTGGAGGTTGACGCGTCCGAGGTGGGAGTGGGGGCTGTCTTGTCCCAGGGTACCAGGTCCCTCACCCATCTCCGCTCCTGTGCCTACTTCTCTAGGAAGTTTTCGCCCACTGAGAGTAACTATGATATTGGCAACCGCAAACTCTTAGCCATTAAATGGGCATTTGAAGAGTGGCGCCACTTCCTGGAGGGGGCTAGGCACCAGGTTACGGTCCTTACCAACCACAAGAATCTGGTTTTCCTAGAATCTGCCCGGAGGCTAAACCCAAGACAAGCTCGATGGGCGTTAATTTTTACCAGATTCAACTTTTTGGTCACCTATAGGGCTGGGTCTAAAAATATTAAGGCTGATGCACTGTCGCATAGCTTCATGGCCAGGCCTCCTTCGGAGGAAGATCCTGCTTGTGTTTTGCCTCCAGGTATAATCATTTCCTCTATTGATTCTGATTTAGTCTCTGAAATTGCGGCTGATCAAGGTTCAGCTCCCGGGAACCTTCCTGAGAACAAGCTGTTTGTTCCCCTGCAATTCCGGCTAAGGGTACTTAGGGAAAACCATGACTCTGCACTATCTGGCCATCCAGGCATCCTGGGTACCAAGCACCTCATTGCCAGAAACTATTGGTGGCCTGGGTTGCTCAAAGAGGTTAAGGCCTACGTCGCCGCTCGTGAAGTTTGTGCTAGGTCCAAGACTCCTAGGTCCCGACCAGCGGGCTTACTATGTTCTTTGCCCGTTCCCCAGAGACCTTGGACCCATATCTCCATGGATTTCATCACCGATTTGCCTTCATCTCAAGGCAAGTCGGTGGTGTGGGTTGTAGTAGACCGCTTCAGTAAGATGTGCCACTTTGTGCCCCTCAAGAAACTACCCAATGCTAAGACGTTAGCTACCTTGTTTGTCAAACACATCCTGCGTCTCCATGGGCTCCCTGTCAATATTGTTTCTGACAGAGGGGTACAATTTGTTTCATTGTTTTGGAGAGCCTTCTGTAAAAAGTTGGAGATTGATCTGTCCTTCTCCTCTGCCTTCCATCCTGAAACTAATGGGCAAACTGAGAGGACTAATCAGTCTCTAGAACAATATTTGAGGTGTTTTATCTCTGACTGTCAATATGATTGGGTCTCATTCATTCGCCTCGCCGAATTTTCCCTTAATAACTGGGTCAGTAACTCATCAGGGGTCTCCCCCTTTTTCTGTAATTTTGGGTTTAATCCACGGTTCTCCTCCGTTTCACCAGGTAGTTCCAACAATCCCGAGGTAGATGTCGTTCATCGGGAACTGTGCACAGATAGAAGACGTTCTGCTAACCCCTTGTTTGTGGTCAGGGATCTGGTGTGGCTATAGTCAAAGAATTTGCGCCTTAAAGTCCCGTCCAAGAAGTTTGCTCCCCGGTTTATTGGGCCATACAAGGTCATTGAAGTCCTTAACCCTGTCTCCTTCCGACTGGAGTTGCCCCCGTCTTTTCGAGTACACGACGTGTTTCATGCCTCCCTCCTTAAACGCTGCTCCCCGTCCTTGGCTCCCTTGAGGAAACCTCCGGTCCCTATTCTCACCCCTGAGGGGGTAGAATTAGAGGTGGCCAAGATTGTGGACAGCAGGATGGTCCAAGGCTCCCTCCAGTACCTGGTCCATTGGAGGGGATACGGGCCTGAGGAGAGGACTTGGGTACCTGCCCGGGATGTTCACGCTGGGGTATTGCTCAGGAGGTTCCACCTTCGTTTCCCCAATAAACCAGGTCCACCTAGAAAGGGTCCGGTGGCCCCTCATAAAAGGGGGGGTACTGTAAAGGATCTGCCCGACACAACTTCTGTGTCGACGCCCATAGGTAATCAGTCTGCACCTGCTTCTATGTCTGTGAGACTGACTCCATCTTCCACCACCCAGGATGGAAGGCTTAGGAGTGGGAGAGCCTATCACAGCCTGGCCAGACGGAGCTAGCTCCCGCCCTCTGTCTATTTATACTTGCCTTTCCTGTTCCTCCTTTGCTTGTGATTCTTCTCTGTTTGTTTCCTGGCCCTGCTGCAGCTTCTTGAACTACTGATCCTCTGCTTGTGATTGACCTTGGCTTTTCTGACCACTCTTCTGCTCTGCATTTTTGTACCTCGCTCATCTCCTGGTTTGACTCGGCTCGTTCACCTCGCTTGTTGCTCACGGTGTTCCCGTGGGCAACTTCCCCATTTCCCTGGCTTCTTTGTACCCTTGTCTGTTTGTCTGGCGTGCACCTATTGAGTGTAGGGACCGTCGCCCAGTTGTACCCCGTCGCCTAGGGCGGGTCGTTGCAAGTAGGCAGGGACTGAGTGGCGGGTAGATTAGGGCTCACTTGTCTGTTTCCCTACCTCGACATTACAGGTTACTTTTACCAAGCCTTTCACAAACAGTGACATATCCAACAAGCTCCGCTTTGTTAAAAATTACCAGATCCAACAAATCATCACTTCTTATCAGGTCTTCCACAAACTGGCCAATGAAATTATACTGCAACAATATAAGAAATGTTCTCCCCTTAGTATCACTACCAGCCTGTACAGGCTGCTCCATTTGTCTATATAGCTGACTTTTCAACTCCTCACTGAAGTTAGGGGTCTTTGGATTACACTAATAAATAAATAAAACATTTTCAGTGTTTACCTCCCTTTGTATTTCCACCCACAAGGTTTTAACCTCCTCACAATCTTCACCCACTATTGCCTATTTCACTCTCATTGTAGCGGAGTGTATATAGCCGCTGAGCCTGGGACTGTTGCTGGCTAAAGGGTTAAATCATAGTTGAGGTAGTGTAGGTGGGGTCTTCCCTCCCTCCTTTTTCTTATAGTGAGTCAGCTATTCTAGGAGGGGAAGGGCGTATGGTTAGTGAAGAGGGGGTGGTTATGGTGATGATGTGTAGTATATAGGTTCCCTCCCCCAAATTTTTCCCTCCCTCTCTGATAGCACGATGTTAGCGGTGATGGTGTTTTATTCTGTAATTTTATGTCTCTATCTGTGTGCTTGTATGGTTAATTTTGCTTTTGGTGTCTCTTCAAAATATGGTGCTCACACACAAGTAAATCCTAAAAAAAATAAAAAATAAAACATGGTTTCTGGTTTTGTACTGATAATTCTGTGTGTGTGTAAATTAAAAAATAAACAAAAAACAATATAAAAAAATTATTGTGTTAAAAGAAGAGCTGCTCTCTTTCGCGATTTTATTTTTGGCACGGTGGTGTCTTGATCGTGTATTTTTGCTGTATTAGGTTTTGTTTCTGTCACAGCTGGCGGTATTAGAAGGGTATTTACCTACTTGTCCTTGGAATAGGCAAGCATACGGGTTTTTCATTTACCTTTTGCTTTAGGTCATTTAGAGTTTTGATATTTTGATAAGGTTAACAAAATGTTTTTTAATTATTTATTAAAATTAATAATGCTGTGGCCGACTCCCGGGTCAACCCCACATTCAAAGAAATCAAGTGTTGGTGGTTAATATATTAGGGGGGTTATTCAATTATCTAGACTACTAGTTGGTTATACGTTTTCACATGCATACAGTCCCTCCATATCACTTCTCACATACAGACATACACCACTGCCTTTTCTATTTGCCTTGTCTATCTGAAACAGTGTAAAACCCTGTAGATTTACAGCCCAGTCATGTGAAAAGTCTAGCCATGTTTCACAAACACCAACTATACTGATATGTTCCTTCGGTGCCAAGGCCTCAAACTCCCTGCATTTTTCTTGCTAGTCTACTGACACTTGCAAACATTCACTTTAAGCTGGCAATGTGATTTCTTGAAATTTTGAGGGTATATTTGTTGTTTTGCAAAAAATTAATCTCCTTATCCTCTTCCCTTATTTTCCCCCACAGTCCATTCCTCCACCAACCAATATAGTCTGACCCCTCTCTAAACTAACTACCCCTTTATTTTCAACATTAACCTCCCTCCTCAGCCCTGGTTTAAATACTTTGCCACCCTTCTAGAATTATCTCCCCCAGAACAGCAGACCCCGTTCCATTCAGGTGCAAATCATCTGCAGAATACAGTTTGTTCCTTAAAGGGGTTTTCCCACGAGGGACATTTATGATATATCCACAGGATATGTCATAAATGTCAGATAGATGCGGATCCCATCACAGAAACAGCGTAGTTCAGCAAGCTATGCTGTTTTCATAACTACCGACTATAAAGTCAGAAAGTGGCCGGGAGTCGGCGATAGCAGACAAATCTAGAACAGGGTTTAGTGGCCTGGCCCTACCTGCATTATCATCTCTGGGACCCAAACTTATCTGACATTTATGACATATCCTGTGGATATGTCATAAACATCCCTCGTGGGAAAACCCCTGTAATGAAAAGTCAGCCCAGTGCCCTAAGAACCCAAACGCTTCTCCCTTACACCAACACTTAAGCCATGCATTTACTTCAGTGAGCTCCTGCTGTCTTTCCTGTGTTACGCATGTCACAGGCAGTATTCCACAGTACACAACCTTGGGGGTCCTTCCCTTCAGCTTGTAGCCTAGTTCCGTAAAAATTATTCACCTACCATTTATTCGGTCATCAGGTTCCCACATGGACCACGACAACTAGACCATCACCAGTCCCTTTTAGTAATTTATCCACCCGTTCCCCCACGTACTGAACCCTGGCAACAGGGAGACAGCAAACCATTCTGTTGAGGCGGTCTTGGCAACAAATTATTCTATCCGTCTTCCTGATTATAGAATCCCCTACAACTACTAATTGTCTGGCCCTACCTGCATTATCATCACCCCGACTACTAACTGGACTGTTCTGGAGGCTGTTAGGGAGAGCAGTATCTACTAGTTCTGTCATTTCTGCAACTGACACCCTCGTATCATCACCCAACTTGGCAATTTTGATTAGAATAACAGAAAAAGGGAGTCGTTTTCCTTTTCTGCGGCTCCTAACTACATTAACCCAGCTTCTTCACTGGTCCACCTGACCAATTTCTCTATCCTCTGTATTTACCTCACTAACTGCTTGCTCAGTGAGCAGCGTGCTCCGCTCAAGATTGTCATTCGCCCTCATTGTTGCATTTTGCTCCTCCAGATCTCTAATGCGAACTTCCAGGTGAACAACATCTGCCACAGAGGTATTCACCCTGTAACTCCTGCTCTAGTCGTGCATACATATGGCAAACTGCACTAAAGAAAATCTTCACTCTTGCTATTCATTATCCAAGTTACAAAGAACAGTAAACAATAAAAACAAAAAAGTAGAATGCTTACAGGGACTATGAGGAGGAAATGAATAATAACCTGCTTCACACACATACCGTGTAAACCTATCCTTTAAGTGCACTAGTGTATAACTGATCAGGCATGCATTCCGTAATGGAGTCCTCCTGTACAATGCTTTAAATGTTATGGTGAGACAACACGTAACAGCTAATGTGCGGTGGCACTGTGTAAAAACAACCGCACCTCATGTGGATTTGCAATGCAGTTTTTGGATTTTGCATGTTTATTTTTTACCTATAAAAAAAAACAAACAGCCAAAAAAGCCAATCACCAAACTGTGGCAATTTGCAGTAAGGCTAGGGCTACATGGTGATGTTGCTCGCAACACAGGCTGCACATTTAATAATCAATGAATTGCCCTGGGTTCATTGCAGTAATATAAGTAAACGTGGCCGTGTTGTGACCCACAATTTGTCCTGACCGTCACAAGAAATCTAAACTTTTTGGATTTCTTGCAACTGTTAAGTCAAGGCCATGGCAACTTGCGGGTCGCAATCTGGCCTCATTCACTTACATTACTGTGATGTACGCAGGGCAACAAAGTGATCTTTGGATGGGTGACATGTAGCCCTAGCTTAAAACCACATACGGTTTCAGTTTTTGACCGCAGCGCAGCTGCACATCAGCTGCTACGCTTGGCCTTAACCTATTAAAATGATTGAAATTTTATTAACACAGTGAAAATGAGAATCACTTCATACAGCACAATAATTAACAGGTTTTGAGAATACCATTTAGGCTCTATTCACATACAGTATGCGTTGTGGGCTCTGTCAGAGGAGCATAACAAGGGAAAACCGGAAACAATGGTTTGCCATTGGCCAACGGAACCCATTGACTTTAATGGGTTCCGTTGGTTTTCCTTTGGGGTGTCCGTGGTTTTACCGAAAACAATATCGCAGATCTCTGCCGGATCTGCGACAGAGGCCCATAATGGAGCCTCTAATGCAGATGTGAACAGCCCCTTACTGTATAATTTGATCAGCCAGATCAATATTATCAATCTCAATTATTTGTATTATGTCAGAAAAGTAACATGTGTATCACAATAACTAATTAGAGTAAGATATTGTTTGTTGCTAGTTCAGTGTCATTCTCCACTATGTAATGTTCTCTGGATGCTGTCTTTCATTGATTTGTGCAAAAGTCACTGCATTCAGCGTACTATATGATGCACTAAAGTCTTAACTTTTCTGTCAGTAATGCAGAAAAATTACATTGACCCATTCCGTACACTTCCACTGATGACAACTTGTGACGTGTATTAAGATCAAAAAACGCCCAAAACATTGTTCTAAAGACCATACTGTTGCTGTGTCTAAAGTTCTAATACCAACTACAATTATGCATATACTAATAAAGTACTAAAAATGTTCAGTTATAGATGTTTACAATAAGAAAGCGCTTCTTCATGACATATGACATTGTATTATCCTTACTCACCTGGCTGCTCTGATTCTGCAATTCCAAAACTGTTGTAAATACTACAGGATATGGAGGAGGGATACTTGACTTCAATACTTGCTCTATATGCCAACCAGATACTGTGCTCACAGTTTCTCTTGTGTATATCTAACTTAAGACATGGTGCCAAGGTGACCATCATCAAAGAAAGGAAGATGTTGGTGATCTCATGAAAAGCATCCATCTAATTATTCAGGAACAAGATCTAGCTTTTACAGATATTAATGGGTTACAGGGACACAGCTGGAAGTCTGGTCTGGGGAGAGGTTCACAATGCAAAAGGTCATTAAATAATAAAATGCTTGAGCACAAGTAGAATCTGACCTCATTGTGACAGGTTGTATTTTAATTAGTTGTACAGTCCTTTACATCTTGACTACGGCATAACAGGTGTTCTCAGTGTAACAATGAAGGCCTAATCAATATTCAATGATCTTCTATTTAAATATTGATGTTTACAATTTGTTGATGACAAAATTACAATGGAGTTCCAAAAATAGACAGAACACATTACTACACAATTTGTGACACACTTCCAAGTATATTTGGAAGAATACTTTGCATGACACAGGATGACAATAACTAGGAAATGAATACAGAATGGAGCAAGAAACTGTAATGTGAAAAAATATGAGAAAAGGAATACATAAACATTCTGAGTGCTGGATTTGAAAGAATAATATTTGGATAAAGTAGCATTTTAGGCAGATTAATAGTAACAAATAAAACAGATTTTTTTTTTTTGTATATTTTATATATACACAGTCGAGTCACATTAGTATGATCACCAGCTAATATCCAGAGTAACCTGTCGTGTAGAGCACAGACAGGGCTGGAAGTGACTCAATAAGGTGCTGGTTGGTTGTCTCAGTATCTGGAGCCACGCTGACTATAGTGCATCCCACATTTGCTGGAGGGGGCGTGGGGGAGGATCCATAGAGCTAACAAGATGATCGAGGTGGTCCCACAGATGCTCAATTGGGTTCAAGTCTGGCGAATTAGGGGGCCAGGGAAGTACTTGGAAGTCTTGGTCGTGCTCTTCCAACACTTGTCGGAAATTTCTAGCCGTGTGACATGTGGCATTGTCTTGCTGGAAGATTCCATCTGCCCCGGGGAAGGCAAACAGCATGTATGGGTGGACGTGTTCTGCAACGATGGATTCATACCCAAATCAGTTCAGAGTGCCTTCCACATGGATGAGTGGGCCCAGAGAATACCATGAAAAAATTCCATGAAAAAATTCCCCAGACCATAACGCTGCCGCCACCAGCTTGTTTTCTTCCAGCATTGGTTGCAGGGTGTTTGTTCTCTGATGTTTCTCGCCTGACACGCCAACATCCATCCGTTTGATGAAGCTAAAAATGTGACACATTGGGAAGGCAACAATTTGCCAATCATCGGTGGTCCAATTCCGATACTGTCGTGAAAATTAAAGCCTTGATGCCACTTTGTTAGCATAGGAGCAGTGACAATCCATCTGCTTCTCAGCCCCATACACAGTCGGGTTCAATGAACTGTTGTTTTAGACACATGTCTGGTAGCCCCCGGGTGATTTCATGCTGCTCCACTGTAGCGTGTTGTTCTGCCCTCGTGTATATAGGCTATATAGTACATTTTGTAGTATTATTATAGTATTTAAACATAGAAGAAATATCTGGGCTAAACTAATTCCAATGTTTTGCAATAAAATTACTGATGCAATAATATGTTTCTTGGAGTCTTTGCGTATTTGTGTAAATGCTTGAGGCGTTACATCTGCATGGAGTTTGTATATTCTCCATGTATTTGCATGGGTTTCCTCTTGGTACTCCAGTTTCCTCCTGCACTCCAAAAATATACAGGTAGTGTGTTTAGATTATGACAAAAAAGGGCATTTGAAAAATACAAATCTGAGGGTACAGCTGTAGCCTTTGTAAATTATAAAGAGCTTAAATAAATCTGTAAAACGTTAATAAACTCAGCAAAAATACAAAATGAAAGGCAGGTGGCCAAGGACAGTAAAACAAATCCCCCAAAAATTCTTCAAGTATGTAAATGCAAAAAAGCCAAGGTCTGAACATGTAGAACCCCTAAAAAGTGGTAATGGGGAGTAGGTCACAGGGGATCAAGAGAAGGCAGAGTTAGTAAATGGGTTCTTTAGCTCTGCATATACAACAGAAGAAAGAGCAGCAGATGTAGCCGGTGCCAGTGTTGTTAATATATCAGTTGATATACTGAATTGGCTGAATGTAGATATGGTTCAAGCTAAGTTAAATAAAATAAATGTGCACAAGGCCCCGGGACCAGATGGGTTACACCCTAGAGTTCTTAAAGAGCTTAGTTCAGTTATTTCTGTCCCCCTCTTGATAATATTTAGAGATTCTCTAGTGACTGGTATAGTGCCAAGGGACTGGCGCAGGGCAAATGCAGTGCCTCTTTTCAAAAAGGGCTCTAGGTCTTCCCCGTGTAATTATAGACCAGTAAGCTTAACATCCATCGTGTGGAAAATGTTTCAGGGGCTATTGAGGGACTATATAAAGGATTGTGTCAAAAAATATTATTATAAGTGACAGCCAGCACGGTTTTACCAAGGACAGAAGTTGTCAAACCAACTTGGTTTGTTTTTATGAAGAGGTGAGCAGAAGCCTAGACAGAGGGGCTGCTGTGAACATAGTGTTTTTGGACTTTGCAAAGGCATTTAACAATGTCCCTCATAGACATCTAATGGGTAAATTAAGGACTATAGGTTTAGAAAGTATAGTTTGTAATTGGATTGAGAATTGGCTCAAGGACTGCATCCAGAGAGTTGTGGTCAATGATTCCTACTCTGAATGGTCACCGGTTATAAGTGGTGTACCCCAGGGTTCCGTGCTGGGACCACTATTATTCAACTTATTCATTAATGATATAGAGCAGGGGTCTCAAGCACGCGGCCCGCGGGCCGCATGCGACCCATGGGGCTGTCATCTGCGAACCGCGGGACACAGGGCCGCTAGTACAGACTCTGCTCCGGGACTCTGGAATTCCCTGACATCACTGTCCACATATGGACAGCGATGTCTGGGGCTTCCCCAGAGACAGAGTCCAGTGAGAGCACTAGTATCGGCTCTGCTCTGGGACTCTGCGGAATTCCCTGACATCGCTCTCCATATATGGAAAGTGTGTCAGGGTCTTCCCCAGAGCGGAGTCCCGGGCAGAGCGCTAGTATCGGCTCTGCTCCGAGACTCTGTGGAATTCCCTGACATCGCTGTACATTTATGGACAGTGTGTCAGGGTCTTCCCCAGAGCGGAGTCCCGGGCAAAACGCTAGTATCGGCTCTGCTCAAGGACTCTGTTGAATTCCCAGACATCGGTGTCCATGTATGGACACACGATGTCTGGGGCTTCCCCAGAGCCCCGGGCAGAGCGCTAGTATAGGCTCTGCTCCGGGACTCTGTGGAATCTTCTGAGATCGCTGTCCATATATCGACAGTGATGTCAGAGGCATCCCCAGAGCAGGAGTCCCAGTGATGTCAGGAGCACAGCTGGAGTCCCAGGAAGAGCCTACTAGCGCTCTGCCCGGGACTCCAGCTCTGGGGTTGCCCCTGACATCCATGTCCATATATGGACAGTGATGTCAGGAGCAGAGCTGGAATCTCAGGCAGAGTGCTAGAAACAGCTCTGCTCTGGGACTCCAGCTCTGTGCAAGCCCCTGACATCACTGTCCATATATGGACACTGATGTTAATGGCTTCCCCAGAGTTCTGCCGCCTATACTAGTGCTCTGCTCTGGGACTCCGGCTCTGGGGTTGCCCCTGATATCACATTCCGGGCCAGGAGGATCCCCTGACGTCACTGTGTATGGACAGTGCTAAACACTGCTAATTGAGCCGCCGGACTGCATTTAGCGACACTTAAACTGGAAAACTGGATTGTTGAAATAAGCACGTGGAGAAAGATCTAAAATGTTAAACTTAGCGGTATTATTATAGAATTATAGTATTATAGTAATGTAGTATTGTTATAGTAGATCAAATAACAATAATTTTGTATTGTATCAAATTTGAAAGTAATTGTAATGGCGGAAGGAGGTGAAGGGAACAAGTGAGCCCTAATCTACCCACCGCCCTATCCCTGCCTACTTGCAATGACCCGCCCTAGGCGACGGGGTACAACTTGGCGGCGGTCCCTACGCTGACTAAGTGCAAGGGGATACAAACAGGGAACAAGCAAGGGAAGGGGCAGTAGCCCACGGAACACCGTGAGGGAACGGAGTGGTGAACGAGCGGTCAGGATCAGGATGTAATGAAGTATACAAACGCAGAGCACGGAGCAGGAAGCAAGCCGGGGGCAGAGCGAAGCAGGATAAGCGGGAACTGAAGCAAGGTGAAGCCCGGCAGAAGCAGGCTGGAGCAAGGCAGCAGTGGGGCCAGGAAACCAGGAAGAATCACAAGCAATGAGGAAGAGAAAACGGCAGGTATAAATGGACAGGGGGCGGAGCTAACTCCGACTGACCAGGCCGCGATAGGCTCTCCCACTCCTGAGCCTGCCACCCTGATTGGTGGGAGCAGGTGTCAGTCTAAGAGGTCTGGCCTCAGGTGTCGATTGATTAAGCCTGGGAGTATCCACAGACGTAGTGCCTGGCAGATCCTTTACAGTACTCCCCCTTTTATGGGGGGCCACCGGACCCTTACTAAGAGGACACGGTTTAGTGGGGAAGAGAAGGTGGAACCTCCTGACCAATACCCCAGCGTGAACATCTCGAGCAGGGACCCAAGTCCTCTCCTCCGGCCCGTATCCTCTCCAATGGACCAGGTACTGGAGGGAGCCCTGGACCATCCTACTGTCCACGATCTTGGCCACCTCGAATTCCACCCCCTCAGGGGTGAGAACGAGAACAGGAGGTTTCCTCGAGGGGGACCAGGACGGGGAGCAGCGTTTAAGGAGGGAGGCATGAAAGACGTTGTGTATGCGAAAGGATGGGGGCAGCTCCAGACGGAAGGATACAGGGTTGAGGACTTCAATGACCTTATTAGGCCCAATAAATCGGGGAGCAAACTTCCTGGACGGGACCTTAAGGCGCAAGTTCCTAGACGACAACCACACCAGATCCCCGACGACAAACCGGGGGTTAGCAGAACGTCTACTATCAGCCTGAATCTTTTGTACGCTCTGGGACGCCTCTAGGTTCTTCTGAACCTGGGCCCAGACTGTGCACAGTTCCCGATGAACGTCCTCTACCTCGGGATTATTGGAACAAGCAGGAGAAACGGAGGCGAACCGTGGATTAAACCCGAAATTACAGAAAAACGGGGAGACCCCTGACGAGTTACTGACCCGGTTATTCAGGGAAAATTCGGCGAGGGGAAGGAATGAGACCCAATCAAATTGACAGTCAGAGATGAAACACCTTAAATATTGTTCCAGGGATTGATTAGTCCTTTCCGTTTGGCCATTAGTTTCGGGATGGAAGGCGGAGGAGAAGGACAGATCAATCTCCAACTTTTTACAAAAAGCTCTCCAAAATAAGGAAACAAATTGTACCCCTCTGTCAGAGAATGTGTTTAACAAACAAAGAAGCTAACGTCTTGGCGTTAGGTAGTTTCTTAAGGGGCACAAAGTGGCACATCTTGCTGAAGCGATCTACTACCACCCACACCACCGACTTGCCCTGAGATGGAGGCAAATCGGTGATAAAATCCATGGAGATATGGGTCCAAGGTCTCTGGGGAATGGGCAAAGAACGTAGTAAGCCCGCAGGATGGGACCTAGAGGTCTTGGACCTAGCACAAACCTCACAAGCGGCGACGTAAGCCCTAACGTCCTTAGGCAACCCAGGCCACCAATAGTTCCTGGTAATGAGGTGTTTGGTACCCAAGATGCCAGGATGACCAGATAGTGCGGAGTCATGGTTTTCCCTGAGTACCTTTAGCCGGTATTGCAGGGGGACAAACAGCTTGTCCCCAGGGAGGTTCCCGGGAGCTGAACCTTGATCAGCCGCAATGTCAGAGGCTAAATCAGAATCAGTGGCAGAAACGATTATACCAGGGGGTAAAATACAAGCAGGATCCTTCTCAGAAGGAGGATTGGTCATGAAACTACGTGACAGTGCATCAGCCTTAATATTTTTGGACCCAGCCCTATAGGTAACCAAGAAGTTAAATCTGGTAAAGAATAGCGCCCATCGAGCTTGTCTAGGATTAAGCCTCCGGGCAGATTCTAGGAAAACCAGATTCTTGTGGTCAGTAAGGACCGTTACCTGGTGTCTGGCCCCCTCCAGGAAGTGACGCCACTCTTCAAAAGCCCATTTAATGGCTAAAAGTTCGCGGTTGCCAATATCATAGTTACTCTCCGTGGGCGAAAACTTCCTAGAGAAGTAAGCACAGGGGCGGAGATGGGTGAGGGAGCTGGTACCCTGGGACAAGACGGCCCCCACTCCTACCTCGGACGCGTCAACCTCCACAATAAATGGCTCCCTTTGGTTGGGCTGAACCAGCACGGGGCCGATATAAAGCACTTCTTGAGGGTCTCAAAAGCCTGGACGGCCTCAGGAGGCCAGTGGAGGACATCAGCACCCTTGCGAGTGAAGTCCGTAAGAGGTTTAGTGACGACCGAGAAGTTGGCAATAAATCTCCTGTAATAGTTAGCGAACCCCAAAAAACACTGTAGCGCCTTCAGGGAGGCAGGTTGGACCCATTCCGCCACAGCCTGAACCTTGGCAGGGTCCATCCGGAATTCATGAGGAGTGAGGATTTGACCCAAAAATGGTATCTCCTGTACCCCAAACACACATTTTTCGGTATTCGCAATTTCCCGGAGAACCTGGAGGACCTTCCTGACATGCTCCACGTGGGAGGAGCAGTCCTTGGAAAACACCAGTATGTCATCGAGGTACACTACAAGAAAATTTCCCAGGTACTCTCTCAGAATTTCATTAATAAAATTCTGGAAGACAGCAGGGGCATTACACAACCCAAAGGGCATGACCAGGTATTCGAAATGACCTTCGGGCGTGTTGAACGCAGTCTTCCACTCATCCCCCTCTTTGATGCGGATAAGGTTATACGCCCCCCGTAGATCGAACTTAGAGAACCATTGGGCCCCCTGAACCTGATTAAAAAGATCCGGAATCAAAGGAAGGGGATACTGGTTCCTTACTGTGACCTTATTCAAGTTCCGATAGTCAATGCATGGCCTAAGACCACCATCCTTCCTCCCCACGAAGAAGAAGCCAGCACCTACAGGAGAAGTCGAGGGGCGAATGAAACCCTTGGCCAGGCATTCTTGGATATACTCCCTCATGGCTTCACGTTCAGGACATGAAAGATTAAATATCCTACCCTTAGGAAGCTTAGCACCTGGTACCAAATCGATGGCGCAATCGTAATCTCCATGAGGGGGCAACACCTCGGAGGCCTCCTTAGAAAAAACATCAGCGAAGTCCTGAACAAACTCAGGTAGCGTGTTTACCTCCTCACGGGGAGAAATAGAGTTAACCGAAAGACATAACGTCAGGCATTCACTACCCCATTTGGTGAGATCCCCAGTATTCCAATCAAACGTGGGATTATGCAGCTGCAACCAGGGAAGACCTAATACCAGATCGGACGATAATCCCTGCATCACCAGTACAGAGCACTGCTCCAAATGCATGGAGCCAACAAGGAGTTCAAAAACAGGAGTATGCTGCGTAAAATAACCATTAGCAAGAGGAGTGGAGTCGATACCCACTACCGGGACAGGATAAGGCAAATCAATAAAAGGCATTTTTAGAGACATAGCAAATTCCACAGACATGATATTAGCAGATGAGCCAGAATCCATGAAGGCACTGCCAGTGGCAGACCGGCCAGCAAACGAGACCTGAAAGGGAAGCAAAATTTTATTGCGTTTCATATTAACGGGAAATACCTGTGCGCCCAAGTGACCTCCCCGATGATCACTTAGGCGCGGAAGTTTTCCGGCTGCTTATTCTTGCGCCTGGGACAGGTGTTCAGTTGATGCTTGCCATCCCCACAATAGAAGCAGAGACCATTCTTCCTGCGGAACTCTCTACGTTGTCGAGGGGACATCGAGGCCCCGAGTTGCATAGGTACCTCCGAGTCTTCCGTGGAAGAGCGAGGAGACGGGACCTCGGGGGGGGGTCGCAGGGAAGTCAGAGGGGAAAACACTGAAATGTTCAAGCTGACGTTCCCTGAGACGTCGGTCAAGTCGTACTGCTAGGGCCATAACCTGGTCTAGGGAGTCAGAAGAGGGGTAGCTAACAAGCAGATCCTTCAGGGCGTCAGATAATCCTAACCTAAACTGGCACCTTAGGGCCGGGTCGTTCCACCGAGAAGCTACGCACCACTTTCTAAAATCAGAACAGTATTCCTCCACAGGTCTCCTACCCTGACGTAAGGTCACCAGCTGACTCTCGGCTAAGGCAGTCCTGTCAGTCTCATCGTAAATGAGTCCAAGGGCAGCGAAAAAACGATCAACGGAGGAAAGTTCAGGGGCGTCAGGAGCCAAGGAGAAGGCCCACTCTTGGGGCCCTTCCTGGAGTCGGGATATAATGATTCCCACCCGCTGGTTCTCGGAACCTGAGGAGTGAGGTTTTAGACGGAAGTAAAGTCTGCAACTCTCCCGGAAGGAGAGAAAAGTCTTACAGTCCCCTGAGAACCGGTCAGGTAACTTGAGGTCAGGTTCTAGAGGTGAGGTGAGGGGTACTACTATGGCAGCGTCAGACTGGTTGACCCTCTGAGCCAGGGCCTGGACCTGTAGGGAGAGGCCCTGCATCTGCTGGGTCAGGGTCTCAAGGGGGTCCATGATAGCGTCAGCGTACTAGAAATGGTAGACTAGGTATGGGCTTGTGATTATGTAATGGCGGAAGGAGGTGAAGGGAACAAGTGAGCCCTAATCTACCCACCACCCTGTCCCTGCCTACTTGCAACGACCCGCCCTAGGCGACGGGGTACAACTTGGCGGCGGTCCCTACGCTGACTAAGTGCAAGGGGATACAAACAGGGAACAAGCAAGGGAAGGGGCAGTAGCCCACGGAACACCGTGAGGGAACGGAGTGGTGAACGAGCAGTCAGGATCAGGATGTAATGAAGTATACAAACGCAGAGCACGGAGCAGGAAGCAAGCCGGGGGCAGAGCGAAGCAGGATAAGCGGGAACTGAAGCAAGGCTGAAGCACGGCAGAAGCAGGCTGGAGCAAGGCAGCAGTGGGACCAGGAAACCAGGAAGAATCACAAGCAATGAGGAAGAGAAAACGGCAGGTATAAATGGACAGGGGGCGGAGGTAACTCCGACTGACCAGGCCGCGATAGGCTCTCCCACTCCTGAGCCTGCCACCCTGATTGGTGGGAGCAGGTGTCAGTCTAAGAGGTCTGGCCTCAGGTGTCGATTGATTAATCCTGGGAGTATCCACAGACGTAGTGCCTGGCAGATCCTTTACAGTAATGCGGACCGTCAACTTCCCATTTTTTCTATATGTGGCCCACTTACCCGGCCGAGTTTGAGACCCCTAATATAGAGGATGGGATTAATAGCACTATTTCTATTTTTGCAGATGACACCAAGCTATGTAGTATTGTTCAGGCTATGGAAGATGTCCGTAAATTGCAAGCTGATTTGAACACACTAATGATTTGAACACACTAAGTGTTTGGGCATTGACTTGTCAAATAAAGTTTAATGTAGATAAATGTAAAGTTATGCATCTGGGTACAAACAATCTGCATGCATCATATGTCCTAGGGGAGCTATACTGGGGGACTCACTTGTTGAAAAGGATCTGGGTGTACTTGTAGATCATAAACTAAATAACAGCATGCCATGTCAATCAGCTGCTTCAAAGGCCAGCAAGATATTGTTGTGTATTAAAAGAGGCATGGACTCGCGGGACAGGGATATAATATTAGCACTTTACAAAGCATTAGTGAGGCCTCATCTAGAATATGCAGTTCAGTTCTGGGCTCCAGTTCATAGAAAGGATGCCCTGGAGTTATAAAAAATACAAAGAAGAGCAATGAAGCTAATAAGTGGCATGGAGAATGAAGTTATGAGGAAAGATTAAAAGAATTAAACCTGTTTAGCCTTGAAAAAAGAAGACTAAGGGGGGACATTATTAACTTATATAAATATATGAATGGCACATACAAAAAATATGGTGAAATCCTGTTCCATGTAAAAAGCCCTCAAAAAACAAGGGGGTACTCCATCCGTCTGGAGAAAAAAAGTTTCAACCTGCAGAGACAACAAGCCTTCTTTACTGTGAAACTGTGAATCTATGGAATAGTCAACCACAGTAGCTGGTCACAGTAGCTACAGTAGATGGCTTTAAAAAAAAGACTTAGATAATTTCCTAGAACAAAAAAAATATTAGCTCCTATGTGTAGAAATTTTTCCCATCCCTTGGTTGAACTTGATGGAAATGTGTCTTTTTTCAACCTTACTATGTACTATGAGCTCCACTGGGCACAGTAAATGAGGACAACTTCTGTACATCACTGCGAAAAATGTTGGTGCTATATAAGTAACAGAAATTATTGCTAGGACTTCCGATATTGCCCCTCAGACATCTGCTCGCCCATTTCAGTAGGCACTCCTATATACAGTGCCGCACCTGCCATGAGGCGAGGTGAGTCGACAGCCTCAGGCGGCGCCACCTACCCGAAAATGGAGGGCAGCAATTTCAGCCAGGGAGGGATGGACTGGACCGGGGGGAGGGGGCATGCAGGCTTAGCAGACGTACCGCATGATGGGCACTTGTGTAACACTCCTCCTCCTCCTCTCTGACATTGTACGCAGGAGCAGGTCTGCAGGCGGAGCGGTCGAGCGAAGAGAAGTGACAAGATGCACGAGGTACGTTCCTGCCATATATCGGTCGGCCGGGAGTATACTGCAAGGGGGGTCTGGGCATTTTACTGACAGCCAAGGGCTCTATGGGGCTGGAATAATCCACCCCATAGAGCCCTCACATCACTATAATTGAAGGATTAGAGGGGGGGTCTGGTCTGAGCGTCTGACTTACTGCAGAGGGCTCTATAGGGAGGGGGTTCTGCCCCCCTTTAGAGCAGTCAGTTAGATGCTAAGACCCCCCTAACCTTGTAGTATAGTAACTAGTCAGGGCTCTATGGGGGGGATAATTCCCCCCTATAGAGCCCCCTGCTGTCAGTAAAATGCCCAGACCCCCGCCCTGCAGTACAGTCCCGGCCCCCCTTTTAAATTAGTGGGGGCAGGAAGCTGAGTGCAGTATAGCTCCCCCACAGCAGTCAGAGTCAGTACCCTCCTTGCAGTATAATCCCCCATAGCACCCTCAGTAGTTATTACACTGCAAGGGGGGGTTCAGTGTGATTGGTGCAACTTTCTAATTACTTTTATTAAAAATTATTTTTACTTTTTGGGATACAGCTGCTTTGTATCCTGTATACAGAGCAGCTGTATATAGCACTGAATCCTGTATCCGTCAAGTCAGCGGGTCCTGCAGGATCGAGCTGTTACCGATCACATCTAAGATCATAACTTAGATGTGATCGACAATAGGCAACCTAACGGTTTCAGGTCTCAGCGCTATATACAGCTGCTCTGTATACAGGATACAAAGCAGCTGTATCTCAAAAAGTAACAATAATTTTCAATAAAAAGTTATTAAAACTTGCACCAGTCGCATTGATAGATATTGATAGATATTAATATATATATATATATATATATATATATATATATATATATATATATATATATATATATATACTACCGTTCAAAAGTTTAGGGTCGCTTAGAAATTTCCTTATTTTTTAAAGAAAAGCACAGTTTTTTTCAATGAAGATAACATTAAATTAATCAGAAATACACTCTATACATTGTTAGTGTGCTAAATGACTATTCTAGCTGAAAACGTCTGGTTTTTAATGCAATATCTACATAGGTGTATAGAGGCCAATTTCCAGCAACCATCACTCCAGTGTTCTAATGGTAAATTCTGTTTGCTAACTGTGTTAGAAGGCTAATGGATGATTAGAAAACACTTGAAAACCCTTGTGCAATTATGTTAGCACCGTTGTAAACAGTTTTGCTGCTTAGAGAAGCTATAAAACTGACCTTCCTTTGAGCTAGTTGAGAATCTGGAGCATTACATTTGTGGGTTCGATTAAACTCTCAAAATGGCTAGAAAAAGAGAGCTTTCATGGAAACTCGACAGTCTATTCTTGTTCTTAGAAATGAAGGCTATTCCATGCGAGAAATTGGCAAGAAACTGAAGATTTCCTACAACGGTGTATACTACTCCCTTCAGAGGACAGCACAAACACGCTCTAACCAGAGTAGAAAGAGAAGTGGGAGGCCCCGCTGCACAACTGAGCAACAAGACAAGTACATTAGAGTCTCTAGTTTGAGAAATAGACGCCTCACAGGTCCTCAACTGGCAGCTTCATTAACCCCTTCAGGACTGAGCCTGTTTAGGCCTTCAGGACGAAGCCGATTTTTCAAATCTGACATGTGTCACTTTATGTGGTAATAACTCCGGAATGCTTTTACCTATCCAAGCGATTCTGAGATTGTTTTCTCGTGACATATTGTACTTTATGTTAGTGAAAAAATGTGGTTGATAAATTCAATATTTATTTGTAAAAAACACCAAGATTTGTAGAAAATTTGCAAAAATTAGCATTTTTCTAAATTTAAATGTATCTGCTTGTAAAACATATAGTAATACCACACAAAATAGTTACTAGTTAACATTTCCCATATGTCTACTTTAGTTTGGCATCGTTTTTTGAACATTCTTTTATTCTTCTAGGACGTTACAAGACTTAGAACTTTAGCAGCGATTTCTCATATTTTCAAGAAAATTTCAAAAGGCGATTTTTACAAGGACCAGTTCAGTTCTGAAGTGGCTTTGAGGGCCTTATATATTAGAAAGTCCCCATAAATCACCTCATTTTGAAATCTGCACCACTCAAAGTATTCAAAACAGCATTCAGAAAGTGTATTAACCCTTTAGGCGTTTCACAGGAATTAAAGCAAAGTAGAGGTGAAAGTTACAAATTTCATTTTTGTTTTACAAAATTCATTTGTAATAATTTTTTTCTATACCGCAGAAGGTTTTACCCGAGAAATTTAACTTATTATTTAGTGCTCACATTCTGCAGTTTTTAGAAATACCCCACATGTGGCCCTAGTGCGGTCATGGACTGAAACACAGGCCTCAGAAGCAAAGGAGCACCTAGTGGATTTTGGGACTTCCTTTTTTTTTGCATATATTTTAGGTACCATGTCAGGTTTGAAGAGGTCTTGTTGGGCCAAAACAATAAAGACCCCCAAAAGTGACCTCATTTTGGAAACTACACCCCTCAGGGAATTTATCTAGGGGTATAGTTAGCATTTTTAACCCACAGTTTTTTTGCTAAATTTATTTGAATTCGTTTGTGAAGATGAAAATCTACTTTTTTTCTCAAAAAACGTAGAAATTTTTAATTTTTTCAAGGAATAAAAGAGAAAAAACACCCCAACATATGTAAAGCAATTTCTCCTGATTATAGCAATACCCCATATGTGGTAATAAACTTCTGTTTGGACCCACAGCAGGACTCAGAAGGGAAGGAGCACCATTTGGATTTTGAAATTCTGATTTTGCTGGAATAGTTTTCAGTGCCATGTCGCGTTTGAAATGCACTGGAGGGAACAAAATAGTGGAAACCCCCGGAAAGTGACCCCATTTTGGAAACTACACTCATCAAGGAATTTTTCTAGGGGTAAAGTTAGCATTTTGACCCCACGGTTGTTTTGCTGAATTCATTGGAATTATTCTGTAAAGGTAAAAATCTACTTTTTTTCTGAAAAAAGGTAGCCATTTTTAATTTTTACAAGGAATAAAGGAGAAAAAGCACCCCAACATTTGTAAAACAATTTCTCCCGATTACGGAAATATGCCATATGTGGTAATAAACTACTGTTTGGACCCACGGCAAGGCTTAGAAGGGAAGGAGCGCTATTTGGCTTTTGGAGCTCAAATTTAGCTGAAATGGTTTTTGGGTGCCATGTCGCATTTGCAAAGCCCCTGAGAGGCCAAAACAGTGGAAACCTCCCAAAAGTGGAAATTACACCACTTAAAGAATCTATCTAGGGATATAGTGGGCATTTAGACCCCACAAGTCTTTTGCAGGATATATTAGAATTAGGCCGTGAAAATGAATATCAACATTTCTTCCACTAAAATGTTGCATTTTTTCAATTTCACAAAGGATAAAGGGGGAAAAAGCTGCCCAACATTTGTAAAGCAATTTCTCCCGAGTACGGCAATACCCCACGTGTGGTCATAAATGGTTTTTCATTAGAAAGTAATTAACCCTTTCTGGAATGATCCATTTTTTTCTTTTCCTTTTTAGTTTTTTTCTCCCCACGTTCCAAGAGCCATAACTTTTTTATTTTTCAGTCAATAGAGCGGTATGAGGGCTTATTTATTGAGGGACGAGCGTTCGTTTTTATTGGTACCATTTTTTGGTACATACAACTTTTTGAACACTTTTTATTACATTTTTAGGTAGAGCCAAGGTGACAAAAAAAACAGCGATTTTGCCGTTTTAAATTCTTTATTTTTCACGTGAGACGCTCCATACATCACCCCCCACACTACGACATGCTATGTTGTGGTGAGCGAAGGGGTTAATGCGCAGCGCATTGTGCGGAGTGAAAATTAAAATTTTCCACTCATATGCCATTTTAGTGCACTACATGTTATGCCCAGTTTGTGCCACTGAAGACAAATACCTCATAAAATATTAACCGGGTTCTCCCGGGTATGGCGATGCCATATCAGTGGACGTAGACTGGTGTTTGGGCAGGCTGCAGGGCTCAGAAGGGAGGGACGCCATTTGCTTTTGGGGCGCAGATGTAGCTTGGTAGTTGTTCTGTTTGGTGTTTTACTGGTGTTTCAGTTTATAATGTGGGGGCATATGTTATCTGTGCGGGGTACATCAGGGTACATGTTATCTGTGCGGGGTACATCAGGGTATAATAAGAGGGTATAATAATGCAGTAAATAAATAATAATCCGCAGATATGTGGCCAGTGTTGCACTGATAAATGGCGCCCGATCTTATCTGCTTTTGGACACTCTGCACATTTTGCATCGGTATATTCTGGGAGCCAGAACTTTTTTATTTTTTCACCACCGGAGCTGTGTGAGGGCTTATTCTTTGCGGCACAATCTGTAGGTTGTCATTGGTACCATTTTGGGGTACGAGAAATTTTTTGGATCACGTTTTATTCCATTTTTTCTGACAATGTTTTTTATTCGTTTTTTTATGGCCTTCACCCTGGGCTATAAATGACCATTATACTTTATTCTGCGGGTCGATACGATTACAGCGATACCATATGTATATAATTTTTTTATGTTTTGCAGCATTTGTGCAATAAAATCACTTCTTTATAAAATAAATAATTTTTTGTGTCACCATATTCTGAGAGCCATAACGTTTTTATTTTTCAGTCAAAAAAGCGGTGTAAGGGCTTGTTTTTTTGCGGGACGGGATGTAGTTTGTATTGGTACCATTTTGGCGTACATGCGACTTTTTGATCACTTTTTATTGTATATTTTGGGAGGGGTGGTAACCAAAAAATTGTGATTCGGCACAGTTTTTCGTTTATTTTTTTCGCGGTGTTCACCGTGCCGTAAAAATATAATATTACAGTTTTATAGTTGGGGTCATTACGAACGCGGCGATACCAAATATGTGTACTTTTTTTAACGTGTTCATTTTTTTCCTATAAAAAAAGACTTATTATAGGAAAAAAAGCATTCTTTGTTTATGTCACTTCTAACTTTTATTTTTACACTTTTTCAAAACATTTTTATCTTTTTTGTACTTTTTTTACTTGTCCCACTAGAGGAATCTTAGACTTGCAGCTCTGATCGCTGCTGTAACACATTACACTACACACGTAGTGTAATGTGTTCTAACTGTCATTGTGACGTGACAGTCACACTGAGAGGAAGCATCGGAGTACCGGCCGGAGGCTGATCCTCCGAGGCTTCCGTACATGGCAACCCGGAGGTCATTGTCTGGCCTCTGGTTGCCATGATAAGGATCGCCAGCCCCCGCAAATACATGTGGGGGGCTGACGATCCGCTGTAAACCTCTTCGATGTGGTGATCGCAATCGACCACCGCATCGAAGGGGTTAATTGCCGATTTCAGCGGCGACAGGTCGCTGATCGGCAACGGGGAGAGCAGGGCTGACACCCTGCACAGTTAACCGCCGCTGCGGTGTAGCGCCGCGCGGCGGTTAATTGTTAAAGCGCGGACTTAACTGCACGCCCAGGTGCGCGAAGTTACTGCTCACCTGGACGTGCATTTACGCCAAGGTGAGGGAAGGGGTTAAATAGTACCCGCAAAACGCCAGTGTCAACATCTACAGTGAAGAGGCGACTCCGGGATGCTGGCCTTCAGGGCAGAGTGGCAAAGAAAAATCCATATCTGAGACTGGCTAATAAAAGGAAAAGATTAATATGGGCAAAAGCACACAGACATTGGACAGAGGAAGATTGGAAAAAAGTGTTATGGACAGACGAATCGAAGTTTGAGGTGTTTGGATCACACAGAAGAACATTTGTGAGATGCAGAACAACTGAAAAGATGCTGGAAGAGTGCCTGACGCCATCTGTCAAGCATGGTGGAGGTAATGTGATGGTCTGGAGTTGCTTTGGTGCTGGTAAAGTGGGAGATTTGTACAAGGTAAAAGGGATTTTGAATAAGGAAGGCTATCACTCCAACGCCATGCCATATCCTGTGGACAGCGCTTGATTGGAGCAAATTTGATCCTACAACAGGACAATGACCAAAAGCACACCTCCAAATTATGCAAGAACTATTTAGGGAAGAAGCAGGCAGCTGGTATTCTATCTGTAATGGAGTGGCCAGCGCAGTCACCAGATCTCAACCCCATAGAGCTGTTGTGGGAGCAGCTTGACCGTATGGTACGCAAGAAGTGCCCATCAAGCCAATCCAACTTGTGGGAGGGGCTTCTGGAAGCATGGGGTGAAATTTCTCCCGATAACTCAGCAAATTAACAGCTAGAATGCCAAAGGTCTGCAATGCTGTAATTGCTGCAAATGGAGCATTCTTTGACGAAAGCAAAGTTTGAAGGAGAAAATTATTATTTCAAATAAAAATCATTATTTCTAACCTTGTCAATGTCTTGACTATATTTTCTAGTCATTTTGCAACTCATTTGATAAATATAAGTGTGAGTTTTCATGGAAAACACAAAATCGTCTGGGTGGCCCCAAACTTTTGAACGGTAGTGTATATATATATTTATTTTTATTTTTATATATATATATATATATATATATATATACACACATGTGTATATATATACATACATACATACATACATATATATATATATATATGTACAGTCCACTTGTAGATGAACACTGCACTCCATACAACTATATATTAGGCCATGTGCACGTTATCAGAGGATGAATCAGTTCCCCAATTGAAATGCATAAAAATCATAGGACGAAATAACGGCACCAGGACTTCCAGATAGATGAAAAAAGGGTGGATTTATTCACCTCAAGTGTGCAGCGACGTTTCGGTTAGTCACAGAACTTTTCTCAAGCTGTACAACACTACACACATTGTCAAGTATATATAGGAGGTACATCCAATAATTAGCATAAAACCAATCAATGTACAATATACAAAAATTAAGTGTATGTATAGAACTTTAAACCCAAATTGTGATACAATTTTATAAAGTGCATAAGTACAATTGTACTTTCATATGTCAAGTGCAATATACATCATTAAAAATACATAAGGACACCCTACTGTGATTTAATTAGCAATTTAGGCTAATCACTGAAAGCTGCAGAGGCCAATCCACAAACTATAGCTATATATAGATCACATGAGAAATATTACATTACCACTCCATTGCATGTCTTGAGACAGCAGCCTTCGCGCGCGTCTACCGTGCATGATTAAAGATGGCGCCAAGACCGGAAGAAGGGTCTATGGAACGCAAGAAGTGAAAAAATCACTACTGCGCATGTGCCAAATTGGAACTTGCGTTCCAGCCTGTCTGCGCATGCGCAAGCTGCGTTTGTCCGATCATTCCGTTCTACACACCTGCAACACTCAGGATATATATATATATACATTACACCAGTGCAGCAAAGTTAATATTGCATCACTAGTGCAATGTAAAAAAATACTATGTAGCTCTGCATGAGAGTATGGCAGAATACAAAATAGGGAATATGCAACATCTACCCTCAATTTAGCACACTGAATAATGATCAGTAGAACCAATAAAGTTCAGCTAAATAGAAATCACTACTGGTATAAGTGAGAAGAGGATCATCCGAATAAGGGATTTCACACTCAATCCCCATCCAATGCTCTCTAAGGGATCCATGTATATAAAATAATATAGAGGTAGAAATTGTCTCTAGAACCAAGTAGCTGATCCTACATATACCATATGTCTATATGCAAATAATATGTGTATAAACAAGTTTTCTACCATGATTCAAATACATTACATTTACTGAATTTATACAGGGTTGAAGAACAAGAAGGAACATATGTTTTTTGTGGAATAATAGTCAATATGTGAAATGGGCCTCTGCGACCTTCATGCAGCCGTCATATTGCTTCACTATTAGTGCATATCTATAGACATAGAAGAAACAAACAGTTAATATATAGTACACTTAAGCACCATAATGATGAAACAAGTTTAAAAATACACATAAACAGCAAAGTCCAAATCAGACTTCTGAATACATAAATGTATAGCAAATATACCATTAAGCGAGTCCACAAACAATATCCTACATATATCTAGAGAGAAACCACCTTCTCTTCTAAATATGTGGGCCAAATGGGTATTCCATATTAAGTCCCTAGGAGACATAGAATCAAGTCTATATATCCATTCTAATTCCTTTCTTTTAAGGGCCCGCTCCCTGTCCCCACCTCGTCTCATTGGAGGTACTGAATCTATGATAAATTTGAATTGTGATATCCCATGATTGTAATCCAAAAAATGTCTGGATACGGGTGGATCCCGTCTTTTTGTTTTTATGTTGGACTTGTGATTCCTCATCCTCAATGTTACTTCTGTTGTGGTCTCCCCAATATAGTGAAGACCACAAGGACAACTGAGTAAATAGATGGCAAAAGATGTCTGACACGTATAGAAACCCCGAATGGTCATAGGTTTCCCGGTTTGTGGATGATTAAAAATGTTGCCCTTGATCATATTGTTACAAATATTACACCCCAAACAGGGATAGCAGCCCTGTTTAGGAGGAGCCAAAAATGTTTGTCCTGTACGACCAGAACCAATGTCAGCCTTAACTATACTGTTTTTAATAGTCTTGCCTTTTCTATAGACCATCATGGGTCTCTCCTGAAACTCAACAGTATCAGGAAATACTCTACCCAATACACTCCAATCCTTCCTCAAGATTTCACTAACTTGGGAGCTGATCGCAGAGAAGGTAGAGACTAAAAGGAATGAGATTCTTCTTTTGCATAGAGGTCTTGCCACTCAAAAGAACATTCCTATCTAATGCCAGGGCTTTCTGTTTGTTCATCTCAAGGAGATGTCTAGGGTACCACCTCTCCATAAACTTCACACACATTTGGTCAAGCCGTGAGGATAATTTATCCTCTTGGCTTACTACCCTCTTCACTCTAATCAACTGACTAAAGGGTAAAGATTTTAGCATAGTTCTAGGATGACCACTAGTATAATGCAAGAGATGGTTTCTGTCTGTTGGTTTTGAAAAAAGGTAAGAGACCAAACCATTTTCAGAAACTGAAATACATATACACCGCGTTCCAAATTATTATGCAAATATTATTTTTCGCTGATTGTCCTAAATAGTCGATGCAAATGACAGTCAGTATAATCTTCAAGCCATCAACCGTTGGAGTATAATGCGAATTTTATTGAACAAATCTACTAATGATAACAGATTTTTTTTTAGAAGTAAAAAAACTCAAAATGCGCTGTTTCAAATTATTATGCAAAACAGAGATCAAAACATTTTAAAGGTTGTAAAGAGAACTAAAATGGTAATTTGTTGTATTTGCAGCATCAGGAGGACATATTTACAGAAATGAAAAGCTCTTTCAATCAAAAAAAACTTAACAGGCCAAGTTACATGTTGACATAGGACCCCTTCTTTGATATCACCTTCACAATTCTTGCATCCATTGAATTTGTGAGTATTTGGACAGTTTCTGCTTGAATATCTTTGCAGGATGTCAGAATAGCCTCCCAGAGCTTCTATTTTGATGTGAACTGCCTCCCACATTCATAGATATTTTGCTTGAGGATGCTCCAAAGGTTCTCAATAGGGTTGAGGTCAGGGGAACATGGGGGCCTGTAAAGGGAAGTGTCCATATATATATATATATATATATATATGTATGTATATGTTATATATATGTGTATATATATATATATATATATATATATATATATATATATGGTATGTATGTATATGGTGTATGTGTATATATATATATATATATATATACACATATATACAATATATATGTTTATGTATAGTACATATAATGTATCATGAGCCAGGGCTGTAACAGCCCTGGTCATGAATACGGTTGGAAGCAGAGCAGGACAATTAGCATGTCCCTGCTTTGTTAGGAAACCATGGAGACAAGGGATAGTTATCCCCTGTCTCCATTTCAAGTCTCCCGCGCGCACGGACTGTCTCGTGCGGGCTCTCATGAGTCGGCTGGTGATACATTATCACCATGCCGACCCATGCTAGCCTGGGGCAAGCGCAACACTCCCCGCTGCGAGCGTACCGACAGGGTTAAATAGCCCTGCTTCGGTACGCTCAGGAGCCGAGCTCAGGAGCCGAAGCTGAAGAAGATCAGCTGAGAGCTGCCTGCCTGCCTCACACACACATCACTGACGGCTCAACTCTCTCTCTCTCTCTCCTCCAAAGACCTGGGTTCCTGCTGCTGCCTCTGCTGCTCCACAAAGTCACGCTAAGTATCAAGTGTAGCAGCAGCTACACTTAACCCTGTCTCTCCCTGTCTCCTCCTGCTGTAACCCTTGCTTCCCTGAGTTAACCCCTTGATCTCCCTGAGTACTGTCCCTGAGTTAACCCTTGCTTCCCTGAGTTAACCCTTGCTGTCCCAGAGTCCCTGAGTTAACCCTTGCTGTCCCAGAGTCCCTGAGTTAACCCTTCCTGTCCCAGAGTCCCTGAGTTAACCCTTGCTGTCCCAGAGTCCCTGAATTAACCCTTGCTGTCTGTTTTACACAGTAACCCATTCCCCTTGTTCCTCCTTATCCCGTATTAACCCTTAGTGTATAGGGAAAGTTATATTAGGAGGGAGTGGGATAGAGATAGAGAGCGTGTGAGAATCTCAAGTAACTTATGTTTATTGTGTTGTAACGTAACTGTATTCTGTGTATGTTTATGTAAGTGGGTGGCGGTATAATATCTTGATACCGTGTTTATACTGTACGGTGATTAGTTACTGTATTATACATATGAGAGTGATTACTGTATGTTAATAAATATTACCTTTATTCACTATACGGTCTTATTCCCTTGAGTAGCCGCTAAAGCAATTAGATCGACGTTAGTATAAGGAAAAGGTAGGGGAACTAGGCATAACCCTAGTGACCCTAATTATAAAGGCGGTAGTAATAGTGGGTGCCACTAACCAGTGAATCCCGCTATTACCCCACCCCCTTTAACATTGGCGAGCCAGCCAGGAGGCTATATGTGTATATGTATATGTATATATATATATATGTAACCGCCTTTAACATTGGCGAGCCAGCCCATACTGCTTTCAATTTATTTCTGTCTTTTGTACAATAAAGTTGTGTTAAAACGTGAACTGCAGATAGGCGGCGAGGCGTGGACAGGTAACGTACGTACACGGTGTAGTGTTGGGTTATACTGTGCGCCTAGACCTTTTTGAAGTTCAGATGAGTAACACAATTTTATTTAAGGCTTGATACAGGATATAATTGATCAGCGAACCTATTTTTTTTTTTTTGTTTTTATTTTCTGAGGTATTAACGTCTTTTATTTTGCTTTGCGGCATGCTGCTCTACGGCGACGAATCGTCGGGCGAGCGAGCAACTTATACAAAAGAGTTTGCAGAAGTATCAACGTCGGTGTTCTTCCGGTGAAGTCCAGCTGATCGGGAAAAGGCGTTCCGGAAGAAAAGGACCTTTTTCAAAACAGCGGGTGACAAGGAGGACAACGCAGACGGAGATGACTTCTGGAACAGTGAGTATGGACTTCTCCACACTTAAACACCTCGCCAAAAACAGTAAATTTAATCCAGTAACACCCACGACATACAAGTCAGCAGGAATGCTGTGGTCCATTCTGCTGGACGAGGCTTATACACATGATAAGTTGTGTATTAGCAAGAGGAGTGTTCTTAACAAAACCTCCAAACGTCTCCACATGCTCGCTAAACTTATCTGTGTGTATGAGGAGACGTGGAAACCTGATCACTCAGAAATGAAGAGTGATTCCCCAAATCTTCACTGCCATTGTTGTGTCAACAATGTGAAGCAGGTTTGTGATTTGCAGACACAACTGGCAGAGAATGCCCAATGTAGAGATCAGCAAATTTGCATGCTGGAATCGCAGGTGATAGATTTGAGAAATCGTGGTGATGATATTGATGCACGGCTGACTGGGTCTTATGCTGTGATCAATGCGTTTAAGGTTAAGGCGGCATATACGGATGCCATCATTGCCGAGCTGAATGATGAGCTTGCTACTAGGTCACAATTGGTTGCCAGTATGCAAAACATCATAAAAGATTTCTCAAAAATGTTACCGGCCTTGTCTTTTTCAAGGGCTGATTCCGCTGTAAGTTTGCCCTCTACAGGGCAAAAAGGGGGGAGTAGTAAGAGTGATGGATCAGATGTCACAAATCGTGATCCCATCCGGAAACCTGAAGGTAACATTGTTACGAAAGTGTTACGCAGATGTAAGCGTACGATATTTAGAAGTGCATCCCTGGCCATGCAGAACTTTAAGAGATCATGCACTGCTGACTGCCCTAAGTTCAGCAGAGCATGTACTGTTAAATGTTTTGCATGTGCCGGATCAGGCCATATTGCGAAGTACTGCAAGTCTTTGAGTACTAAGCAATGTGGTCCTGTTAAATGCTTTAAATGTGGTCAGATGGGACATATTGCAAGGAACTGCCACGGCATAAGCAACCATGGAAAGCCCAGTGAAATGGCAATAGAAAATGCCCACGTCAGAACAAAACGTGGATTTAGACAAAATGGCTGCACAAGAGTCTCCTTACAGCCTTATGTGCTCCGCCACGTGCTCAAGGGTCTAAATGACCAACCACAACCAGGGAGGTGTTTAGGAAGTTGGCCATAAATTGCATGTTCAGTCTGGTGTTACGTCTGTAATGGTTGTTTATGGTCTGTTGTGTTTGTCCCCAGTTGTCCGTTTGTTTTCATTTGTGTTTTTATTTTGTGGTTCTTTCACATATTCTATTGTGGTATATCCCTGGTTATCAGTAATATGTATTTATACTATATGGGTGTTGCCTGTATTTATAATGCATAATTAGAAAACCACTCCAGGAAAACAACTGGAGAATCAACCATTGGATAGTGGTGTATTTGCGCCCAATGTTTTAATTGCTCTCTATTAGGATAACGTTGAAGTTGTTATTATACTGTGAACTCAGGTTGGGCGGTGCGAACAGGTAACATAAGTTCACGGTGTAGTGTTTTATGTTATTCTGTGCACCTAGACCTGGGGGGTTCAGACAGGTAACACAACTTCATCTGAGGCCTAATGCGAGTGCAATTAAATACAGCGAATAACAGTATGGCTGATTCTTTTGTGTTTAACTGGAGTTAGGAAACTTTGGACAGGGGGAGGTAACCCTGGCATTACACCCATATCTTGATTTTAAGATAATGGGTTTGGTAAGACAGGGATATTGTTTCACAAACCTGAGAATTGTGAGGAACCACATATCCTGACAGACACCAGTGTTGGGATACCGAGGGGTCCTGTGATATGAAGGCTAATCCAATGCCCTCCTCAAGACATGGGTCAAGGATATTGGTGCTGGTATCTAATGCAGAATGCCACGCGACTAACTGCACCGAAAGAGGCATACTCCTCCCAGGAGCATACTGTACCCTTAATCCCGTATTAGGCGTTGATGTGGCGGATCAGAAGGGAAGAACTCCAGTGACACCCCTGAAAAAAGGCTCGACATCCGTCCAGACACCCCTGTGAGACTCCAGACGATTCCTCTTGGGTTTGGCATCGAACTCTCCTGCTAGACTTCAATGAGGAAGAGGATATCTTGGAGAAACTGAAAGATTCCCAACACCAAGCCACTATTCAGTTGGAACATGACACTAAAAAGATCACAGGAATTGTGAACAACCTTGACGCGGACGCGGAAGTGTCTTGGTGGGAGAGCTTGTTCGGATATAGTCCCAAGGCCACTTCCTTCTTCAACTTGCTCATCCACCCAGTGATAATCCTTCTCACTCTTGTGGCGATTATGTACGTTGGACTGTTCTGCGTGTACCGACGAATGAAAGGACTGGTTGAGCAAATACAACGAGGTCAAGCAGAAAGCCACGAATACATCCGTAGACAGGGTCTAAGGACATAATGATACAGTCCTGCGACCCAGAATTGTTTATTATTGTATGTGTATATATATATCTGTAAAGTGTAAATCTTAATCAATGGGTCGTACAACATTTTCAAGGTGTACATATAGACATTCTAGGTGTTGATATGTGTCCGCAACATAGGCATACTCAGTGAGGACGCGCCCGTCCCACAGCGAGTGTGTGTACGTGTAGGCGGGCATATATTTACAGCCTGTTGTCACCCCATTTGCATGTGTACCTTGCACGTGTTTATGGAGGAGTAGTGTGAGATGCTGTTTTAGCATGAATCTCTATATGTACATATACCTATGGTTGGTGGGGGAATATTTTTGTATGTTTGGTTATTTTTCACTTTGTTTGTATGATTGGGTAGTGTGTAGGTACCCTTAGGGACAGGTAAGGTATTCACACACCCTTGTAGGTATTTTCCACCTCAACCTGAGAACTGGTATGGTCAATATGATGATGGATTGAATGTCAGAGGGGAAATGGAAGGCGATGCTCCACCCCACAGTAGATTCCTGGGTACCAAGACCTCACCTCCTCCTCGGGGATGATAACCTGCCATGATGAAGACCTGGATATCGGCCCACAAAGATTGTTTCGTCTTCAATCAAGATGCTGGGAAAAGTTGGAAAAGTAATGGATCATGTACAAAAGGTTGTTGAAAGGCGGGCTAAGCCATTCCAAGGCTGACCATATGAGGGCACAAGTAGCCTTACACGGGTCGGCATGAAAATTGGATCGGCCACTGGAAAGACCTGCTGACGCCACTTAAGAGGAAGAAACTCCAAGCAAGAAAGAACAAGAAATCTGTGGTTCATGGACTTTGAGATTTTCAAATGAGCTTTGTTAGTTTGATGAGCTTTGAGGCTTCGTTCTATGGACTGTGAGTTTATTTTCAACTTCGTCTGATGAGCTTCGAGGCTTCATTCTATGGACTATGAAGGTTTCTTCGTTCTATGGACTATTAAGGTTTCTTCGTTCTATGGACTATGAAGGTTTCATTTCAACTTCGTCTGATGAGCTTCGAGGCTTCGTTCTATGGACTGTGAGTTTTATCTCAACTTCGTTCTATGGACTAGGAGATTTAATTTCATCTTCATTCTGTGAACTTTGAGGTTTCGTTTCTTTGGACACTAGACTCCAGAGTCAGAGGACTGGCGGGAAGGTGTCCTTGAGGAGATAGCTGATGTCGAATATCTAGGTCTAATAGTATACTTCCTTCCATCTCAGACCATTACCAGTAACCGGGGAGGTTGAGGGGGTAAATAGAACCCCACAAACACTTCCCCAAATTGCATTGTCGAGTCCCCGACAACAGGGGGATTGTAAAGGGAAGTGTCCATATATATATATATATATATATGTATGTATATGTTATATATATGTGTATATATATATATATATATATATATATATATATATATGGTATGTATGTATATGGTGTATGTGTATATATATATATATATATATATACACATATATATAATATATATGTTTATGTATAGTACATATAATGTATCATGAGCCAGGGCTGTAACAGCCCTGGTCATGAATACGGTTGGAAGCAGAGCAGGACAATTAGCATGTCCCTGCTTTGTTAGGAAACCATGGAGACAAGGGATAGTTATCCCCTGTCTCCATTTCAAGTCTACCGCGCGCACGGACTGTCTCGTGCGGGCTCTCATGAGTCGGCTGGTGATACATTATCACCATGCCGACCCATGCTAGCCTGGGGCAAGCGCAACACTCCCCGCTGCGAGCGTACCGACAGGGTTAAATAGCCCTGCTTCGGTACGCTCAGGAGCCGAGCTCAGGAGCCGAAGCTGAAGAAGATCAGCTGAGAGCTGCCTGCCTGTCTCACACACACATCACCGACGGCTCAACTCTCTCTCTCTCTCTCCTCCAAAGACCTGGGTTCCTGCTGCTGCCTCTGCTGCTCCACAAAGTCACGCTAAGTATCAAGTGTAGCAGCAGCTACACTTAACCCTGTCTCTCCCTGTCTCCTCCTGCTGTAACCCTTGCTTCCATGAGTTAACCCCTTGATCTCCCTGAGTACTGTCCCTGAGTTAACCCTTGCTTCCCTGAGTTAACCCTTGCTGTCCCAGAGTCCCTGAGTTAACCCTTGCTGTCCCAGAGTCCCTGAGTTAACCCTTCCTGTCCCAGAGTCCCTTAGTTAACCCTTGCTGTCCCAGAGTCCCTGAGTTAACCCTTGCTGTCTGTTTTACACAGTAACCCATTCCCCTTGTTCCTCCTTATCCCGTATTAACCCTTAGTGTATAGGGAAAGTTATATTAGGAGGGAGTGGGATAGAGATAGAGAGCGTGTGAGAATCACAAGTAACTTATGTTTATTGTGTTGTAACGTAACTGTATTCTGTGTATGTTTATGTAAGTGGGTGGCGGTATAATATCTTGATACCGTGTTTATACTGTACGGTGATTAGTTACTGTATTATACATATGAGAGTGATTACTGTATGTTAATAAATATTACCTTTATTCACTATACGGTCTTATTCCCTTGAGTAGCCGCTAAAGCAATTAGATCGACGTTAGTATAAGGAAAAGGTAGGGGAACTAGGCATAACCCTAGTGACCCTAATTATAAAGGCGGTAGTAATAGTGGGTGCCACTAACCAGTGAATCCCGCTATTACCCCACCCCCTTTAACATTGGCGAGCCAGCCAGGAGGCTATATGTGTATATGTATATGTATATATATATATATATATATATGTAACCGCCTTTAACATTGGCGAGCCAGCCCATACTGCTTTCAATTTATTTCTGTCTTTTGTACAATAAAGTTGTGTTAAAACGTGAACTGCAGATAGGCGGCGAGGCGTGGACAGGTAACGTACGTACACGGTGTAGTGTTGGGTTATACTGTGCGCCTAGACCTTTTTGAAGTTCAGATGAGTAACACAATTTTATTTAAGGCTTGATACAGGATATAATTGATCAGCGAACTTATTTTTTTTTTTTTTGTTTTTATTTTCTGAGGTATTAACGTCTTTTATTTTGCTTTGCGGCATGCTGCTCTACGGCGACGAATCGTCGGGCGAGCGAGCAACTTATACAAAAGAGTTTGCAGAAGTATCAACGTCGGTGTTCTTCCGGTGAAGTCCAGCTGATCGGGAAAAGGCGTTCCGGAAGAAAAGGACCTTTTTCAAAACAGCGGGTGACAAGGAGGACAACGCAGACGGAGATGACTTCTGGAACAGTGAGTATGGACTTCTCCACACTTAAACACCTCGCCAAAAACAGTAAATTTAATCCAGTAACACCCACGACATACAAGTCAGCAGGAATGCTGTGGTCCATTCTGCTGGACGAGGCTTATACACATGATAAGTTGTGTATTAGCAAGAGGAGTGTTCTTAACAAAACCTCCAAACGTCTCCACATGCTCGCTAAACTTATCTGTGTGTATGAGGAGACGTGGAAACCTGATCACTCAGAAATGAAGAGTGATTCCCCAAATCTTCACTGCCATTGTTGTGTCAACAATGTGAAGCAGGTTTGTGATTTGCAGACACAACTGGCAGAGAATGCCCAATGTAGAGATCAGCAAATTTGCATGCTGGAATCGCAGGTGATAGATTTGAGAAATCGTGGTGATGATATTGATGCACGGCTGACTGGGTCTTATGCTGTGATCAATGCGTTTAAGGTTAAGGCGGCATATACGGATGCCATCATTGCCGAGCTGAATGATGAGCTTGCTACTAGGTCACAATTGGTTGCCAGTATGCAAAACATCATAAAAGATTTCTCAAAAATGTTACCGGCCTTGTCTTTTTCAAGGGCTGATTCCGCTGTAAGTTTGCCCTCTACAGGGCAAAAAGGGGGGAGTAGTAAGAGTGATGGATCAGATGTCACAAATCGTGATCCCATCCGGAAACCTGAAGGTAACATTGTTACGAAAGTGTTACGCAGATGTAAGCGTACGATATTTAGAAGTGCATCCCTGGCCATGCAGAACTTTAAGAGATCATGCACTGCTGACTGCCCTAAGTTCAGCAGAGCATGTACTGTTAAATGTTTTGCATGTGCCGGATCAGGCCATATTGCGAAGTACTGCAAGTCTTTGAGTACTAAGCAATGTGGTCCTGTTAAATGCTTTAAATGTGGTCAGATGGGACATATTGCAAGGAACTGCCACGGCATAAGCAACCATGGAAAGCCCAGTGAAATGGCAATAGAAAATGGCCACGTCAGAACAAAACGTGGATTTAGACAAAATGGCTGCACAAGAGTCTCCTTACAGCCTTATGTGCTCCGCCACGTGCTCAAGGGTCTAAATGACCAACCACAACCAGGGAGGTGTTTAGGAAGTTGGCCATAAATTGCATGTTCAGTCTGGTGTTACGTCTGTAATGGTTGTTTATGGTCTGTTGTGTTTGTCCCCAGTTGTCCGTTTGTTTTCATTTGTGTTTTTATTTTGTGGTTCTTTCACATATTCTATTGTGGTATATCCCTGGTTATCAGTAATATGTATTTATACTATATGGGTGTTGCCTGTATTTATAATGCATAATTAGAAAACCACTCCAGGAAAACAACTGGAGAATCAACCATTGGATAGTGGTGTATTTGCGCCCAATGTTTTAATTGCTCTCTATTAGGATAACGTTGAAGTTGTTATTATACTGTGAACTCAGGTTGGGCGGTGCGAACAGGTAACATAAGTTCACGGTGTAGTGTTTTATGTTATTCTGTGCACCTAGACCTGGGGGGTTCAGACAGGTAACACAACTTCATCTGAGGCCTAATGCGAGTGCAATTAAATACAGCGAATAACAGTATGGCTGATTCTTTTGTGTTTAACTGGAGTTAGGAAACTTTGGACAGGGGGAGGTAACCCTGGCATTACACCCATATCTTGATTTTAAGATAATGGGTTTGGTAAGACAGGGATATTGTTTCACAAACCTGAGAATTGTGAGGAACCACATATCCTGACAGACACCAGTGTTGGGATACCGAGGGGTCCTGTGATATGAAGGCTAATCCAATGCCCTCCTCAAGACATGGGTCAAGGATATTGGTGCTGGTATCTAATGCAGAATGCCACGCGACTAACTGCACCGAAAGAGGCATACTCCTCCCAGGAGCATACTGTACCCTTAATCCCGTATTAGGCGTTGATGTGGCGGATCAGAAGGGAAGAACTCCAGTGACACCCCTGAAAAAAGGCTCGACATCCGTCCAGACACCCCTGTGAGACTCCAGACGATTCCTCTTGGGTTTGGCATCGAACTCTCCTGCTAGACTTCAATGAGGAAGAGGATATCTTGGAGAAACTGAAAGATTCCCAACACCAAGCCACTATTCAGTTGGAACATGACACTAAAAAGATCACAGGAATTGTGAACAACCTTGACGCGGACGCGGAAGTGTCTTGGTGGGAGAGCTTGTTCGGATATAGTCCCAAGGCCACTTCCTTCTTCAACTTGCTCATCCACCCAGTGATAATCCTTCTCACTCTTGTGGCGATTATGTACGTTGGACTGTTCTGCGTGTACCGACGAATGAAAGGACTGGTTGAGCAAATACAACGAGGTCAAGCAGAAAGCCACGAATACATCCGTAGACAGGGTCTAAGGACATAATGATACAGTCCTGCGACCCAGAATTGTTTATTATTGTATGTGTATATATATATCTGTAAAGTGTAAATCTTAATCAATGGGTCGTACAACATTTTCAAGGTGTACATATAGACATTCTAGGTGTTGATATGTGTCCGCAACATAGGCATACTCAGTGAGGACGCGCCCGTCCCACAGCGAGTGTGTGTACGTGTAGGCGGGCATATATTTACAGCCTGTTGTCACCCCATTTGCATGTGTACCTTGCACATGTTTATGGAGGAGTAGTGTGAGATGCTGTTTTAGCATGAATCTCTATATGTACATATACCTATGGTTGGTGGGGGAATATTTTTGTATGTTTGGTTATTTTTCACTTTGTTTGTATGATTGGGTAGTGTGTAGGTACCCTTAGGGACAGGTAAGGTATTCACACACCCTTGTAGGTATTTTCCACCTCAACCTGAGAACTGGTATGGTCAATATGATGATGGATTGAATGTCAGAGGGGAAATGGAAGGCGATGCTCCACCCCACAGTAGATTCCTGGGTACCAAGACCTCACCTCCTCCTCGGGGATGATAACCTGCCATGATGAAGACCTGGATATCGGCCCACAAAGATTGTTTCGTCTTCAATCAAGATGCTGGGAAAAGTTGGAAAAGTAATGGATCATGTACAAAAGGTTGTTGAAAGGCGGGCTAAGCCATTCCAAGGCTGACCATATGAGGGCACAAGTAGCCTTACACGGGTCGGCATGAAAATTGGATCGGCCACTGGAAAGACCTGCTGACGCCACTTAAGAGGAAGAAACTCCAAGCAAGAAAGAACAAGAAATCTGTGGTTCATGGACTTTGAGATTTTCAAATGAGCTTTGTTAGTTTGATGAGCTTTGAGGCTTCGTTCTATGGACTGTGAGTTTATTTTCAACTTCGTCTGATGAGCTTCGAGGCTTCATTCTATGGACTATGAAGGTTTCTTCGTTCTATGGACTATTAAGGTTTCTTCGTTCTATGGACTATGAAGGTTTCATTTCAACTTCGTCTGATGAGCTTCGAGGCTTCGTTCTATGGACTGTGAGTTTTATCTCAACTTCGTTCTATGGACTAGGAGATTTAATTTCATCTTCATTCTGTGAACTTTGAGGTTTCGTTTCTTTGGACACTAGACTCCAGAGTCAGAGGACTGGCGGGAAGGTGTCCTTGAGGAGATAGCTGATGTCGAATATCTAGGTCTAATAGTATACTTCCTTCCATCTCAGACCATTACCAGTAACCGGGGAGGTTGAGGGGGTAAATAGAACCCCACAAACACTTCCCCAAATTGCATTGTCGAGTCCCCGACAACAGGGGGATTGTAAAGGGAAGTGTCCATATATATATATATATATATGTATGTATATGTTATATATATGTGTATATATATATATATATATATATATATATATATATATGGTATGTATGTATATGGTGTATGTGTATATATATATATATATATATATATATATACACATATATATAATATATATGTTTATGTATAGTACATATAATGTATCATGAGCCAGGGCTGTAACAGCCCTGGTCATGAATACGGTTGGAAGCAGAGCAGGACAATTAGCATGTCCCTGCTTTGTTAGGAAACCATGGAGACAAGGGATAGTTATCCCCTGTCTCCATTTCAAGTCTCCCGCGCGCACGGACTGTCTCGTGCGGGCTCTCATGAGTCGGCTGGTGATACATTATCACCATGCCGACCCATGCTAGCCTGGGGCAAGCGCCACACTCCCCGCTGCGAGCGTACCGACAGGGTTAAATAGCCCTGCTTCGGTACGCTCAGGAGCCGAAGCTGAAGAAGATCAGCTGAGAGCTGCCTGCCTGCCTCACACACACATCACCGACGGCTCAACTCTCTCTCTCTCTCTCCTCCAAAGACCTGGGTTCCTGCTGCTGCCTCTGCTGCTCCACAAAGTCACGCTAAGTATCAAGTGTAGCAGCAGCTACACTTAACCCTGTCTCTCCCTGTCTCCTCCTGCTGTAACCCTTGCTTCCCTGAGTTAACCCCTTGATCTCCCTGAGTACTGTCCCTGAGTTAACCCTTGCTTCCCTGAGTTAACCCTTGCTGTCCCAGAGTCCCTGAGTTAACCCTTGCTGTCCCAGAGTCCCTGAGTTAACCCTTCCTGTCCCAGAGTCCCTGAGTTAACCCTTGCTGTCCCAGAGTCCCTGAGTTAACCCTTGCTGTCTGTTTTACACAGTAACCCATTCCCCTTGTTCCTCCTTATCCCGTATTAACCCTTAGTGTATAGGGAAAGTTATATTAGGAGGGAGTGGGATAGAGATAGAGAGCGTGTGAGAATCACAAGTAACTTATGTTTATTGTGTTGTAACGTAACTGTATTCTGTGTATGTTTATGTAAGTGGGTGGCGGTATAATATCTTGATACCGTGTTTATACTGTACGGTGATTAGTTACTGTATTATACATATGAGAGTGATTACTGTATGTTAATAAATATTACCTTTATTCACTATACGGTCTTATTCCCTTGAGTAGCCGCTAAAGCAATTAGATCGACGTTAGTATAAGGAAAAGGTAGGGGAACTAGGCATAACCCTAGTGACCCTAATTATAAAGGCGGTAGTAATAGTGGGTGCCACTAACCAGTGAATCCCGCTATTACCCCACCCCCTTTAACAGGGCCACACCATGAGTTTCTCTCCTTTTATGCACATAGCAGCCAATGACACAGAGGTATTCTTTGCAGCATGAGATGGTGCATTGTCATGCATGAAGATAATTTTGCTACGGAAGGCACGGTTTATTCTTTTTGTACCACGGAAGAAAGTGGTCAGTCATAAACTCTACGTACTTTGCAGAGGTCATTCTGTGTATGTTTATGTAAGTGGGTGGCGGTATAATATCTTGATACCGTGTTTATACTGTACGGTGATTAGTTACTGTATTATACATATGAGAGTGATTACTGTATGTTAATAAATATTACCTTTATTCACTATACGGTCTTATTCCCTTGAGTAGCCGCTAAAGCAATTAGATCGACGTTAGTATAAGGAAAAGGTAGGGGAACTAGGCATAACCCTAGTGACCCTAATTATAAAGGCGGTAGTAATAGTGGGTGCCACTAACCAGTGAATCCCGCTATTACCCCACCCCCTTTAACAGGGCCACACCATGAGTTTCTCTCCTTTTATGCACATAGCAGCCAATGACACAGAGGTATTCTTTGCAGCATGAGATGGTGCATTGTCATGCATGAAGATAATTTTGCTACGGAAGGCACGGTTTATTCTTTTTGTACCACGGAAGAAAGTGGTCAGTCATAAACTCTACGTACTTTGCAGAGGTCATTTTCACACCGTTAGGGACCCTAAAGGAGCCTACTAGCTCTCTCCCCATTATTCCAGCCCAAAACATTACTCCGCCACCTCCTTGCTGACGCTGCAGCCTTGTTGGGACATGGTGGCCATTCACCAACCATCCACTACTCCATCCATCTGGACCATCCAGGGTTGCACGGCACTCATCAGTAAACAACACGGTTTGAAAATTAGTCTTCATGTATTTCTGAGCCCACTGCAACCGTTTCTGCTTGTGAGCATTGTTTAGGGGTGGCCGAATAATAGCTTTATGCACACTTGCAAACCTCTGGAGGATCCTACACCTTGAGGTTCGCGGGACTCCAGAGGCACCAGCGGCTTCAAAGACCTGTTTGCTGCTTTGCAATGGCATTTTAGCAGCTGCTCTCCTAATCCTATTAATTTGTCTGGCAGAAACCTTCCACATTATGCCTTTATCTGAACGAACCCGCCTGTGCTCTGAATCAGCCACAAATCTTTTCACAGTACGATGATCACGCTTAAGTTTTCTTGAAATATCCAATGTTTTCATACCTTGTCCAAGGTATTGCACTATTTCACGCTTTTCTGCAGCAGAGAGATCCTTTTTCTTTCCCATATTGCTTGAAACCTGTGGCCTGCTTAATAATGTGGAACGTCCTTCTTAAGTAGTTTTCCTTTGAATGGGCACACCTGGCAAACTAATTATCACAGGTGTCTGAGATTGATTACAATGATCCAAAGAGCCCTAAGACACAATACGGCCTGAACTACAAAATTATTTTGTTATTTATCCCGCACGGTGAACGCCGTAAAAGAAAATAATAATAAACCGTACCAGAATCACAATTGTTTGGTCACTTCACCTCCCAAAAAATGGAATAAAAAGAGATCAAAAAGTCGCATGTACCTAATTATGGTGCTGATCGAAACTACAGTTCGTTACGCAAAAAATAAGTCCTGGAACGGCTTTCTTGATGGAAAAATAAAACAGTTATGGCTCTTAGAATAAGGTAACACTAAAAGTAAATTATTTTTTACAAAAAGTAATTTATTGTGCAAACGCCATAAGACATAAAAAAAACTATAAACATATGGTATCGCCGTAATCGTATCGCCCCACAGAATAAAGTGAATATGTCATTTACAGCGCACGGTGAACACTGTAAAAAAAATAGAATAAAAAAACAATAGCAGAATTGCTGTTTTTTAGTCACCCCGCCAATTAAAAATAGAATAAAAACTGCTCAAAAAGCCTTTTGGGGGGTTTCCACTGTTTTGGCACCACAAGACCTCTTCAAACCGGACATGGTGCCTAATAAAAAGGAGGCCTCAAAATCCACTAGGTGCGCCTTTGCTTCGGAGGCTGGTGCTTCAGTCCATTAGTGCACTTAGGGCCACATGTGGGATATTTCTCAAAACTGCAGAATCTGGGCAATAAATATTAAGTTGCGTTTCTCTGGTAAAACCTTTTGTGTTATAAAAAAAAATGATATAAAAAGGATTTTCTGACAAAAAAAAATGGCAATTTCACCTCTACTTTGCTCTAAATTCCCGTGAAACACCTAAAGGGTTCATAAACTTTCTAAATGCTGTTGTGAATACTTTGAGGGATCTAGTTTCTAAAATGGGGTGTTTCATAGGGGTTTCTAATATATAGGCCCCTCAAAGCAATTCCAGAACTGAACTGGAACCTAAAAAATAAATAAAAATTAGGCAATACTTCGCTTCTTACATTATACTGATAATGAGCCGTGCCCACCACGAGGTGACCACAGTTTTGACCGTTTGTATAAATGGAGACCCCTTTTAGACCGTTTAAGTGCCCGGTTTTCCCAAGCATATACCCCCGAGAATTGTATTTCTATTGATGAGTCCATGGTACATTTTAAAGGGAGGCTTCAATTCCGCCAGTACCTGCCGAGTAAGAGGGCAAGGTATGGCGTGAAGATGTATAAGCTGTGCGAGAGTGCATCAGGGTATACCTACAAATTTAGGATATATGAAGGGAAGGACAGCAATATTCAGCCCCCAGAATGCCCCCCCTTACTGGGAGTTAATGCAAAACTGTGTGGGATTTGGTGCACCCACTGCGGGACCTGGATAATACCTCTACCTGGATAATTTTTATACCAGCGTCCCACTCTTCAAGTGCCCGCTTCCAGAAGTACTGCGGCATGCGGCACTGCTAGAAGAAATCTGAGAGGCCTCCCTAAGACTCTGCTTGGGCAAACAAGAAGGGGTGAGAGAAGGGCACAATCTAGCAGCAACATATTGTGTGTGCCGTACAAGACAAGAGAGATGCCACACCAGTACCCATGTACCAGTACGTGGTATTAGTACAGAGACCCCCAAAGCAGACTGCATCCTGGACTACAATAGGTACATGGGAGGGGTGGACTTGTCATATCAAGTCCTGAAGCCCTACAGTGCCATGTGGTGTGGTATAAGAAGCTGGCCGTGCACATCATACCGATGGCATTGTACAATGCGTATGTGCTACGTTGATGTACAGGCCAGACGGGAACTTTCCTGGAATTTCAAGAGGTGGTTATCAAGAAATAAATTTTTATGGACCAAGAAGGGGGGGCACCCAGTACTTCTGGAAGCGAGGCCATACGCATCGTACCAGGGCAACACTTTCCAGGAGAACTTCCCCAAACTGGCAAGAAGGGAAAAAGTCAAAAGAGGTGCAAAGTCTGCTATAAGAGTGGGATATCTGGACTCCAAAGAACAAATAGCGCTCCTTTCTTTCTGAGCCCTCCCATGGGCCCAAACGGCAGTTTATCACCACAGATGGGGTATTGCCGCACTCAGGACAAATTGGGCAACAAAATGGGGTATTTTGTTCCCTGTGAAAATAAGAAATTTTGAGCTAAAACTACATATTATTGGAAAAAATTATTATTTTTTTAATTCCCAGCCCAATTCAAATACGTTCTGTGAAGAAACTATGGGGTCTAAATGGTCACATTACCCATAAATTAATTCCTTGAGGGGTGTAGTTTCCAAAATGGGGTCACTTCTGGTGGGTTTCCATTGCTTTGATACTGCTGGGGCTCTGAAAATGCGACATGGCACCCGAAAACCAATCCAGCAAAATCTTAACTCCAACAAACACATAGCGCTCCTTTCCTTCTGAGCCCTCCCATGGGCCCAAATGGCAGTTTATTACCACAAATGGAGTCTTGCCGCACTAAGGACAAATTGGGCAACAAAATGTGGTATTTTGTTCCTTGTGAAAATAAGAAATTTTGATCACAAATGACATCTTATTGGAAAAAATTTCATTTTTTTAATTTCACAGCCCAATTCAAATAGGTGCTGTGAAAAAATTGTGCGGTCAAAATGATAACAACAACCATAAATGAATTCCTTGAGGGGTATAGTTTCCACTTTTTGGGGATTCCTACTGTTTTGGCACCTCAACACCTCTTCAAACCTGGCATGCTGCCTAAAATATATTATAATATAAAAGAGGCCTCAAAATGCACTAGGTGCTTCTTTGCTTCTAGGGTTTGTGTTTTAGTCTACAAGCGCACTAGAGCCACATGTGGGACATTTCTAAAAACTGCAGAATCTGGACAATACATATTTAGTAGTGTTTCTCTGGTAAAACCTTCTGTGTTACACAAAAAAAAAAGAATAATATTGAAATTCAGCAAGAAAAATGAAATTTGCAAATTTCACCTCCACTTTGCTTTAATTCCTGTGAAATGCCTAAAGGGTTAAAAAAAACTTTCTAAATGCTGTTTTGAATACTTTGATTGGTCTAGTTTTTAAAATGGGGGGTTTTATGGGGGGTTTCTAATACATATGCCCCTCAATGCCACTTCAGAACTGAACAGGTGCCCTAACAAAAAGGCTTTTGAATTTTTTTTTTAAATATGAGAAATTACTGTTTATGTTCTAAGCCTTGTAACGTCCAATAAAAATAAAATAATGTTCAAAAAACAATGGCAATCTAAAGTAGACATATGAGAAATGTGAACTAGTAACTATTTTGGGTGGTATAACCGTCTGTTTTACAAGTAGATGCATTAAAATTCTGAAAAATGCTATTTTTTCAAAATTTTCTTTAAATTTTGCAATTTTTCACCAATAAACACTGAATATATTGACCAAATTTTACCACGAACATGAAGCCCAATGTGTCACGAGAAAACAATCTCAGAATCGCTTGGATAGGTTTAAGCATTCCGACGTTATTACCACATAAAGTGAAATATGTCATATTTGAAAAATGGGCTCTGAGCCTTAACCCCTTCCCGCTCCTTGACGTACTATTACGTCATGGCAGCTGTATCGTTCGCGCTCCATGCCGTAATAGTACGTCTCGGGAGTAACGGCCGTTTCGGCCGTCCTCCCGACACATACAGGAGCTGTGACGCTGCTGTCTTGTTCAGCAACTGTCACAGCTCCTACAGCGGGGACCGATCGCTGTGTCCCCGCTGATTAACCCCTTAAAAGCCGCGTTCTATAGAGATCGCGGCTTTTTAGGGGTTAAGCTGCCATCGCCGGCCTGCTACGCGATAGCGGCCGGCGATGGTGACTATGGCAACCGGACACCAAACAATGGCGTCCGGCTATGCCATAGACGGAAGCCTAGTGGGTCCTGACAACGTCAGGACCCACTATGCTTGCTGTCAGTGAGTAGCTGACAGTTCTAATACACTGCACTACGCATGTAGTGCAGTGTATAAGAATAGCGATCAGAGCCTTCTGCCCTCATGTCCCCTAGTGGGAAAAAGTAATAAAGTGAAAAAAAAGTTAAAAAAAGATGTGTAAAAATTAGAAAATAAAAGATTTAAAAGTAATAAAAGTAAAAATCCCACCTTTTCCCTTATCAGTCCTTTATTATTAATAAAAATATATAAACAAACAAATAAACTATACATAATTGGTATCGCCGCGTCCGTAACGGCCTGAACTACAAAATTATTTCATTATTTATCCCGCACGGTGAACGCCGTAAAATAAAATAATAATAAACCGAACCACAATCACAATTCTTTGGTCACTTCACCTCCCAAAAAATGGAATAAAAAGAGATCAAAAAGTCGCATGTACCTAAAAATGGTACTGATCAAAACTACAGTTCGTTACGCAAAAAATAAGTACTCGCACGGCTTTATTGATTGAAAAATAAAAACGTTATGGCTCTTAGAATAAGGTAACACAAAAAGTGAATGATTGTTTACAAAACGTATTTTATTGTGCAAACGCCATAAGACATAAAAAAAAACTATAAACATCGGGTATCGCCGTAATCGTATCGCCCCGCAGAATAAAGTGAATATGTCATTTATAGCGCACGGTGAACGCTGTAAAAAAAAACGAAAAAAAAAACAATAGTAGAATTGCTGTTTTTTAGTCACCACGCCACCTAAAAATAGAATAAAAACTGATCAAAAAGCCGCATGCACCCCAAGAAAACTACAATGGATTCCTCAAGGGGTCTAGTTTCCAAATTGGGGTCACTTTTGGGGGGTTCCCAATGTTTTGGCACCACAAGACCTCTTCAAACCGGACATGGTGCCTAATAAAAAAGAGGCCTCAAAATCCACTGGGTGCTCCTTTGCTTCGGAGGCCGGTGCTTCAGTCCATTACCGCCCAAGGGCCACATGTGGGATATTTCTCTAAACTGCAGAATCTGGGCAATACGTATTAAGTTGCGTTTCTGTGATAAATCCTTTTGTGTTCTAAAAAAAATGGTATAAAGAGGATTTTCTGACAAAAAAAAAATGTAAATTTCACCTCTACTTTGCTCTAAATTTTTGTGAAACACCTAAAGGGTTCATAAACTTTCTACATGCTGTTGTGAATACTTTGAGGGGTCTAGTTTCTAAAATGGGGTATTTGATAGGGGTTTCTAATATATGGGCCCCTCAAAGCAACTTCAGAACTGAACTGGAACCTAAAAAAATAAATAAATGAGGCAATACTTCGCTTCTTACATTATACTGATAATGAGCCGTGCCCACCCCGAGATTACCCCAGTTTTGACCGTTTGTCTAAACGGAGACCCCTATTAGACCGTTCCAGTGCCCGGTTTTCCCAAGCATACACCCCCGAGAAGTGTATTTCTATTGATGAGTCCCTGGTACATTTTAAAGGGAGGGTTCAATTCCGCGAGTACCTGCCGGGTAAGAGGGCAAGGTATGGCGTGAAGATGTATAAGCTGTGAGAGTGCATCAGGGTATACCTACAGGTTTAGGATATATGAAGGAAAGGCCACCCCCAAACCAGACTGCATCCTGGACTACAATAGGTACATGGGAGGTGTGGACTTGTAAGATCAAGCCCTGAAGCCCTACAGCGCCATGCAGTGTGGTATAAGAAGCTGGCCGGGAACATCATATAGATGGCTTTGTACAATGCGTACGTGCTACGTCGATGTGCAGGCCAGACGGGAACTTTCCTGGAATTTCAAGAGGTGATTATCAAGAACCTAATCTTTAGGGACCAAGAAGGGGGGGCACCCAGTACTTCTGGAAGCGAGCCCACACGCATCGTACCAGGGCAACACTTTCCAGGGGAAGTTCCCCAAACTGGCAAGAAGGGAAAAAGTCAAAAGAGGTGCAAAGTCTGCTATAAGAGGGGGATAAGGGAGGACACAATATATCAATGTGACACGTGTCCCGAATAACCAGAGCTCTGTATGAAAGTGTTTTAAAATTTATCATACATCCCTTGGTTTATAATTTACCCCAATTTTACTTACCCTGATGCACTCCGCACAGCTTATCCCCCCTCATCTTTCCCCTCTGAGCCCTGCTGTGTGTCCAGGCAGCTGATAACAGCCACATGTAGGGTATTGCCATACCCGGGAGAACCCACATTACAGTTTATGGGGTGTAGGTCTCCGGTCAAAATGGTCACTACACCTCTAGATGAATGCCTTAAGGGTGTAGTTTTTAAAACGGGGTCACTTCTTGCGGGTTTCAACTGTACTGGTACCTCAGGGGCTTCTGCATACATGACTTCGCACTAGAAAATCCCGAGTAGGCCAAATGGTGGTCCTTTCCTTCTGAGCCCTCCCATGGGCCCAAACGGCAGTTTATCACAACAAATGGGGTATTGCGGCACTCAGAACAAATTGCGCAACAGAATGGGGTATTTTGTTTCTTGTGAAAATAAGAAATTTTCAGCCAAAACTAGATATTATTTGACAAAAATAATTTTGTTTTCATTCCCAGCCCAATTCAAATAAGTTCTGTGAAGAAACTATGGGGTCTAAATGGTCACATTACCCATAAATGAATTCCTTGAGGGGTGTAGTTTCCAAAATGGGGTCACTTCTGGTGGGTTTCCATTGCTTTGATACCTCTGGGGCTCTGCAAATGTGACATGGCACCCGAAAACCAATCCAACAAAATCTGTACTCCAAAGAACACACAGCGCTCCTTCCCTTCTGAGGCCTCCCATGGGCCCAAACGGCAGTTTATCACCACAAATGGGGTATTGCCGCACTCAGGACAAATTGGGCAACAAAATTGAGTATTTTATTTCTTGTGAAAATAAGAATTTTTGAGCTAAAATGACATATTATTGGAAAAAATATATTTTTTTTAAATTCCCAGCCCAATTCAAATAAGTTCTGTGAAGAAACTATGGGGTCTAAATGGTCACATTACCCATAAATTAATTCCTTGAGGGGTGTAGTTTCCAAAATGTGGTTACTTCTGGTGGGTTTCCATTGCTTTGATACCTCTGGGGCTCTGCAAATGCGACATGGCACACGAAAACCAAACCAGCAAAATCTGTACTCCAAAGAACACACAGCGCTCCTTCCCTTCTGAGGCTTCCCATGGGCCCAAACGGCAGTTTATTGCCACAAATGGGGTATTGATGCACTCAGGAGAAATTGGGCAACAAAATTGAGTATTTTGTTCCCTGTGAAAATAAGAAATTTTGGTAAAAAATTACATCTTATTGGAAAAAATGACATTTTTTTAATGTCACAGCCCAATTGAAATAGGTGCTGTGAAAAACTGTGCGGTCAAAATGCTAACAACAACCATAAATGAATTCCTTGAGGGGTGTAGTTTCCAAAATGGGGTCACTTTTGGTGGGTTTCCATTGCTTTGATACCTCTGAGGCTCTGCAAATGCGACATGGCACCCGAAAACCAATCCAACAAAATCTGGACTCCAACAAACATATAGCGCTCCTTTCCTTCTGAGCCCTCCCATGGGCCCAAACGGCAGTTTATCACCACAAATGGGGTACTGCCACACTAAGGACAAATTGGGCAACAAAATGGGGTATTTTGTTCCCTGTGAAAATAAGAAATTTTGATCACAAATGATATTTTATTTGAAAAAATGACATTTTTTTCATTTCAGAGCCCAATTCAAATACGTGCTGTGAAAAAAATGTGCGGTCAAAATGGTAACAACAACCCTAAATGAATTCCTTGAGGGGTGTAGTTTACAAAATGGGGTCACTATTGGGGGATTCCTACTGTTTTGACACCTCAACACCTCTTCAAACCTGGCATGCTGCCTAAAATATATTCTAATAAAAAAGAGGACTCAAAATGCACTAGGTGCTTCTTTGCTTCTAGGGCTTGTGTTTTAGTCCACGAGCGCAGTAGGGCCACATGTGGGACATTTCTAAAAACTGCAGAATCTGGAAAATACATATTTAGTAGTGTTTCTCTGGTAAAACCTTCTGTGTTACAGAAAAAAAAATGAATAAAATTGAAATTCAGCAAGAAAAATGAAATTTGCAAATTTCACCTCCACTTTGCTTTAATTCCTGTGAAATGCCTGAAGGGTTAAAAAACTTTATAACTGCTGTTTTGAATACTTTGAGGGGTCTAGTTTTTAAAATGGGGTGTTTTATCAGGGTTTCTAATACATAGGCCCCACAAAGCCACTTCAGAACTCAAGAGGTACCTTAAAAAAAAGGCTTTTGAAATTTTCTTAAAAATATGAGAAATTGCTGTTTATGTTCTAAGCCTTGTAACGTCCAAGAAAAATAAAAGAATGTTCAAAAAACGATGCCAATCTAAAGTAGACATATGGGAAATGTGAACTAGTAACTATTTTGGGTGGTATAACCGTCTGTTTTACAAGCAGATGCATTTAAATTCTGAAAAATGCAATTTTTTCAAAATTTTCTTTAAATGTTGCAATTTTTCACCAATAAACACTGAATATATCGACCAAATTTTACCACGAACATGAAGCCCAATGTGTCACGAGAAAACAATCTCAGAATCGCTTGGGTAGGTTTAAGCATTCCGACGTTATTACCACATAAAGTGAAATATGTCAGATTTGAAAAATGGGCTCTGAGCCTTAAGGCCAAAACTAGGCTGCGTCCTTAAGGGGTTAAGGCCAAAACTAAGCTGCGTCCTTAAGGGGTTAAACCATTTTTACATTTTATTTTTATTTTATATGTTTTACTTTATGGGCCTATTTTTTCTAATTATTTTAATATGTTCCCTAAAGTAACTATTTATTCATATGTTTGTACTTCTGTGGGGGCAGCAATCTTTATTTTTATTTTTCATACTGCTAATTTTTGTTTTGCAGTATCCGCTGGACCATTTGGACTACGTCGTAAATTCGTTGGACTACTTTGCTGATTTAAGCATTTTTAATTTTTTGTAATAAAATGGTTAAAGTGGATTGTGTGGAAGAGTTGTTATTTCAATAAAATAAAATAAAAATTTATGTAATGGCAGCTGTCTGATTGAGAGCGTCCATTACTAAGAAGGGGCTTAATCTTAGCCAGTAATAAGGCTATCACTAACCCCTATTATTACCCCGGTACCCACCGCCACCAGCAGTACTGGGAAGAGCTGGGTACGATCCAGCACACGACGCTCTAAATTGAAGGGCAGGCTTTGGGGTGGCCGCAGGCTAGTAATATCAGGCTGGGAATGGCCAAAAACTGTGGCACTTCCCACCCTGGTAATGCTAGTCTGCTGCTGATTTATTGTATCTGGCTGGTTATGAAAAATGGAGGGGATCTCACGCAATTTTTTTTCAACTATTTATTTTTTAGAAATTACGCGGGGCTCCCGCTATTTTTCATAACCAACTGTAAAGGATCTGCCAGGCACAGCTTCGGGGTTAACTCCCAGAACTAATCAGTCAGCACCTGAGAATACATCCCTGAGACTGACTCCTGCTTCCACCATTCAGGCCGGCAGGCTTAGGAGTGGGAGAGCCTATCGTAACCTGGCCAGACTCAGCTAGCTCCCGCCCTCGGTCTATTTAAGCCTGCACTTCCTGTCCCTCGGTGCTTGTGCTTCTTTCCTTGTGGTTTCCTGGCCCAGCTACAGCTCCTGCTATTTTTGATCCTGCTCCATACAGACCCTGGCTTACCGACTACTCTTCTGCTTTTCGTTTTGTACCTCGCACACTCCTGGCTTGACTCGGCTCGTTCACCACTCTGGTTGCTCACGGTGTTGCCGTGGGCAACGGCCCCTTTTCCTTGCTTGTGTTCCTTTGTATGTTTGTCGTGCACTTACTGAGCGCAGGGACCGCCGCCCAGTTGTACCCCGTCGCCTAGGGCGGGTCGTTGCAAGTAGGCAGGGACAGAGTGGCGGGTAGATTAGGGCTCACTTGTCCGTCTCCCTACCCCCTGCCATTACACCAGCATGTAAAGGATCTGGCAGACACAGCTTCTGTGTCGACGCCCGTGGGTAATCAGTCTGCACCTGCTCCTAAGTCTGAGAGAGTGACACGATCTTCTACCAGTCAGGCTGGGAGGCTGAGGAGTGGGAGAGCCTATCACAGCCTGGCCAGACGGAGCTAGCTCCCGCCCTCTGTCTATTTATACCTGCATTTCCTGCTCCTCCTTTGCCTGTGATTATTTTCTGTTTCCTGGCTCTGCTGCTCCTGCTATGATTATTGACCTTGCTTCATTTTTGACCCTGGCTTTACTGACTATGCTCCTGCTCTGCGATTTGTACCTCGTGCACTCCTGGTTTGACTCGGCTAGTTCACTTCTATTGTTGCTCACTGTGTTGCCGTGGGCAACTGACCCATTTCCCTTAGCTTCTGTGTACCCTTGTCTGTTTGTCTGTCGTGCACTTATTGAGCCTAGGGACCGTCGCCCAGTTGTACGCCGTCGCCTAGGACGGGCCGTTGCAAGTAGGCAGGGACTGAGTGGTGGGTAGATTAGGGCTCACCTGTCTGTCTCCCTACCCCGTCATTACACAGCCAGATACAATAAAGCAGCAGCAGCCTATCATTACCAGGGTGGGAAGGGCCATGGTTTTTGTCCCTTCCCATCTTGATATTCCCAGCCTGCGGCCGCCCTGCTGCCTTGCCGTCGCTTCACATCGTCGGGTACTGGATCGTACTCCCCACGCGGCAGTGAGAACCGGGGTAATAATAGGGGTTAGTGATAGCCTTTTTACTGGCTAACACTAAGCCCCTTCTTAGTAATGGACGCTCTCAATCAGACAGCAGCCATTACTAAGGCCATAATAAAGTTTAAAAAAAAACAGACATAAGAAAAACTTTTTTATTGAAATCTAAACTTCCCCATGCAACCCTCTTTCACCATTTAAGAAAAAATAAATAAAAATAGATCATCGAAGTAGTGCAATGAATCTACTACGTAGTCCAAACGGTCCAAAGGAACCTACCAAAAAAACGTTAGCAGTATAAAAATTTAAAAAACTGAAAAATCATCTGCCAGAGGGAAAATAAATTCCCCATGGCGGAATACAAGAAAGTCTAATTCCCTGGTCAGGCTTTCTTGTACTCCGCCATCAAGAATTTTTTTTTCCTCCTGGCGGATGATTTTTCAGTTGACAGGTAGCAGAGTTCTTTCGCAGCGGTGATAGGGGGGCAAACTCGCCAATTGCCCAGTGCCCCCAGAATGGGCCGCTACTCTTGGGCCAGTGCTGTGTGCTTGCCCCACAGAGTAAAATTTGCCAACCCCTGGCCATTGGCTCCCTGCTCCGCCATTTGCTCTTCTAGGCCACAGCCTGGCTTAGATTTGAGGCCTACAAGAGATCGGGAGCACGCTGATGACGTCAACTGCCGGGCACGATGACATCACTACATCATGCCTTCCATGCTGGGCCACTGAATTCAGTTAAAATTCATAAGTCTATTAGGTAATAAAAAGGGGGCATAAAAAAGTGGCATACAAAAGGGGGCATCCTTATTGTGGGGGCATAAAGCAGACCTTTTTACTGAGTAGGGGTATAAAGTGGCACAATTACTGTGGGGGCATTATTACTGAGTGTGGCAGAAAAAGTGGCATTAGTACTGAATGGGGGCATAAAAGGCCGCATTACTACTGAGTGGAGACATTATTTCTGTGGGGACATAAAGGGGATATTAGTACTGAGTGGGAATTATATTACTGGGTGAGGGCCCAAAAAGTGGCTCTATCACTGAGTAAGGTATAAAAGGAGACACTAACACTGTGTAGGGGAACAAAAGTAGCACTTACTGTGTGGGGCCTTTGGGGGAACAAAAGGGTGTGTGTACTATTACTGTGTGGGGCACCTAGTATAGTATGCATAGGAAGTTTGTGTAGAGGTAGGGAATAGTTAGGGAGTGCGCTAGAAAAGCAAGGAGCCAAAGATATCTGTGTCATATTCTGCAGGGCTTAGGAAATCGTGTCCAGGAGAAGTTGTCATTGCGGTCTTGGCTGGATGAAAAAGAAAAGGTGAAAGTGAGCGACTTCAATCTGAGAAGACGTCACCTGTGAGTCACTCAATATAACTATACTGTAATCACTTATATGGTCTGCAAAGTTCCTGTGTATAACTGGCATCTACCTTTATATGGTCACTGTATGGAGGTAATATTGGTCTATATATAGTGTGTTTTATTCACTAACAGTATCATGTTTTTTTTCTGACACTGTGTTGTAGTAATATGCGATCTTGGTTTTTTTCAGTTTCAATATGGGGGTATTATTCAGTCACTATATCGTTATGGTGTGGCGGTATTATTCAGTAACAGTATGGGGGTATTATTCAGTCACTATGTGGTTATGGAGTGGCGGTATTATTCAGTAACAGTATGCTGGTATTATTTAGTCACTATATGTTCTCATGGAGTGGAGGTATTATTCATTAACACTATGGTGGTATTATTCAGACACTATGTGGTGGTAATATGCAGTCATGGTGTGGAAGTATTATTAAGCCACTATGTGGTTATGGTGTGGTGGTATTAATCAGTAACAGTATGGGGGTATTATTCAGTCACTATATGGTTATGGTGTGGCGGTATTATTCAGTAGCAATATGGGGTATTATTGGTAATGTTCGTCTTACAATCTATGTAAATTACTGTGGTGTGAGCTGTGGGGAAGTGTGAGTGTGGCAGCAGATGATCAGGCTAAGAGACAGTCTGTAGAACAGGGGGAGGAAACCTCCAGCTCACCAGCCCAACGCCTGATAGTCCTGCTTCGCTCGGATCTCCGCAACGGTCCACGGTAGGCAATAGTAGAATAGAAAGAGTTGATCCAGCGCTACAGGAATGTGGTTAAAAAGGAACGTATTCCCAATTTTATTCGTATCAAAAAGCTTTTTTAAAATTCGATAACAGGCAGACTTGGCATCAAGGCAGTAGTTGGTAGGTATAGTGAGCTTACGCGTTTCAAGCACGTCAAGTGCTCTTAGTCATGGCATTCATTCACTAAATTGGGAATACGTTCCTTTTTAACCACATTCCTGTAGCGCTGGATCAACTCTTTCTATTCTAAGAGACAGTCTGCTAAGTGGCATGTGATGTACTTTGACATGTAGGTGATACTTACGTGTGGGATGTGGGCCCATAACTTGTGTACAGCCCAGGGCCTAAGATCATATTAATCCACCACTGGCATCAAGTCAGCACAAGCAGAGCACAACAATACAGCAGGTAGAGAAAATAAACCAGCCCAGGACGTGCCGCTTCAAAACAGCGCTAAGCGCGATCCGTCCTGGACTGGCCTAAATGTAATTGCAGAGAGTGACGCCGCAAATGAGACTGGCTGCCGAGGAAAGATATGGGGCAGTGCAGACTGTACTATTTGCACTGCACTGATTGGTAGTAAGAAGAATTCTTTAAATCTTTTCTATACTTCAAACAGCACTTTAACAAATAAACATCAAATGTTTTCCTATTTAAAAAATGTATATATTGCGTGTTTGATGTGTAAAGCTAGTAATGAGAAATCTCCGATAGATTGGGGGGGGGGGCGCCTTTTTATAGATCGCCTCAGGCAGCAGAGGGGCTAGGTTCACCCCTGCCTATATATCCCAAAGAAGTGTGCTAAATAGACTTGCCAAGTATAATTAAATGCTATGGACACTGTGACAGACCAAGTGAAGAAGTTGTGGATTGGGGTTTATATTTCTCCAAGTTTTATGGCTTCATTTATCTAAGGCTATACAGCAACTTTTTATAGCGTGACTTTTCAATTATAGCTTTCGAGCAACAGCTGCAGTCTACAAGAGTGAGTTGAGTTGCATGCATCCTCTACATTGCAGCTGTAGTTCAAAAGCTCAAAATTGAAAATCACGCAACAAAAAGTCTTCATGTAGCAAAGGGAGTAAGTGCAGCACAGAAAAAGGAGTTATTTCTCTACATTTGTTCTCACAGACCTGGTCTTGGGCTGTCAAATTGAATAAATCAGGGGTCAAGTGTGATGGCCATATACAAGAGTCTACAGTTCAGTTAAACTGGTCTCTCTCAGCCTGGGGAAAGGCGCATGTGCAATGAGCATGTGTGAGCATTGCATCTGCCTACATATCAGGTTGTATGGACTGCATTGTTTTTTTTAACCTGGTGCCAGGTATTTTGCCTGCACTGTATCAGTTAGGATACCTTAAATGGGTTTTCCAGTCCCTAAAAATTGAGGGCATATCCTCAGTCTAGGCTGTCAATTGCTGATGGGTCGGGGTCTGACTCCGTGGACCCCTGCCGAAAGGCCACACATTTTTAGGGACTGGATGTGTAATTTAATGTGTAATTTAATGTGTAATTACGCATAGCAATATTATTTTGCTTGTTTTTGTTTATTTCTGTTCCAACCTGAAAATAAAACTGTCTGAGGCCAATTGTACCACAATCTTACCGTGTCAACAGCAATTGTCTTGTGTTCCTGTTGCAGAGTGCCTGTCTACCCCAGGAGACAACTGTCACTACCTAATCCCTTCCAACACATACATGTATAATTGAAAATTATATATGCACGTCCAAACATAAAATGTTACCGGTACTTTATGGTATGGTCCTGAGGGGTATTTTGTCAATACCCCTCCTCCCCTTCTCTTTAAGTTGTCCTATATGAAATGTATTTACTCTTATTCTGTGATATCATGTTCATGTTCTCTGGCTGCAAAATGTAATGCCTTTGTTTTTTCCTTGTTCTATTTTATCAAATTTTCAATTCCTTTTCATTATTTTGTACTCCAATGTTCCATAAGTATGTTTTGATGTTTGTACGTGCATATATAATTTTCAATTATACATGTATGTATGTGTATGTATATATATATATATATATATATATATATATAGCAGACATGTATATATGTAGCAGACAAAGAAATGGCGTATAATGAACATATTTCACCTCTTTATGCCACAGAGCAAATTCCTTCTCTGGTCCCTATTTATTTACCATACCACCTCCCGTAGTGACGACAATCCACAAAATCGTTAAGAAAATAGTTATCCGTGCTCTAATCAACCTTAGATTGCATTAGCGTTTTATCGTTATCGTCTTTATGATATCTGTTGTATTCTCATATTGACATTGGATTTCTATAGCTATGTGAATATTTTGGAAATGTTATACTCATAGCGTTTTACATGATTACTGTTCAAAATGTATATTGTATATTATATACTTGTTCTTTTGTTTTCTCACAGCGATTACGATAAAGGTCTTGGTTAGGCCGAAATGTCATTAAAAAATCGCTTGTTCAAAATATCCAATATTTGGAATAAAGCCATTTTGAAAAATCAATATTCAAATGTGTTCTTTGAGTGCTCAAGGTTTTTCTATGGACTTATGTCAGAAGTTTTGATCGGTGGGGGTCCGGGCACTGAGACCCCTACCAATTGCTAAAACGAAGCGGCAGAAGTGCTGTGTGAGCGCTGAGCGCTTGTTTCTGTTCGGCTTTTCTCGGTAAGCCGATGTAGCGGTGTACGGGCCCATAGACTTTTTATTGACAGGAAGCTCAGACAGAACCCATCAACAGAAAGCGAACGCTGATGTGAACACACCCTAAGATATATATAAAGGAGGCTACAAAACTGAGTTGGAAATTAACCTGTCCAATTAAAATAGAATGAAGTTACACATTTTAAATTGTCATTAAAAAAGGAACCACTGCTGGAGACTGGCAATTAACAGCCTTATATAAATTTGGTTTACTACATCCCAACCTTAGCTTTTTTCGGTATATAAGAAATAGGGCCTTTATAAATAAACACAGACTGTTGGAAAAACTTGAGTTCTACACTTGGAATGCCTAGAGTTAATGAATTTATTCATTGTAAATAATGATCAGGCGAACTACCTATTATATAAATTATCTAGAGGCTATTTGCAAGTTAAAATTGAGATGATATTTATCTCTGGTTAGATTAGCCAAATCTATTTCTGGTTATTCCAATTTATGCTGGCGTAAATGTAATGATAAGGGCAGTCTAATAAATACCTGGGAGGAGCGCCCAAAAATGGTGATGTTTTGGTGGAATGTCTTTGGGCTGGTTTCCAGTTCTGTACCACAAATATAATTCCCTCCTACCGAAACTTGACCTACTTAATTATGTATGTGAAGCTATTCCGCATGTATGTATATGGGTTTTAATTCTGATACCACTTCTGGTCAGCGCAGCTAGATGAGTAGTGGCATTTAAATTGGAAATCGGAGTGCACTCTGACTCTGAGAAAGTAGTGCATAAAGTAAACCAATGCTATCTTTATGAAACCTATATGGAGGAAAGCGGTGTCCATAGAATCAGGGACCTTCATAATAAATACGCCTGCTGGACGAACAGTATATATCTCTCTGATAATACTCAAAAATATTTTACTTGCAATTTTTATTTTTTAGTGAGATTTTATGAGGGGTTTGTCTTCTTTTTGTTAGTAGCTGTCACGGTCCATGGGTAAGTAGACTCACTAGGCCGCACCGCCGTAGCGGAATAGCAGCTGACCAAACAACAGTCCTAGTACAAGAGTACCTTTGATAGTCCAGACAGTAGCGGAGGCTTTAACCCCTTAAGGACGCAGCCTGTTTTGACCTACAGGACACAGCCAATTTTTTCAAATCTGAAATTTTTCAATTTATGTGGTAATAACTTCGGAATGCTTTTACCTATCCAAGCGATTCTGAGAATGTTTTCTCGTGACACAGTGGACTTTATGTTACAGGCAAAATTTGCTCGATACATTAAGTATTTAATTGTGAAAAACACCCAAATTTTGAGAAAAATTTCAAAAATTAGCATTTTTCTTAATTTATATGTATCTGCTTGTAAGACAGATAGTAATACCACACAAAATTGTTGCTAATTAACATCACCTATATGTCTACTTTAGATTGGCATTGTTTTTTGAACATCCTTTTATTTTTCTAGGATGTTACAAGGCTTAGAACTTTAGCAGCAATTTCTCACATTTTCAAGAAAATTTCAAAAGGCTATTTTTACAGGCACCAGTTCAGTTGGGAAGAGGATTTTAGTGCCTTATATATTAGAAACCCCCAATAAGTCACCCCATTTTAAAAACTTTACCCCTCAAAGTATTCAAAACAACATTTAGAAAGTTTCTTAACCCTTTAGACGTTTCACAGCAATTAAGGCAAAGTAGATGTGAAATTTTCAAATTTCTATTTTTTTTTAGAAATTCTTTTTTCATCAATTTTTTTTGTAACACAGAAAGTTATACCAGAGAAACGCAACTCAATATTGATTGCCCAGATTCTGAAGTTTTTAGAAATACCCCACATGTGGTCCTAGTGCACTTATTGACTGAAGCACAGGCTCAGAAGCAAAGGAGCACCTAGAAGATTTTGGGGCCTCCTTTTTATTAGAAAATATTTTAGGCACCATGTCAGGTTTGAAAGGCTCTTGCGGTGCCAATACACTGGAAATCCCCCAAAATTGACCCCATTTTGGAAACTATACCCCTTGAGGAAATTATCTTGGGGTATAGTGAGCATTTTGACCCCGCAGGTTTTTTTAAGAAGTTATTGGAAGTAGGCCGTGAAAATGAAAATCGACATTCTTTCAAAGAAAATGTAGGTTTAGCTAATTTTTTCTAATTTCCACAATGATTAAAGGAGAAAATGCATCACTACATTTGTACAGCAATTTCTCCCGAGTAAAACAATACCCCACATGTGGTGATAAATGGCTGTTTGGACACACGGCAAAGCTCAAATTTAGCAGGAATGGTTTGCGGAGACCACGTCGCGTTTGCAACAAAAAAGTGACTCCATTTAGGAAACTACACCCCTTGAAGAATCCATCTAGGGGTGTAGTAAGCATTTTGAACCCGCAGGGGTTTCATAGATTTTATTCGAATTGGACAGTGAAGATAAAAAAAATCCTTTTTTTCCCAATAAGACGTAGCTTTAGCTCAAAATTTTTCATTTTCTCAACAAATAAAGGAATAAAAGAACCCCAACATTTGTAAAGCAACTTCTCTGAAATACGGCAATACCCCATTTGTGGTCATAAACTGCTGTTTGGGCACACGGCAAGGATCAGAAGAGAAGGAGCGCCATTTGGCTTTTGGAGCACAGATTTTGCTGGATTTGTTTCTTGACACCATGTCACTTTTGCAAAGCTCCCAAGGTACCAGTACAGTGGAAACTCCCCAAAACTGACTCGATTCACGAAACTACACCCCTTGAGGAATTCATCTAGGGGTGTAGTGAGCATTTTGACCCCACAGGTGTTTCATAGATTTTATTAGAATTGGGCAGTGAAAATAAAAAAAAATCCTTTTTCTTCAATAAGACATAGTTTTAGCTGAAAATTTTTCCTCTTCTCAACAATTAAATGAAAAAAAGTACCCCAACACTTGTAAAGCAACTTCTCCTGTGTATGGCAATACCACATATGTGGTCATAAACTGCTGTTTGGGCACAGAGTAAGCCTCAGAAGGGAAGGAGCGCCATTTGACTTTTGGAGTACAGATTTTGCTGGATTGGTTTCTGGGCGCTATGTCGCATTTGCAAAGTCCCTGTGGGACCAAAACAGTGGATCCACTCCAAATGTGACCCCATTTTGGAAACTACACCCCTCAAGGTATTCACCTAGGGGTGTAGTGAGCATATTAACCCCACAGGTGATTGGCAGAAATTGGTGTGCACTCGATGTTGCAGAGTGAAAATGGGATTTTTTTCCATAGATATGCCAATATGTGGCGCCCAGCTTGTGCCACCATAACAAGACAGCTCTCTAATTATTATGCTGTGTTTCCCGGTTTTAGAAACACCCTACGTGTGGCCCTAATCTGTTGCCTGGACATTCGACCGGGCTCAGGAGTGAAAGAGTACCATGTAAAATTAAGGCCTAATTTGACAATTTACAAAGTATTGGATCACAATTGCAGGGCTCTGATGTGAAATAATAAGAGAAAACTGCTGAGAAGTGACTCCATTTTGGAAACTGCACCCCTCAAGGCATTTATTAAGGGGTGTAGTGAGCATTTTCACCCCACATGTCTTTTCCATTAATGATTGCGCTGCGGAAGGTGCAAAGTAAAAATTGAAATTTTTACCTAGATATACTAATTCAGTGGCAAATATGTCGTGCCCAGCTTATGCCACTGGAGACACACAACCCAAAAATTGTTAAAAGGGTTCTCCCGGGTATGGCGATGCCATTTATGTGGAAGTAAACTGCTGTTTGGGCACGCTGTAGGGTTCAGAAGGGAGGTAGAGCCATTTGGCTTTTGGAGCGTGGATTTTGCTTGGTAGCAGTTTTGTAATGTGGGGGTACATGTAAGCCGGGCGGAGTATATAAGGGGCATAGTCAGGTGGTATAATAATGGGGTAAAGAAAAACAATAAAATAATCCATAGATATTTGTTACGCTGTGACACAATCCTTTCTGCACAGGCCGGTGTCGCACTAATAAATGGTCCTTACTTATTCCCGTTTTGGTCCACACTCAGCATCTTTGCAGTTTGAGGAATTTTGCTGGGAAGTGTTGTCCTGGTATAATACGGGCACCCTCACTTCCAGCAGATATGTTTGGGCCCTACCCTTCCTGGTTCCCTAATTTTAGGGGCCTTGATAATTCGCCACTTGAAACAGAAGAAATGTTCCCCTCGGGTCTGCACAACTGCATATTTTTTCTTTCCTGACTTATTGGAGCCTTAACTAATTTTTTTTTTTTTTTCATAGACATAGTGGTATGAAGGCTGTTTTTTTTTTGTTGCGGGATGAGCTGTAGTTATTAATGGTACCATTTTGGGGTACATACGACTTTTTGATAACTTATCCTTTTTTTTTTTGGGAGGCAAGGTGACCAAAAACAGCAATTCTGGCATATTTTTTTAGTTCTTTTTATACAGTGTTCACCATGCGCTATAAATTACATGTTAGCTTTATTCTGCGGGTCAGTCCGATTCCGGTGGTACCTAATTTATAGAACTTTTTACACAATAAAATAACTTTTATAAAGAGAATGGATTTTTTCTGTCACCAAGTTGTGAGAGCCATAACGGTTTTAATTTTTTAGTCGACGGAGCTGTATGAGGGCTTGTTTTTAGTGAGACGAGTTATAGTTTTTATAGGTACCATTTTTGGGTACATGCGACTTTTTGATCACTTTTTATTTAAATTTTTGGAAGACAAAGTGACCAAAAAATAGCAATTATGTCAGTATTTTTTGTTTTTTTTTTTACGGCGTTCACTGTGCGGAATAAATAACATAATATTTTTATAGTTCAGGTCGTTACGGTCGCAGTGATACCAAATATGTATGGCTTTATTATTTTTTTCAATAATAAATGACTTGATCAGGGAAAAAGGGCGATTGTGTTTTATTTTATTACTTGAAACTTTTATTGTATTTTTTACAACTTTTATTTTTACTTTTTCTACACTTTTTTTTACACTATTCTTTAGTCCCACTAGAGGACTTGAAGCTCCTACTGTTTGTTTGATGTTCTAATACATTGCACTACCTATGTAGTGCAATGTATTAGAACTGTCAGTTGTTCACTGACAGCAAGCCGATCAGGCTCCGCCTCCGGACGGGGCCTAATCGGCTTCCGTAATAGCAGATAGGAAGCCATTGTTAGGCCTCCTGTTGCCATAGTAGCAGTGGCCAGCCTTGCCATCGCATGGCAGGGTGCCGATTTCATACAAACCACTTTGATGCAGCGATTGCATTGGATCGCTGCATTGAAGGGGTTAATGGCAGGAATCGGAGCTAGCTCCGGTTCCTGCCTTTACAGTGGTATGTCCACTGTAACATACAGCGGACACCCACTGCTGATGATGCCGGCTCAGCTTCTGAGCCGGAAACGGAGCCGGCGCCATCTTGACGATGGTACCGGAAGCCTTTTGGGCCCCGCCGACGATGGGTCATAGGATTCCGTTACTGGCAGACCGGGAGGTAAGTATTAGGCCTCCGATCACCTTTGGAGCCACCGGCAACCCATCGATCACGTTGCTGGGGTGCCGGTGGCTATAAACTCCTCATATGCTGCGATCTCTATTGAACGCAGCATGTGAGGGGTTAATCAGTCGGATTGGAGGCTAGCTCCGGTCCTGGCTGATACCTCAGGGTGCCAGCTGTAACATACAGATGTCACCCGGCGGTGATGTCGCTCGCTCAGCTCCTGAACCAGCTCCATCTCCTTCACGTACAGTTACGTGGAATTGCGGTAAAACACCAGATCCCATCACGTAACTGTATGTGAAAATGCGGGAAGGGGTTAGGCACAGATGAACTAGAATGCAGTTGACACCAGATGTGGTGTGAGACAGCAGGTCGGACATGTGGCACAACACGACTGCAACACTAAGGCACAGAAACAAATATAGCACAGGATACAGGTAGCAGGGCACAGGAACAACGGAAAAAAGGATAACACTAAGGGACCATTTGTTAAGACTAACATGGGTATACACAAAAACTCTCAGGCAATAAGTAAAAGGGCAGAGCCCTTTTTATAGTTCAGGGTGATCATGGGCTAATTAGTGAATTTTTACATGTGCGCGCACTGGCCTTTTCAGGCCAGGCATGAGCACCCTACGGGACCCAGCATAGCGAAGCGGAAGTGAGTTCCGGCATCTCTCAGGAGGGAGATGCCACCCAGTACTCACATGTCCATGGCCGCGGCCGTCGAGGGGTAAGTCAGAACGACAGTCCGCGGCTGTGGACGTTACAGTCGGAAACTAAACATTTTAATGTCAATTAATTGTTTGTATGTCTTGCAATTTGTTCTTATACTAAGCCAAATGTAAATCAAAGAAAATCAAAAGGTAAACCACTACTTAATAAATACCACCGGAAACACTCGATCAATTATAACAGTTCTTCTCACTTTGTGCTCAAAGTTTATGAATAAGCGCAAATGTTCCCAGACATAGCTGAATAAAAGGAGGTTTCTGCATACATCCACTAAGGGTCTACTCTACATTCTATACTGAGCCTTACTTCATCTCTGCAGAACACAGGTAATAAAGACTACTGAATCAGAAAATACATACATGTGCACTATAACCAATTTCTAATGCCAGACATAATCACAACTTATTTTGAACTGGCAGAACACCAACATAAAGCATCACAAAGAAAACATTTTCTATATTCACTTAACCATTAAACTCAGTGAATTACCTCTTGTGATTTTAAATAAGTATTTTTTAATGTCACTTTGATATTGGAAACAGAATATAACAAGTATTTGAAATTATGTTGTTGCTAGCAGATAGTACTAAAATTGATGTGTTTGATTACGCAATGCCTGAAATTGCTTTACCAATTGCATTGTAAATACAACTGAGGTTCTTTTGTATCTTCATATTTTAAGATTGCTTGTACTAGGAAGCTCTAATGACAGCATTTATGTTCAATGTTTGTACCTTTTATTGTGATGGTTATTTACAATAGCTATTAGTGTTCGATAAAGAGGCTTCAATATTGAGGATTGGCTAAATTCTGCATACCCTTTAAAGGTTTCCTTATCTGTGGATTATTATCATTCTATGTGTTGCTGTAGAATAAACACTAGTTTGTTTATAGTGTCTGTATGTTAAAGTTGACATAGCGATAATTATTACGAATACAAGCGTAAAAGACAAACATCATTAATTATTATGACTATGCTTCTAAAAGAAATTCCAACAGCTGGCCATCAATATTGGATCATAGGGGGTCCAACTCAGGGCAGCCCCGCCCTTCGGCTGTTTAAAGGGGCCGCGATGCTCATGCGAGTGCTGCAGCCCCTTCATTGTTACATGGATTTCCTTTTTATTCGTACTTGAACATGCCATTACTTGCTAAGAATGTAACGACATGTGCAATTATGAATAAAAAGGTGAGCTCAAGTAGGACAGAAAACTCCCGTAGAGCAGAAGCTATCCTCCTAAATTACATGCTTCTGGTATGTATATTTGCTACAGCAGGGAGCACATCGGACCAATAGGGCCGGTACACCTGTCAAACGGTAACGCAGGTGTCCTAAGTTGAGTTAAGGGAGAACAGAAACCTCCTGCTCCACGGGAGATTTCTGTCCTCTCTGTGAGCTCGCTTAGAACCCCAGCGTTACGGTTTGATAGGTGTACCGCCCAAGTCAAACTTCCCATCTGCCACGGTATGAACAAAAATGAAATCCATGTGAACAATTATCACCTAGATTCGTTTTTAGGTCCCCAGGGCTAACTGCAGAGGATTTCCCCAGTCTCTAATCGTGTCACCAATTTTCCGGTGACGCAATCAAAGTGGGGAGTCACGGACCACTGCGATCAAAGGGTTAAGCGGCTGTGGTGAGAGTTTTCTACAATCCCAGCTGTATTCAGCAGGCTTCTCTTAAAACAGGAGCTGTTAGTAGCAGTGTCACGTACTCTCTGCCTGCAGCTCCCTCGGTCTCCAGGACACCGAGAGTTACTCGCTCGGGCGTCGCCCGGCCTGGCAGACTGAGGCAGCCTTCAGCCAATAGGAACTCAGGAGCATCAGGCCAATAAAAGCCTGGCTGATGTTCCTGAGCTCCCGCCCTCTCCTTATTTAGTTCAGCCTGGGATAGTTGGCCTTTGTCTGTAATTAGAGTTTCCTTGCCTGGTGCTTTCCCTTGTTTTAGACTCCCGTGAGCGACTTCCTTTTTGACTTCTTGTCACCTGACCTTGGCTGGACTCCTGACTTTTCTTTGTCTTCTGACTTTTGTTTTTTCCGCACTCTCCCGGTTTGACCCTGCCTGACTCCGCCTTTTGCGCCCGGACTTCCGCGGCAAAATTGCCCTGCCTCTCCCTCTGTGTACTTCCCAGATGACCCTTTGTTATTTCGTACTGTCTCTGTCTTATCTGTTTGTCAGTTTCACTTGTACCAGTATAGGGAACGCCGCCCTGTTGTGCGCCGTCGTTTAGGTAGGGTCGTACAAGTAGGTAAGGACAGAGGTTTGGGAAGAACAGGAACCCCACTGTTTACTGTGTATTTGTTCATGACAAACAGCTCCTGCGTAGAGGAGTTGTAACACCCATGGCCGCGGACCGTCCGCTGTGTCCCCTAGGGTGCACGCTCGTGCTTGGTCTTAAAGGGCCAGCGCGCGCACCTGAATTTGATACCAAATTAACCCATCAATCCCCCTGGACTATAAGAAGTGCCCGCCCCCTTCCTGCATTGCCTGAGGGTTGTTGTCATTTAACTATGTTCGACTCTGCAAATGGTCCCTTAAGTGTTTACCAGTTCCCAGTGTTCACATTCCTGCTACCTGTATCTTGTATCCTGTGCTATCTTGGTCCAAGTGCCATTTAGAATTGGAGTCGTGTTGTGCTGTGTACTACGCCTTCCTGGTTACACCACGCCTGGTGTCTAACTTCTTCCAAGGTCCCATCCGCGCCTGTCTTCTATACTGTCAGAAGTTACCACAGGTACCCCTATCCGAACTATAGACTTTAACTTGGTATCCTGTTTGCCAGCTGTTATACCGTCAAGGTGGTACAGCCTAGTGCGTCCACGCACCCAACGTGACAGTAGTGCTCACTGGAGCGGTCATTAGCCTTTTTTACAGCGACGTCAAAAGATGTCGCTGTAGATTCTAGACCTGCACCACCCATCATTAAAAGACAGTGGGTGTTCGGGAAAGGGTTAAAGAGCATCTGCCATCAAAATGCTGTTTATCTATGCCTTTAGACCAGTCAATATAGAATAATAATATATTTAGCGCTGTGTGACTATGTGATTTTATTCCCATTACCAACAATGTAGATGTCCTAACTTTAATCTATGTATCTTAACAAAATCGCTGCTAATGAATATTCATGAGGGGTTCTGCCCTTTTCCAGCCCTATTAGAACACAGGATATAGCAGCTGATTGGTAGCTCATCTGACCTCTTAATTCTTTTGAACATCAATGAAATTGATTGGTTAAAGCCCTCACAGCAGCTCCAGTTTTTAGACTCATTCGGGCACAAGCAGAACATTTAAACACACACAAAGTGAAAGTTACTAAAAAATGGCACAAGAGGCTCTTAAAAAGTAAAATGTCTCCTTCAAATTAAACCCCAAAAATTGCTGAGAGGTACACTATGGTAGACATTTATTAAGACTGGCGTTTCATACGCTAATCTTAATCTAAAGATACACCTCATTTATTAAGAGGCACACACCTCTTAACAAATTAGGACATCTCGGGCCATTCATGAACCAGAAAATCAAATCTAATCCAGCTATGAGCTGGAGTTGATTTGCGCTACAATTTACGTCAATTTTTTTAAATTATAGTAAATTTATGGTCCGCTACTCCCGTCATCTTTTTGAAAATAAGAATAGAAGTTTTTGCGAAAAAATGCAAGTTATCTGCTCCAGAATACTGGCATAAAGGGCTTCATAAATTCCCCCTTAACTTTAAATTTCATTTATTAAAGCACTGTGGGATAGATTTATCAAAACTGTCTAACAGTAAAACTGTCCTTGTTATCGATAGCAGCCAGTTAGAGCTCAGCTTTCATTTCTTAACCTGCTCTGGAAAAATGAAAGCTGACCGGTGTTAGACAGTTTTAATTGATCTTCCCCTGTATGTATAAGGCTGTGTTCACACGACCTATTTTCAGGCGTAAACGAGGCATATTATGCCTCGTTTTACGCCTGAAAATAGGGCTACAATACGTCGGCAAACATCTGCCCATTCATTTGAATGGGTTTGCCGACGTACTGTGCAGACGACCTGTAATATTACGCGTCGTCGTTTGACAGCTGTCAAACGACGACACGTAAAATGACTGCCTCGGCAAAGAAGTGCAGGACACTTCTTTGCAACGTAATTTGAGCCGTTCTTCATTGAACTCAATGAAGAGCAGCGCAATATTTACGAGCGTCACAGACGCCTCGCATAATACGAGGAGGAGCTTTTACATGTGAAACGAGGCAGCTGTTTTCTCTTGAAAACAGTCTGTCTTTTCACACGTAAATGCCTGCTATCGTGTGCACATACCCTAAATGTACGTATGAATTACATACTAAAACATTTGCATTTACTATGTATTACAAAAATATTAGTTTGAGACAATGAAAGACTTTTTCAATAAGTCAGTATGTCAATATCATCTATATGTTAATCAGATTTGATAATACACAGTCGATTCACATTATTATGACCACCAGCTAATATCCAGAGTAACCGCCATGTGCAGATGAGCTGGGAGTGACAATAAGGTGCTGGTAGGTTGTCTCAGGTATCTGGAGCCATGGTGACAGCAGTGCATCCCACATTTTCTGGAGGGTGCGGGGGGGAGGATACATAGATCGAACAAGACGATCGAGGTGGTCTCACAGATGCTCAATTGGGTTCAAGTCTGGTGAATTAGGGGACCAGGGAGGTTCTTGGAAGTCTTGGTCGTGCTCTTCCAACCACTGTCGGACATTTCTAGCCATGTGGCATGTCGTATTGTCTTGCTGGAAGATTCCATCTGCCCCAGGTAAGACAAACAGCCTGTATGGATATTATGTCAATGCAAGTGGAGCGATACTTTACGGCTGCTGGAGTCTGCTGGGAGAGAGCGTGCACGTAAACCGGCAACCTCTAATCATCAACCACTCTGGTTGACAGAATCTAAGGCGACTCTATGGTGTTCGCCAGAGCTGACCGCAAGGTGAGATGGACTTTTCTGCTTAGAACCCAGCTTGTCTTAACAGAGTGTAGTTTTTGAAAAAAGGTGCAATGCAGGCAAACCTGAACTGGAAACCATACAGCCAGTAGGTTAACTAAAAGTCCAGAAACAGAGTAGAGGTAATCAGACAAGCCACGGTCAAAACCAATCGGGAGCGGATAATCAGAATCGGTAGGCAGAGGGTTAACGAGAGACAAGCCGAGGTCAGTATACACGAGGTCCAGAAATCAGAAATGCAGGAGCAGTGGGAAGCTTGATCAGGAACCAGGAAGATTCACAAGTACAGACAGGTGGGAAGAAACAGGTATAAATACAAGCCCACAGCAGATTGGCAGACATACAGAGAAGAGAGATAGGCTCAAAGCAAAACAAGAACCGCCCAGAAGCTAGACAGGTTGTTATAGCAACCTTAACCCCTATCCGCACCAGGACGTAACTGTCCGTCGTTGCGGGAGGTTACTTCCCGCCCGAGGACGTATAGTTACTGAGTTTTTCCCGGTGCACACTGTCGGCGACAGTGTGCACCGGGAACCGGGAGGTCAGCTGTCGCCGACAGCTGACACTCCCCTCTTGCCGACCAGCGGTCCTTTGCTGCTGATTTCGGCGAATTAACCCCTTAAATTTGGCGATCGGTTGCAATCGCCGAATTTTAGGGGTTTCTAGCATATCGGCAGACCCCGGTCCAAAATCGCGGGGTCTGCCGATAGTTAGTATGGCAAACGGAAGCCAAACAATGGCTTCCGGGTCTGCCATGGACGGAAGCCCATCAGGAGCAACCTTCGGCTGGTCCTGATAGGCTTCCTGTCAGAGTGACAGGAAGTCACTGTGTCGTTCCCGATGCACACTGTCGGCGACAAGGTGTGCATCGGGAACTTGGAGATCAGCTGTCCCCGACAGCTGACACTCCAGTGTTGCCGATCAGCGGCTCATCGATTGCGATCTCCGCATGTACAGGGTTTGTACCACATCAGCAGCCCCCATGCAATCATGGGGGCTGCAGATGCTTGTAATGGCATCCGGAGGCCAGGCAACGGCCTCCGGGTCTGCCATGTATGTCAGCCTATGCCTTTGCTGATCCTCGTAGACCAACTGTCAGAGTGACTGTGACGTCACACTGACAGTTGGAATACGTTACACTACCTAGGTAGTGTAATGTATTCTAGCAGCGATCAGAGCTGCAGGTCAAAAAGATAAAGTGTAAAAAGTAAAAAAAAAAGTTAATAAACAAAAATATAATGTGTAAAAAGTAAAAAAAAAGTTAATAAAAATGTTTTATAAAAGTGTAAAAATAAAAGGTTTTGTTTTCCTATAATAAGTCATTTATTATAGGGAAAAAATGAAAACGTTAAAAAAAGTACACATATTTGGTATCACCGTGTTCGTAACGACCCAAACTATGAAACTATAATGTTAATTTTTACACACGGTGAACGCCGCAAGCAAAATAAACGGAAAACTGTCAGCATCGCTATATTTGGTCACCACCCCTCCCAAGATATAGTATAAAAAGTGATCAAAAAGTCGCATTTACCCCAAAATGGTACCAATAAAAACTACAACCCGTCCCGTAAAAAACAAGACCTCCCACAGCTTTTTGACAAAAAAATAAAAAGATACGGCTCAGAATAGCGTATCTCAGAAAATAAATTATTTTATAGAAACGTAATTTTATTGTGCAAACGCTGCAAAACTTTAAAAAAAAACTATACACATATGGTATCGGCGTAATCGTACCGACCGGCAGAATAAATTAAAATGTAATTTATTGCGCACGGTGAACGCTGTAATAAATAAAGAATTTAAAGCGCCAAAATCGCTGTTTTTTGGTCACCTTAGCTCTAAAAAAGATCCTGAGGGGCCAAAATGCTCACTATACCCCTAGAAAAATTCCTTGAGGGGTGTAGATTCCAAAATAGGGTCACTTTTGGGGGGTTTCCACTGTTTTGGTCCCTCCGGGGCGTTGCAAACCCGACATGGCACTGAAAACCAATCCAGCAAAATCTACGCTTCAAAATCCAAAAGGCGCTCCTTCCCTTCTGAGCCCTGCTGTGGGTCCAAACATCAGTTTACGACCACATATGGGGTATTGCCGTAATCGGCAGAAATTGCTTTACAAATGTTGGGTGACTTTTTCTCCTTTATTCCTTGTAAAAATGAAAAAATTCTATGTTTCCACAGAAAAATAGGTGATTTTCATCTTCACAGACTAATTCCACTAAATTCTGCAAAAAAAACTGTGGGGTCAAAATGCTAACTATACCCCTAGAAAAATGCCTTGAGGGGTGTAGTTTCCAAAATGGGGTCACTTTTTAAGGGTTTCGACTGTTTAGGTACCACAAGACCTCCTCAAACCTGACATGGTGCCTAAAATATATTCCTAAAAAAAGGAGGCCCCAAAATCCACTAGGTGCTCCCTTGCTTCTGCGGCCTGTGTTTCAGTCCATTAGGACACTAGGGCCACATGTTGGATATTTTTAAAATCTGCAGAATCTGGGCAATAAATATTGAGTTGCGTTTCTCTGGTAAAACCTTCTGTGTTACAGATTTTTTTTTATTACAAATTAATTTCGGCAAAAAAAATGACATTTGTAAATTTCACCTCTACTTTGCCTTAATTCCTGTGAAACGCCTAAAGGGTTAAAATACTTTCTGAATGTGGTTTTGAATACCTTGAGGGGTGCAGTTTTCAAAATGGTGTGATTTATGGGGACTTTCTAATATATAAGGCCCTCAAAGCCACTTCAGAACTGAACTGGTCCCTGAAAAAATGGCCTATTGACATTTTCTTGAAAATATGAGAAATTGCTGCTAAAGTTCTAAGCCTCGTAATGTCCTAGAAAAATAAAAGTACGTGAAAAAAAATGATGCAAACATAAAGTAGACATATGGGGGATGTTAACTAATCACTATTTTGTGTGGTATTACTATCTGTTTTACAAGCAAATACATTTAAATTTAGAAAAATGTTAATTTTTGCAAATTTTTGCTAAAATTTGAAGTTTTTCACAAATAAATATTGAATTTATCGACCAAATTTTTTCACTATCATAAAGTACAATATGTCATGAGAAAACAATCTCAGAATCGCTTGGATAGGTAAAAGCATTCCGGAGTTATTACCACATAAAGTGACACATATCAGATTTGAAAAAATCATCTGTGTCCACAAGGCCAAAACAGGCTGTTTTCTAAAGGGGTTAACCCCTTAAGGACGCAGCCTAGTTTGGGCCTTAAGGCTCAGAGCCCATTTTTCAAATCTGACATATTTCAATTTATGTGGTAATAACGTCGGAATGCTTAAACCTATCCAAGCGATTCCGAGATTGTTTTCTCGTGACCCTTTGGGCTTCATGTTCGTGGTAAAATTTGGTCGATATATTCAGTCTTTATTTGAGAAAAATTGCAAAATTTAGAGAAAATTTAGAAAAAATAGCATTTTTCAGAATTTAAATGCATCTGCTTGAAAAACAGACGGTTATACCACCCAAAATAGTTACTAGTTCACATTTCCCATATGTCTACTTTAGATTGGCATCGTTTTTTGAACATTCTTTTATTTTTCTTGGACGTTACAAGGCTTAGAACATAAACAGCAATTTCTCATATTTTTAAGAAAATTTCAAAAGCCTTTTTTTTAAGGTACCAGTTCAGTTCTGAAGAGGCTTTGAGGGGCCTATGTATTAGAAACGCCCATAAAGCACCCCATTTTAAAAACTAGACCCCTCAAAGTATTCAAAACAGCATATAGAAAGTTTTTTAACCCTTCAGGCATTTCACAGGAATTAAAGCAAAGTGGAGGTGAAATTTGCAAATTTCATTTTTCTTTCTGAATTTCAATTTTATTCTATTTTTTTCTGTAACAAAGAAGGTTTTACCAGAGAAACACTACTAAATATGTATTGTCCAGATTCTTCAGTTTTTAGAAATGTCCCAAATGTGGCTCTAGTGCGCTCGTGGACTAAAACACAAGCCCTAGAAGCAAAGAAGCACCTAGTGCATTTTGGTGCTTCTTTTTTATTAGCATATATTTTAGGCAGCATGCCAGGTTTGGAAAGGTGTTGAGGTGCCAAAACAGTAGGAATCCCCCAAAACTGACCCCATTTTGGAAACTGCACCCCTCAAGGAATTAATTTATGGTTATTGTTACCATTTTGACCCCGTAGTTTTTTCACAGCGCGTATTTGAATTGGGCTGTGAAATTAAAAGAATGACAATTTTTCCAATAAGATGTCATTTTTGATCAGAATTTCTTATTTTCACAGGGAACAAAATGCCCCATTTTGTTGCCCAATTTGTCCTGAGTGCGGCAATACCCCATTTGTGGTGATAAACTGCTGTTTGGGCTCATGGGAGGCCTCAGAAGGAAAGGAGCGCTATGTGTTCTTAGGAGTCCAGATTTTGCTGGATTGGTTTTCGGGTGCCATGTCGCATTTGCAGAGCCTCAGAGGTATCAAAGCAATGGAAACCCACCAAAAGTGACCCCATTTTGGAAACAAAACCCCTCAAGGAATTTATTTATGGGTGTTGTGACCATTTAGACCCCACAGTTTTTTCACAGAACTTATTTGAATTGGGCTGTGAATTTAAAAAAAAAAACTTTTTTCCAATAAGATGTAGTTTTGGCTCAAAATGTCTTATTTTCACAACGAATAAAATACCCCATTTTGTTGCCCAATTTGTCTTGAGTGTGGCAATACCCTATTTGTGGCCATAAACTGCCGTTTGGGCCCATGGGAGGTATTAGAAGGAAAGGAGCGCTATGTGTTCTTTGGAGCCCAGATTTTGCTGGATTGGTTTTCGGGTGCCATGTCGCATTTGCAGAGCCCCAAAGGTATCAAAGCAATGGAAACCCACCAGAAGTGACCCCATTTTGGAAACTACACCCCTCAAGGAATTCATTTATGGGTGTTGTGACCATTTAGACTCCACAGTTTTTTCACAGAATTTATTTGAATTGGGCTGTGAATTCAAAAAAAATGTAATTTTTTCCAATAAGAGGTAGTTTTGGTTCAAAATTTCTTATTTTCACAAGGAATAAAATACCCCAATTTGTTGCCCAATTTGTCCTGAGTGCTGCAATACCCCATTTGTGGTGATAAACTGCCGTTTGGGCCCATGGGAGGCCTCAGAAGGAAAGGAGCGCTATGTGTTCTTTGGAGCCCAGATTTTGCTGGATTGGTTTTCGGGTGCCATGTCGCATTTGCAGAGCCCCAAAGGTATCAAAGCAATGGAAACCCACCAGAAGTCACCCCATTTTGGAAACTACACCCCTCAAAGAATTTATTTATGGGTGTTGTGACCATTTAGACCCCACAGTTTTTTCACAGAATTTATTTGAATTGGGCTGTGAATTAAAAAAAAATTTATTTTTTCCAATAAGAGGTAGTTTTGGCTCAAAATTTCTTATTTTCACAAGGAATAAAATACCGCATTTTGTTGCCCAATTTGTCCTGAGTGCGGCAATACCCCATTTGTGGTGATAAACTGCCATTTGGGCCCATGGGAGGGCTCAGAAGGAAAGGACCACCATGTGGCCTACTGGGAATTTTCTGGTGCTAAGTCGTGTGTGCAGAAGCCCCTGAGGTATCAGTACAGTTGAAACCCCCGAGAAGTGACCCCGTTTTAAAAACGACACCCCTTAAGGAATTCATCTAGAGGTGTAGTGAGCATTTTGACCCCACAGGTATTGTGTAAAAGATAATGCGCAGCAGATGGTGCAGAGTGAGATTTGCAATTTTCTATATATATGCCATGTCAGTGTCCGATATATTGTGCCCAGCATGTGTCACCGGAGACATACACCCCATAAACTGTAATGTGGGCTCTCCCGGGTACGGCAATACCCTACATGTGGCTGTTATTAGCTGCCTGGGCATACGGCAGGGCTCAGAAGGAAAGGACCACCATTTGACCTACTGGAGCTTTTCTGGTGCTAAGTCTTGTACGCAGAAGCCCCTAAGGTACCAGTACAGTTGAAACCCCCAAGAAGTGACCCTGCTTTAAAATCTACACCCCTTAAGGCATTCATCTAGAGGTGTAGTGAGCATTTTGACCCCACAGGTATTGTGTAAAAGATAATGTGCAGCAGTTGGTGCAGAGTGAAATTTGCAATTTTCTATACATATATGCAAATTCAGTGTCCGATATATTGTGCCCAGCATGCGCCACCGGAGATATACACCTCATAAACTGTAATGTGGGCTCTCCTGGGTACGGCAATACCCTACATGTGGCTGTTATCAGCTGCCTGGGCACACAGCAGGGCTCAGAGGGGAAAGATGAGGAGGGGTAAGCTGTGCGAAGTGGATCAGAGCGAGTAAAACTGGGGTAAATTAAAAATAAAGGGATGTATGATAAATTTTAAAACACTCTTTCATACAGAGCTCTGGTTTTTCGGGACACGTGTCACATTGATATATTGTGTCCTTCCTTATCCCCCTCTTATAGCAGACTCTGCACCTCTTTTGACTTTTTCCCTTCTTGCCAGTTTGGGGAACTTCTCCTAAAAAGTGTTGCCCTGGTACGATGCCTGTGGCCCCGCTTCCAGAAGTACTGTAAGGCTTCAGGACTTGATCTGACAAGTCCACCCCTCCCATGTACCTATTGTAGTCCAGGATGCAGTCTAGTTTGGGGGTCCCTGTACTGGTACCTCGTACAGGTACATGGGTACTGGTATGGCATCTCTCTTGTCCTTGTACGTGACACACAATATGTTGCTGCTAGAATGTGCCCTGCGCTCACCCCTTCTTGTTTGCCCAAGCAGAGTCTTCGGGAGGCCTCTCAGATTTTTTCTAGCGGTGTCGCATGCCGCAGGACTTCTGGAAGTGAGGCAGTTGAAGAGTAGGACACTGGTATAAAAATTATCCAGGTAGAGGTGGTAACCCTGGTCCAGCAGTGGGTGCACCAAATCCCACACAATTTTTGTATTAACTCCCAGTAAGGGGGGGCATTCTGGGGGCTGAGTACTGGTGTCCTTCCCTTTATATATCCTAAATCTGTAGGTATACCCTGAAGCACTCTCGCACAGCTTATACATCTTCACGCCATACCTTGCCTTCTTACCCGGCAGGTACTCGCGGAATTGAAGCCTCCCTTTCAAATGTACCAAGGACTCATCAATAGAAATACACTTCACGGGGGTGAATGCTGGGAAAACCGGGCACTAAAATGGTCTAATAGGGGTCTCCGTTTATACAAACGGTCAAAACTGGGGTCATCTCGGGGTGGGCACTGCTCATTATCAGTATAATGTAAGAAGCGAAGTATTGCCTCATTTTTATTTTATTTTTTAGTTTCCAGCTCAGTTCTGAAGTTGCTTTGAGGGGCCCATATATTAGACACCCTTATCAAACACCCCATTTCAGAAACTAGACCCCTCAAAGTATTCACAACAGCATTTAAAAAGTTTATTAAGCCTTTAGGTGTTTCACAGGAATTTAGAGCAAAGTAGAGGTGACATTTAATTAATTTAATTTATTAGGCACCATGTCCGGTTTGAAGAGGTCTTGTGGTGCTAAAACAGTGGAAACCCCCCAAAAGTGACCCCTTTTTGGAAACTAGACCCCTTGAGGAATCCATTGTAGTTTTCTTGGGGTGCATGCGACTTTTTGATCAGTTTTTATTCTAATTTTAGGTGGCGTGGTGACTAAAAAACAGCAATTTTACTATTGTTTTTTATTCAATTTTTTTTACAGCGTTCACCGTGCGCTATAAATGACATATTCACTTTATTCTGCGGGGCGATAAGATTACGGCGATACCAGATGTTTATAGTTTTTTTATGTCTTATGGCGTTTGCACAATAAAATACGTTTTGTAAACAATCATTCACTTTTTGTGTTACCTTATTCTAAGAGCCAGAACTGTTTTATTTTTCAATCAATAAAGCCGTGCAAGGACTTATTTTTTGCGTAACCAACTCTTGTTTCGATCAGGACCATTTTTCGGTACATGCGACTTTTTGATCTCTTTTTATTCCATTTTTTAGGAGGTGAAGTGACCAAACAATTGTTATTGTGGTGCGGTTTATTATTATTTTCTCTTACGGCGTTCACCGCGCGGGATAAATAACGACATTGTTTTGTAGTTCAGGACGTTACGGACGCGGCGATACCAATTATGTATAGTTTATTTGTTTATTTATATATTTTTATTAATAATAAAGAACTGATAAGGGAAAAAGGGGAACTTTTACTTTTATTACTTTTAAATCTTTTATTTTCTTATTTTTACACAACTTTTTTTTACTTTTTCACACTTTTTTTACTTTGTCCCACTAGGGGACTTGAGGGCAGGAGGCTCTGATCGCTATTCTAATACACTGCACTACATACGTAGTGCAGTGTATTAGAGCTGTCAGCTGTTCGCTGACAGCAAGCATAGTGGGTCCTGACTTTGTCGGGACCCACTAGGCTTCCGTCGATGGCGTAGCCAGAGTCCATTGTTAGGATTCTGGTTGCCATAGTAGCCATCATGGCCCGCTATCGTGTAGCAGGCCGGCGATGGCAGCTTAACCCCTAAGAAGCCGTGATCGCTATTGAACGCGGCTTCTAAGGGGTTAATCGGCGGGGACCACCGCGATCGGTCCCTGCACACTAAGCTGTGATAGCGTGCTGTCAGAAACAGCAGTTATCACAGCTCAAGCACGCGCCGGGATTAAATGGCGCCGTGTTTACTCAGGTCAGTACTATTACTGACCTGAGCGCGAACGATGTACTTAGCGCGACGTAATAGTACTGACCTGAGCTCGAAGGGGTTAAGGGAACAGGTGTTTTCCTAACAATGGGTGGACGTGATCTGCAATGACGGATTCATACCCAAATCGGTTCAGAGTGCCGTCCACATGGATGAGTCGGTCCAGAGAATGCCATGAAAAAATTCCCCAGACCATAATGCTGCCGAAACCAGCTTGTGTTCTTCCATCAACGGTTGCAGGGTGTTTGTTCTCTGATGTTTCTCACCTGACACGCCAACATCCGTCCGTTCGATGAAGCAGAAAACGTGACTCATCCGAAAGGGCAACCCTTTGCCAATCATCGGTGGTCCAATTTCTATACTGCCGTGCAAATAGAAGCCTTTTTTTTTCCAAAGCACCTTTGTTAGCATAGGAGCAGTGACCATCCTTCTGCTTCGGAGCCCTATACACAGTAGGGTTTGTGTAGTGTCCCAGTACACTCCCTACTTCCATAATAGGAGTAGTTGTCGTATGGTAGTAGGTTTGTAACAATGTAATAGTACTGTGTGTCAGTATGCCTCTGTATATCATGTATTTCCTGTGTGCATACACTGTATATTTTGCCATGTCTTAATTGCTTTGCTGCCATCTATGGTTGACCCACTGTAAGTGCATGTGAGTGTAGGATTTCAATCACTCCTGAGACATAACCAGTTTTCCCTCCAGAAGCTTCTAGCATTCTGTGAGTGGAGACTTTAGCCCAGCCTACCTCTTAGCAGAGGGCAGGAAAACCAGTGCAGACGAGTTCTGGGGAGTCTAGAGTGTGGTGCCAGCAGCCCATGCTGTGCAAGAGATGGCAGGGAATCTACAGCTATCTACCTGCCACGCCTAGGAGCTGCATGGTGAATCTCACGGCCCATGCAAAGCACAGATATTCCTAGGACCCTTCACTAGTCCATACAGAGGGGATAACATATACATTTCTTCCGCCTCTGAGAAGGAGAGAATCTATCTGCCAGAAAGGAGCAGTTTCAAGAGGAGCCTTTCTGCAATCCTGGACCTTAAAGTAGGCCTCTGGTCAAGTCCAGTGCTCCGTGGTTTCCAAGCCACGTGTCTTAGGTCCGCGTCCGGCTAACTGATACCGCGGCCCAGTAACCGTGAGTAACTACATTTCCCTCAAGTTAGTCACCCGCTGGGAGCTAACCGGTGCAGATCCCTTCTGTAGCCATAATAAGGACTGTGTCTCCCCCAAAACCATAAACTGCATAACCTGAGGAAGGTACTGTGTCAGCATCACCCCTCAAAAGCATATCCCTGCAAGTCAGCTAACAAGAGGTCCCCCTCACATGCACACTCCACTATACTTGTAATGAGAGACTGCATTGCTGTGAATTATTGCTGCACTTTATGGAAGTTCTCCTCAGTAAAGAGACTTTTGGTTAGCAGAGGACTGTGCCATTAGGGGGACTACTACCCCCATCACGTCCTCTCATAACATCTGCATCCTCTGGGATACCACATTTGGTGAACTGTTGTTTCAGACACATGTCTTGTAGCCCCCTGGTTGATTTTCATGGTGAGCTGCTCCACTGTAGCGTGTCGCTCGGGCCCACACGCACCTTCGTAGCTGATGTTCACCTCTCATATCAAGGCACGTGGTGCTCCGCAATTTCCACGTCGGTTATTACCAATGATGCCATTAATTCACTCACTATACACTTTCACCACAGCAACACGTGAAAAGTTCACAAACTGCACTGTTTGAGAAATACTGTCACCCTTGTCCTGAAAGCACTTAATCACACTTTTTTGCAACTCTGATAAATCGCCCCTTTTACCCATGGCAACAACGAGTGATATGTGTTCAAACAGCCTATCACAGAAGACTTTTAGAATGTGGGGAGGAAAAAAGACAAAAAAATTACTTCAACTAGAAGGGGTTAATATTGTCCAAGCCTTATCATCACTATAGAGGGATAGTCATCATTGCTAAATTATGTGATGCTGTTTGGGTATATTTACTATACTGACTCGCAAGCGGCTCAGGGCAGCACTACCCTCTTGTTATGGCTAGCACAGGTTCCTGCTGTGGCCTAGTAGGGAACACCAGGCGATCTCTGTAATGGTACCATTCGGGTAGATAAATCCCTTAGTGGTACAAAAAAAAAGTGAAAAAAATAAAATGTTTTAAAAAAGTTACAAAATTAAAGTTTTAACTTAAAAAAACAATAGCCGCCTTTTTTCCCATAATAAATCTTTTATTACAGGAAAAAATGGAGAACATTAAAAAAAAGTACACATATTTCATATCACCGCATCCGTAACAACCTGAACTATAAAAATAACATGCTATTTTACCTGCACGGTGAACACCGTGAAAAAAATTAAAATAAATAAATACTCCAAAATCGCTGCTTTTTGGTCACTACCCCTCGTAAAACAGAATAAATAAAGTAATCTAAAAAGTGCATGTACCACAAAATTCTACCATTAAAATCGACAACCCATCCCGCAAAAACAAGACCTCCCACAGCTTTTTTGACCGAAAAATAAATAAATTATGGCTCTCAGAATATGGTGACACAAAAAATAAATTATTTGAAACTAATGTGATTTTATTATGCAGATGCTGCTAAACATAACAAAACCATATACATATGGTATCGCCGTAATCGTATCGACCCGCATAATAAAGCAAATATGTCATTTATAGCCCACGGTGAACGCCGTAAAAAAAAACAAAAAAAAAAACATTGTCAGAATTGCTGGTTTTTTGTCACCTTGCTTGTAAAAAATGACATAAAAAGTGATCAAAAAACTTAATGTACCTCAAAATGGCACCAATGAAAACTACAGATTGTCCCACAACAAATAGGGCCCTCACACAGCTCCGGTGGAGGGAAAATAAAAAAGTTCTGGCTCTGAGAAAATGGCAATGCAAAATGTGCTAAACGTTCCAAAAGTGGATAACACCAGGCACAATTTATCAGTGCGACACTGGCAACACATCTGTGGATAATTATTTATTCACTGCATTCTTATACTCTCTTATTATACCCTGATGTACCCCGCACAGATTACATATACCCTGATGTACACCGCAAAGCTTACATATACCCCCACATTATAAACTGAAACACCAGCATTACCCCAAACAGAACAACTACCAAGCTAAATCTGCGATCCAAAAGGCAAATGGCGCTCCCTTCCTTCTGAACCCTTCAGTGTGCCCAAACAGCAGTTAACGTCCACATATATGGAATTGCTAAACCCAAAAGAAGACAGGAATGGGGGAAAGGGAAAAGATGTGGTCTAGAGATGAATTAATATATAACTTTTATTGATCTGCATTAAAATTGTTAAAAGTCCATTGGTGCAAACTGGTATGTGTGAGTGACACCCAAACTCACATACCCTTGGCCTAGAATAATATAGTTGGTAATGTATTGAGTGATTACACTGTCACTGTTGCTCTATTGAAGTCCACAAATCACTGTGCTGTAAATAATGAATGAAGCTGCAGATGGAGTAGAGTGGAGTCAATGCGTTAAATTATAGCAATGTGTCAGTTAGGGAAACTAGGTTGTGCTAGAAAGTGGGCTCATATTGTCTTTGCTGCGCTGTTGTGGCAACAGGCAGCAAAGTTGATTTCAAATTGGCCCTGCAGTGAATGTTGATTTGGTGAGCAGATATGGTCTCTGCCAAGTGCACACCTTGCGTTATTGCCGCGGTGTTGGTAAGCAGTTATTATAACAAACACACCCTCACGCCGGTGTACTGCTCTTGGAGCAGCAGCGTGGGGAGTGGCTGTATTGTATGCTGCTGCCGCCCTCAGTTGTTAGCCCAGAGGCGGCGGATTGCGGCCGTCCTCCAGGTCAACTCTGCTATGAGAGCGGTTATGAATAGGTCCAGTGACCGCGCTCAGCTGTCAGCTGAGAGGCGGTCTGCAAAAATAACCCAGTATGTGGGCTGAGTTAATGAGCGGAGCGGTGAGGGCTCGATTGCCGAGACCCCACAGCCACCCCGCAGCGGACCTGCGGTCTGTACCCGTGGGTGAATAGGATATCACCCCGGGAGGACCGCACTGTGAATCACCAACCGTCAGGACAAGACGTGGCGATAAGCAGGAGAAATGCCCCAGCTGTTTAGTAATACACAGCGGGACACGCTGCAGACAAAGTAGTGCAGCAACACTTGAGCAGCTGGCAGCTGTCAGCCGCAATGTGTATCGTGATCTGACCTGAGCTGAATTGAGACCCCTGGAAAAAGCCAGAATGATTGGTGATTCACAGTGCGGTCCTCCCGGGGTGATATCCTATTCACCCACGGGTACAGACCGCAGGTCCGCTGCGGGGTGGCTGTGGGGTCTCGGCAATCGAGCCCTCACCGCTCCGCTCATTAACTGGGTTATTTTTGCAGACCGCCTCTCAGCTGACAGCTGAGCGCGGTCACTGGACCTATTCATAACCGCTCTCATAGCAGAGTCGACCTGGAGGACGGCCGCAATCCGCCGCCTCTGGGCTAACAACTGAGGGCGGCAGCAGCGTACAATACAGCCGCTACCCACGCTGCTGCTCTAAGAGCAGTACACCGGCGTGAGGGTGCGTTTGTTACAATAACTGCTTACCAACACCGCGGCAATAACGCAAGGTGTGCACTTGGCAGAGACCATATCTGCTCACCAAATCAACATTCACTGCAGGGCCAATTTGAAATCAACTTTGCTGCCTGTTGCCACAACAGCGCAGCAAAGACAATATGAGCCCACTTTCTAGCACAACCTAGTTTCCCTAACTGACACATTGCTATAATTTAACGCATTGACTCCACTCTACTCCATCTGCAGCTTCATTCATTATTTACAGCTCAGTGATTTGTGGACTTCAATAGAGCAACAGTGACAGTGTAATCACTCAATACATTACCAACTATATTATTCTAGGCCAAGGGTATGTGAGTTTGGGGGTCACTCACACATACCAGTTTGCACCAATGGACTTTTAACAATTTTAATGCAGATCAATAAAAGTTATATATTAATTCATCTCTAGACCACATCTTTTCCCTTTCCCCCATTCCTGACTTAACTTAGCTCAATACGGTGGTGTACACCAATGTGGTCCCCCTGACCTATTTTCCCCCGGTGAGACAGGTGATCTTCACCAATCGCTGTAAATCCAAAAGAACCAGCTTAGCAGATTGAGGTATTTGTCTACAGTGGCACGAACTGTGCACAACATATTGTGCACTAAAATGGCATACACCTGTGGAAAATTTTAATTTTCACTTTGCACCATCCACTGAGCATTCATTTCTAATAGAAAAAAAAAACAGTGAGGTCAAAATGCTCACTACACCCCTTAAAAAATACCTTAAAAGATGCAATTTCCAAAATGGGGGTCACTACTTGGGGGTTTGTTTTACTATTTGACCCCAGAGCCCTGCCATTGTGGGCAAAAATCACCAAAATTGGCCTCACATGCGCATTTGCTCTTTCACTCCTAAGCACTGTCATATGTCCAGGCAAATGATAAATGCCTTGAGGGGTGTAGTTTACAAAATGGGGTCACTTCTCAGGGTTTTCCACTCTACTCTGGTACATTAGGAGCTCTGTAAATGCGACATGGTGCCTGTCAGGGGCGTAGCTAGGGGGGGCAGGAGGGGAATGTGCCCCGGGTGCAACTTAGAGGGGGGCGCCAGCGCCACCTTCTCTTGCACTATAATTGTACCTGTGTCGCAAGGACACAGGTACAATTAGAAGCAATGAATGAGCGGGCACGTTCCATGCCCGGCCATTCAGCGCCTTTCTACGAGTGAAGCGACTGGTACCTTTTGTACTAGTGAAGCTTCCGTCGATGAAAGGCGCTGATTGACAGGGAAAGTCATCCTGCCCAGCCAATCAGCGCCTTTCATAGACGCTGCGTTCAACCCCCAGGAGACCTGCGCAGAAGAGAGCAGGTCTCCATGGCTGCCGGACGGCGTGGGAGCGGGATTAAGGTGAGTTTGAATAATTTTTTTATATTTTTTTAATTGTAATAAAAGTGTGTGGCTGTATCTACAAGGGGGACTTTATCTACAGGGGGGCTTTATCTACAAGGGGGACTCTATCTACGGTGGGACCTTTATCTACGGGGGGACTTTATCTACACGTTTCCTTTATCTACGGGGGGACTTTATCTACGGGGGGTGTCTATCTACAGATATAGGCTATATAGTATCCCCCCTGTAGATATAGCCCACCCCTGTATATAGTCCCCTGTAGATATAGCCCACCCCTGTAGATATAGCCCACCCCTGTAGATATAGCCCACCTGTAATGACGGGGGGTGGGGAAACAGACAAGTGAGCCCTAATCTACCCGCCACTCAGTCCCTGCCTACTTGCAACGACCCGCCCTAGGCGACGGGGTACAACTGGGCAACGGTCCCTACACTCAATAGGTGCACGACAGACAAACAGACAAGGGTACAAAGAAGCCAGGGATATGGGGAAGTTGCCCACGGGAACACCGTGAGCAACAAGCGAGGTGAACGAGCCGAGTCAAACCAGGAGATGAGCGAGGTACAAAAACGCAGAGCAGAAGAGTGATCGGAAAAGCCAAGGTCAATCATAAGCAGAGGATAAGTAGTACAAGAAGCTGCAGCACGGCCAGGAAACCAACAGAGAAGAATCACAAGCAAAGGAGGAACAGGAAAGGCAGGTATAAATAGACAGAGGGTGGGAGCTAGCTCTGTCTGGCCAGGCTGTGATAGGTTCTCCCACTCCTAAGCCTGCCACCCTGAGTGGTGGAAGATGGAGTCAGTCTCACAGACATAGAAGCAGGTGCAGACTGATTATCTATGGGCATTAACCCCAAAGCTGTGCCTGGCAGATCCTTTACAGTTCCCCCCCCCCTTTTATGAGGGGCCACCGGACCCTTTCTAAGTGGACCTGGTTTACTGGGGAAACGAAGGTGAAACCTCCTGACCAATATCCCAGCGTGAACATCCCGAGCGGGTACCCAAGTCCTCTCCTCAGGCCCGTATCCTCTCCAATGGACCAGGTACTGGAGGGAGCCTTGGACCATCCTGCTGTCCACAATCTTGGCCACCTCGAATTCTGCCCCCTCAGGGGTGAGAACAGGGACCAGAGGTTTCCTCGAGGGAGCCAAGAACGGGGAGCAGAGTTTAAGGAGGGAGGCATGGAACACGTCGTGTACTCGAAAAGATGGGGGCAACTCCAGTCGGAAGGAGACAGGATTGAGGACTTCAATGACCTTGTACGGCCCTATAAACCGGGGAGCAAACTTCTTGGACGGGACCTTAAGGCGCAAATTTTTAGACGATAGCCACATAAGATCCCCGACCATAAACAAGGGGTTAGCAGAACGTTTTCTATCTGCCTGAGTCTTTTGTATGCTCTGGGACGCCTCTAGGTTCTTCTGAACCTGAGCCCAGACTGTGCACAGTTCTCGATGAACGACCTCTACCTCGGGATTGTTGGAACTACCAGGTGAAATGGAAGAGAACCGTGGATTAAACCCAAAATTACAGAAAAAGGGGGAGACCACTGACGAGTTACTGACCCGGTTATTAAGGGAAAATTCAGCGAGGGGAATGAATGAGACCCAATCATATTGACAGTCAGAGATAAAACACCTTAAATATTGTTCTAGAGACTGATTAGTCCTCTCAGTTTGGCCATTAGTTTCAGGATGGAAGGCAGAGGAGAAGGACAGATCAATCTCCAACTTTTTACAGAAGGCTCTCCAAAACAATGAAAGAAATTGTACCCCTCTATCAGAAACAATATTGACAGGGACCCCATGGAGACGCAGGATGTGTTTGACAAACAAGGTAGCTAACATCTTAGCATTGGGTAGTTTCTTGAGGGGCACAAAGTGGCACATCTTACTGAAGCGGTCTACTACAACCCACACCACCGACTTGCCTTGAGATGGAGGCAAATCGGTGATAAAATCCATGGAGATATGGGTCCAAGGTCTCTGGGGAATGGGCAAAGAACATAGTAAGCCCGCTGGTCGGGACCTGGGAGTCTTGGACCTAGCACAAACTTCACAAGCGGCGACGTAGGCCTTAACGTCTTTGGGCAACACAGGCCACCAATAGTTTCTGGCAATGAGGTGCTTGGTACCCAGGATGCCTGGATGGCCAGATAGTGCAGAGTCATGATTTTCCCTAAGTACCCTTAGCCGGAATTGCAGGGGAACAAACAGCTTGTTCTCAGGAAGGCTCCCGGGAGCTGAACCTTGATCAGCCGCAATTTCAGAGACTAAATCAGAATCAATAGAGGAAATGATTATACCTGGAGGCAAAACACATGCAGGATCTTCCTCCAAAGGAGAGCTGGCCATGAAGCTACGCGACAGTGCATCAGCCTTAATATTTTTAGACCCAGCCCTACCCTTAGGGAGCTTAGCTCCTGGTACCAAATCAATTGCGCAATCGTATTCTCTATGAGGAGAAATAGAATTAACAGAAAAACATGACGTCATGCATTCATTACCCCATTTGGTAAGATCCCCAGTATTCCAGTCAAACGTGGGATTATGCAACTGCAAACAGGGAAGGCCTAAAACCAAATCGGACGATAATCCCTGCCTCACCAGTACAGAGCACTGCTCCAAATGCATGGAGCCAACAAGGAGTTCAAAAACAGGGGTATGCTGTGTAAAATAACCATTAGTAAGAGGAGTGGAGTCGATACCCACTACCGGGACAGGTTTAGGCAAATCAATCAATGGCATAGCTAGAGACATAGCAAATTCCACAGACATAATATTAGCAGAAGACCCTGAATCCACGAAGGCACTGCCGGCAGCAGACCTACCACCAAAAGAGACCTGAAAGGGAAGCAAGATTTTATTACGTTTCATATTTACGGGAAATACCTGTGCACCCAAGTGACCTCCCCGATGATCACTTAGGCGCGGAAGTTCTCCGGCTGCATTCTTACGCTTAGGACAGTTGTTCACTTGATGCTTGTCATCCCCACAATAGAAGCAGAGACCATTCTTCCTGCGGAAATCTCTACGTTGTTGGGGGGACACGGAGACCCCGAGTTGCATAGGTACCTCCGAGTCTTCCGGGGAGGAACGAAGCAACGGAACCTCGGGAGGCATCATGGGGGAGTCAGAGGAGAAAACACATAAACGTTCACGTTGTCGTTCCCTGAGACGTCGGTCAAGTCGTACCGCTAAAGCCATAACCTGGTCTAGGGAGTCAGAAGAGGGATAGCTAACTAGCAGGTCTTTCAGGGCGTTCGACAGACCCAACCTAAACTGGCACCTTAAGGCAGGGTCATTCCACCGAGAAGCTACGCACCACTTCCTAAAGTCAGAGCAATACTCCTCAACAGGTCTCTTACCCTGACGTAAGGTCACGAGCTGACTCTCGGCAAAAGCAATCTTGTCAGTCTCGTCATAGATGAGTCCGAGAGCAGAAAAGAAAAGATCAACGGAGGAAAGTTCAGGGGCGTCAGGAGCCAAGGAGAAGGCCCATTCTTGGGGCCCTTCCTGGAGCCGGGACATAATTATACCCACCCGCTGGCTCTCAGAACCTGAGGAGTGGGGCTTTAAGCGAAAATAGAGCCTACAACTCTCCCGAAAGGAGAAAAAAGTCTTCCGGTCCCCTGAGAACCCGTCGGGCAACTTGAGGTGGGGTTCAAGAGGTGAGGTGAGGGGGACTACCAAGGTAGCATCAGGCTGGTTGACCCTCTGAGCCAGGGCCTGGACCTGTAGGGAGAGACCCTGCATTTGCTGAGCCAGGGTCTCAAGGGGGTCCATAGTAGTGTCAGGGACCAGGGTAGACTAGGTATGAGCTTTTGATTATGTAATGACGGGGGGTGGGGAAACAGACAAGTGAGCCCTAATCTACCCGCCACTCAGTCCCTGCCTACTTGCAACGACCCGCCCTAGGCGACGGGGTACAACTGGGCGACGGTCCCTACACTCAATAGGTGCATGACAGACAAACAGACAAGGGTACAAAGAAGCCAGGGAAATGGGGAAGTTGCCCACGGGAACACCGTGAGCAACAAGCGAGGTGAACGAGCCGAGTCAAACCAGGAGATGAGCGAGGTACAAAAACGCAGAGCAGAAGAGTGGTCAGAAAAGCCAAGGTCAATCATAAGCAGAGGATAAGTAGTACAAGAAGCTGCAGCACGGCCAGGAAACCAACAGAGAAGAATCACAAGCAAAGGAGGAACAGGAAAGGCAGGTATAAATAGACAGAGGGCGGGAGCTAGCTCTGTCTGGCCAGGCTGTGATAGGTTCTCCCACTCCTAAGCCTGCCACCCTGAGTGGTGGAAGATGGAGTCACTCTCACAGACATAGAAGCAGGTCCAGACTGATTATCTATGGGCGTTAACACCGAAGCTGTGCCTGGCAGATCCTTTACACCACCCCTGTGGATATAGCCCACCACCGTAGATATAGCCCACCCCTGTAGATATAGTCCACCCATGTAGATATAGCCTACCCCTGTAGATATAGCCCACCCCTGTAGATATAGCCCACCCCTGGAGATATAGTCCCCCTGTAGATTTAGTCCCCCTGTAGATATAGCCCACCCCTGTATATAGTCCCCCTGTAGATATAGCCCACCCCTTTATATAGTCCCCCTGTAGATATAGCCCACCCCTGTATATAGTATCCCACAAATAGCTCCCCCTATAGTGCTCCACAGAAAGCCCACCCCTGTATATAGCCCCCTGTACATATAGGCCACCCCTGTATATAATGCTCCACAGATAGCCTACCCCTGTATATAGTATATACAGGGGTGGGCTATCTGTGGAGCACTATATACAGGGGTGGACTATCTAGTGGAGCACTATATACAGGGGTGGACTATATGTACAGGGGGCTATACAGGGGTGGGCTATCTGTGAAACACTATATACAGGGGTGGTCTATATGTGGAGCACTATATACAGGGGTGGACTATATGTGGAGCACTATATACAGGGGTGGACTATATGTACAGGGGGGCTATATACAGGGATGGGCTATCTGTGAAACACTATATACAGGGGTGGACTATTTGTGGAGGACTATATACAGGGGTAGGCTGTATCTACAGGGGGCTATATATAGGGATGGGCTATATCTACATGGGGGCTATATACAGGGGTGGGCTATCTGTGGAGCACTATATACAGGGGTGGGCTATATCTACAGGCGGCTATATACAGGGTTGGGCTATACGTGGAGCACTATATACAGGGCTGGGCTATATCTACAGGGGGCTATATACAGGGGTGGGCTATCTGTAGAGCACTATATACAGGGGTGGGCTATATCTACAGGGGGCTATATACAGGGTTGGGCTATACGTGGAGCACTATATACAGGGCTGGGCTATATCTACAGGGGGCTATATACAGGGGTGGGCTATCTGTAGAGCACTATAGGGGGAGTTATTTGTGGGACACTATATACAGGGTTGAGCTATATGGGGGCACTATCTACAGGGGGCTCTATGGCAGGCCCTATCTACAGGGGGCACAGTGTGTGTGTGGGACACGGTGTATGGTGCTATTATAATTAGAGGTGCAGTGTATGGCGCTATTATATTTAGGGGCGTAGTGTGTGGTATAATGATAACTTTATCTTTATTTATAGGTGCAGAAATGTTGGAAAAGTGAGTAGCTGAAGACTTGTGAGCGGCAAACTGCAGAAATGGGCTGTGACCGGGAGAAGTCATCATAGAGGTCTGGACCGGATGGAGAAAAAAACTAGAATCTGAGACGTCACCGGTGAGTCACCTAATGTCAATGTTCATTCTGCCTCTAATCAGTAATGTTGTCACTGTATGATCTGCAGCGAGATGGTGGTATGATTGATAGGATGTATTTTGGTGAAACAGCATCTCCCAGCATATCCTTATCATTGTTCGGGCCATGCTGGGAGCTGTAGTTTTACGCCGTACATACCTATATGGAAAGGGTTGCCCTAAATTGAGCTGTATTTGTGCTGGTGCTATATATATGTACTGAACTTGGTTCTGGTGTTGTGTATGGAACCATATTGCTTGTAAAATGTACAAATGCTTTTATGCTCGCGTTACATAAAAAGAAATGTGGAAAAGAAATGACACGTCAATTGGTAGAGAAAACAAACACGGCGAGGGGGAATGAGATGTCGGGAAAGAGGTTGGGGGGGACGCCAAACTGAATCTTTGCCCCGGGTGCTGGAGAACCTAGCTACGCCTCTGGTGCCTGTACACCAGTCCAGCTAAATCTGTGCTCTAAAAGCCAAATGGCACTCCTTCAATTTTGAGCTCTATCATGAGCTCTACCATGTGTGGCCCTAAACAGCAGTTTAAGGCCACACATGGGGTATTGCCATACTCAGGAGAAATTGGGTAACAAGTTGTGTGATGTTTTTTCTCCTATTACCGCTTGTGAAAATAAAAAACTGGGAGCAAATCTACATATTTTTGTAAAAAAATAAATTTTTCATTTTCACTGCCTAATTTGTATGAAACACCTGTAGAATAAAACTGCTCACTATACCCCTAAATGAATGCCCTGAGGGGTATAGTTTCCAAAATTGAGTCACTTATCAGGGGTTTCTACTGTACTGGTACCTCAGGGGCACTGCAAATGCGACATGGTGCCCAAAAACCAATGAAGCTAAATCTGCATCCCAAGTAGCACTCCTGTCATTCTGAGCCATGCAGTGTGTGTGTGTCCAAACAGTAGTTTATGACCACATATGGAATATTGTTTTACTCGGGAGAAATTGCTTTACAATTGTTGGGGTGCCTTTTCTCCTTTATTCCTTGTGAAAATTAAAAAAATGCAACATTTTAGTGGAAAGGATGTAGATTTTCATTTTCACTGCCTAATTCCAATAAATTCAGCAAAAAAAGTAGGGTCAAAATGCTCACTATACCACTAGATAGATTCCATGAGGGGTGTAGTTTCCCAAATGGGATCACTTTTGCGAGGATTGCACTGTTTGGCCCCTCAGGGGCTTTGCAAATGTGACATGGCGCCGCAAACAATTCCAGTAAAACTTGAGCTCCAAAAGTCAAATGGTGCTTCTTCCTTTCTAAGCCCTGTCGTGGGTCCAAACAGCAGTTTATTACCACATATGGGTACTGCTGTGCTCAGAAGAGTTTGCTTCATGAATGTTGGGGTGCTTTTTCTCCTTTATCTATTGTGAACATGAAAAAATTAGCTAAATCTACAAATTTTTTTTTTAAATATACATTTTCATTTCCACTGACTATTTCCAATAAATCCTCCAAAAAACGGTGGTGTCAAAATGCTAACTATACCTATAGAAATATTCCTTGAGGGGTATAGTTTCCAAAATTCACTTTTGGGGGTTTGCACTATTTTGGTCCCTCCAGTGCGTTGCAAACACAAGATGGCACTGAAAACCATTCCAGCAAAATCTGCTCTCCAAAATCCAAATGCCGCTCCTTCCCTTGTGAGCCCTGCCGTTGGTCAAAACAGCAGGTTATTACCACATATGGAGTATTGCGATAATCGGGAGAAATTGCTTTACAAATGTTGGGGTGCTTTTTCTCATTTATTCCTTGTAAAAATTTAACATTTTACGTTTTTTAAGAACAAAAGTCGATTTTCATTTTTAAAGACTAATTCCAATAAGTTTAGCAAAAAAACTTTGGGGTCAAAATGCTAACTATACGCTAGATACATTTCTTGAGGGTGTAGTTTTCAAAATGGGGTCACTTTTGGCAGGTTTCCACTGTTTTGGCACCATAAGACCTCTTCAAACCTGACATGGTGCCTAAAATATATTCTAAAATAAAGGAGGCCACAAAATCCACTAGGTGCGCCTTTGCTTCTGAGGCCTGTGCTTCAGTCCATTACCACACTAGAGCCACATGTGGGATATTTCTAAAAACTGCAGAATCTGGACAATAAATATTGAGATGCATTCCTCTGGTAAAACCTTCTGTGTTACAGAACAAAATGTATTAGAAATGAATTTTGGCAAAAACAAATGAAAATTGTAAATATTAATGAAAATTGTAAATATTACCTCTACTTTGCTTTAATTCCTGTGAAACGCCTAAGGGGTTAAGAAACTTTCTGAATGCTGTTTTGGCTACTTTGAGGGGTGCAGTTTCTAAAATGGTGTGATTTATTGGACTTTCTAATATATAAGGCCCTCAAAGACACTTTAGAACAGAACTGGTCTCTGAAAAATTTGCCTTTTGAAATTTTCTTGAAAAAGTGAGAAATTGCTGCTAAAGTTCTAAGCCTTGTAACATCCTAGAAAAATAAAAAGAACTTTTAAAAAACGATGCCAACATAAAGGAGACATATGGGAAATGTTAACTAGTAACTATTTTGTGCGGTATTACTATCTGTCTTACAAGCAAATACATTTACATTTAGAAAAATGCTAATTTTTGCTAATTTTCTCTGAATTTTGGTGTTTTTCACAAATAAACACTACATATATTGACCAAATTTTACCACTAACATAAAGTACATTGTGTACCGAGAAAACAGTCTCAGAATCGCTTGGATACCTAAGAGCATTCCAAAGTTATTACCACATAAAGTGACACATGTCAGATTTGAAAAAACATTTGCTGTGTCCTTAAGGCCAAAACAGGCTGTGTCCTTAAGGGGTTAAATAATGATAAAATCTTGCCATTTTCACTGGCCACAGAGCCTTATGATAGACTAAAAGTTCCTGTTCTGTAGAGATCACTACTCAGCAGTCATCTCATTATCATAACAGGCAGGATTACAATGAAAGGTAATATCTATATATACAGTTAGGTCCAGAATTATTTGGACAGTGACACAATCTTCATGATTTGGGCTCTGCATGCCACCACATTGGATTTGAAATGAAACAACAGATGCAATTGAAGTGTAGACTTTCAGGTTTAATTCAAGGGGTTGAAAAAAACTATCCTGTGAAATGTTTAGGAATTTTTCTGCACAGCCTCCTCATTTCAGGGGCTCAAAAGTAATTGGACAAATTAACATTACCATAAATAAAATGTTGTTTTTTAAAAAAATACTTTGTAGAGAATCCTTTGCAGGCAATGACTGCCTGAAGTCTGGAACCCATGGACATAACCTTTGTGATGCTTTGCCAGGCCTTTACTGCAGCGGTCTTCAGTTGTTGCTTTTTTGTGGGGCTTTCTGCTTTAAGTTTTGTCGTTTTGTCTTAAGCAAGTGAAATGCAGCTCGATCGGGTTGAGATCTGGCCATTGACTTGGCCATTGCAGAATATTCCACTTCCTTGCCTTAAAAAACTCCTGGGTTGTTTCGCAGTATGTTTTTGGTCATTGTCCATCTGTACTGTGAAGCGACGTCCGATCAACCTTGCTGTATTTGGTTGAATCTGAGCAGAAAGTATATCCCTGAACACTTCACAATTTATCCGGCTGCTTCTGTCTTCAGTCACATCATCAATAAACACTAGTGACCCAGTGTCTTTGGCAGCCATGCATGCCCATGCCATCACATTGCCTCCACCATGTTTTACAGAGGATGTGGTGTGCTTTGGATCATGAGCCGTTCCAAGCCTTCTCCATACTTTCTCCCTCCCATCATACTGGTACAGGTTCATCTGTCCAAAAAATGCTATTCCAGAAATGGGCTGGCTTCTTTACATGTTGTTTAGCAAAGTCTAATCTGGCCTTTCTATTCTGATTAATGGTTTGCACCTTGTGGTGAACACTGTGTATTTGCTCTCATGAAGTATTCTCTTTATGGTAGATTTAGATACTGATACACCTACTTCCAGGACAGTGTTCTTCATTTGGGTAGATGTTGTGAAAGGGTTTTTCTTCACCATGGAAAGGATTCTGCAATCATCTACCACTGTTGTCTTCCGTGGACGTCCATGCCTTTTGGAGTTCACGAGATCACCAGGGCGCTCTTTTCTTTTCAAGAATGTACCAAACTGTTGTTTTGGCCACTCCTAACATTTGTGCTTTCTCTCTGATGGATTTCTTCTTTTTTTTTTTCAGCATAATGATGTTCTCTTTCACTTGCATTGAGGGCTCCTTTGACTTCATGTTGTGGGTTCACAGCAACAACTTCCAAATGCAAATGCCCCACCTGGAATCAACTCCAGACTTTTTACCTGCTTAATTGATGATGGATTAACAAGGGAATAGCCCACGCAGCTCATTAAATAGCTTTTGAGATAATTGTCCAATTACCTTTGGTCCTTTGAAAAAGAGGCAGCTACATATTAAAGAGCTGTAATTCCTAAACCCTTCCTCAAATTCCGATGTGAATACCCTCAAATTAAAGCTGAGAGTCTGCACTTTAAGCCCATATTGATTATATAAGTTTATATTCAATATGTTTTGGTAAACAGCTAAAATGCCAAAACTTGTGTCACTGTTCAAATAATTCTGGTCCTAACTGTAGATAACACACTCCTCAACGTTTAAATTGCAACACCAAGAAGGAAAAGTTTAGGAATTATGGAAATCACAGGATCGATAGACATGTTATTGATATGCAAATGATAAAAAAATGGAAGCAAAATATTAAAAACATCTTGATTTATTCAGTATTGAGTATGAGCGCCACACGCAGAAATACACGCACCTACATGCCTTGGCATGCTATCAATGAGGTTATTAATGATTGTGTGAAGGAATTGTATGCCACGCTGAATGCACTTGGGCACGCAAATTATCAAGATTGTCTGCTGGCAGCTTCCTTTGCAATTGCTGTTCAATGACGTCCCAGATGTGCTCGATGGGATACAAGTCCGGAGACGCTGATCAGGCTTGCACGTTTAGACCATGCAGGCTGCTCACAGTAGCATGAGCAACATGCAGTCTGACATTGTCCTATTGAAAAATGGCTTCTGGGACCAAATCAATGTAATGACGAGCTGTTACTTTACTTGAAAGGAAAACTAGAGGGGTCCTGCTACCATACATCATACCACCCCACACCATTATCCCGGGAGTGGGACCGGTCAGACGTTGCTGTCATGGAGGGTCCTTGGCGGTAAGGCAGCTGGCTAACAGGGCGCAGGTCAGAGTCTATAGTTATATAGGGTACCTGTGGCAGCACGGACAGTAGCGTGGCAGGAACTGGTCAGCAGGTAGACGTCAAGCGTGGAGAAGCAGGACAGGTGTGGTATCCAGCACAGCACAACTACAGCTAAGCACGGCAGTAGATCATGATACAGGTTACAGGAACAGGAAACACTGGGAGCAGGAAACACTAGGGGACCATTTGCATAGTCAAACTATAGGGAACACAACAACGCTCAGGCATAGAAGTAGGGGCTGGACCTCTCTTATAGTCCAGGGTACTCACGGGTCAAAGTTCGTCCATGAGGTCTAGTGCGCTCGCTGCCCTTTAAGAGCTGGCACGAGCGTGTGCGCGCGCACCCTACGGGATCCGGCAGAGGAGAGTTGACGCGAGCGCTGGCGTCTCCTGAGGTGGAGGCTGGGGCCAGCGCTTGTCGACTCGTGGCTGCGGCTGTCAGGGGGAGGTTGGAGCTTCTAGTGAGTTTAGTGGTTGTTTCCCTCCCCACAGATACCTCAACTTACTCCTTGAGTCCGCCCAGTTTTTCCCTGCATTTGCTAGAGTTGGGGGACTAGAATATATTTACCCATGCCCTTGGTATGACTACGCCTCCTCTTCCTTAGCCAATTGTAGCTGTTTTAGCTTCATAGAAGGTATGACTTTCATTCCAAAGAAAATCGCGAGAGACTATTTATCCTCTTGAAGAAATTAAATGAGAGCCACACAGGTAAGGTATGCAAGACTGCATAACTCACCTTGACCTTATTGGTGTTGTAATTTCAATGTTGGGGAGTGTATATAGGAAGCACCAGCATGGAGAAGATCATACAGCAGTAAGGAGCAGTGAAGCTAAGAATCCAGCAATGGGGTGAGATAAAGCACTTACCAGAAAGTTGCAGCACATTTGTGTCACTTCACTGCTTCTGTTCCCCTCTCCACAGACTTCTTTGGACAGCATGTCTGTGTCTGTGTCTTTCTCTTCGTTCTCCCACCTCCTGTTTCCCCCTCCCCTGTCCATAGACTTCTATGGGCAGCATGTCTGGATCTTCATAAACTTGTATGGGCAACGTGTCTGTGTCTTTCTCTTCCTGCTTTCTCCTCCGACTCCCCTCTTCCCTCCATAGACCTCCATAGACTTTTATGGCAGGCAGTAAAGAGACACACGCGCGCTACCTGCAGTCCGTCTCCTCTGCTCTGTAACTAGAGGCGGATTATGATTGACAATGGGGTGGACAGCAGAGAGCAGGTAGGGAGACACCTACTGGCAGTAATTTCACACAGACTTTCATGGATAAAACAACCAAATTTTGAAAATACGTAAATTACTAAATTGATATATATCAGGTATACTATAAGATTAGCATAAGTAGTTGAAAAAAAACTTAGTGTGCATTGGAATTTAAAAAATATATATCTTAGTCCCATTAGGGGACTTTTACTTCTAAATATCTTTTCAACATAATGTACTGTCATATGACTTTATGAAAGTACATTACTGCCTGGGCATGTAAAATTGCAATGCCAAAGTATGCCCTAACATATACAATTACTAGACATTCGTGTGGGCCTTAATTAGTCTGTCACTGTCACGATTTTTCAGTCAGTCCCGATTATCGTGTTGCTTTAAGCGTTAAACGGCTGGTATCGGAGTGACCATCCTCGAATACTGTTTCTTTCTCACCCAATTAGGTCCAAAATTCTGTGTTGATTCATTTCCTAATGTAACGTTTTTGAGGTCAGAGCTCCATCTTCTTGATACAGAGCTGTGTTAATGTAGCTTAGGAGCTTACGGTATGGTGTTTATATATCACCTATATTACTTTACACAGCATGTAATATAGTTTCATAGTTACATAGTTAGTAGGGTTGAAAAAAGACACATGTCCATCAAGTTCAACCTAAAGATGGAGAAAAGGGAAGGGAAACATTTCTACACATTGACATAGGAGCTGATATTTTTTCATTGTAGGAAATTATCTGAGCTTTTTTTAAAGCCATCTACTGTCCCTGCTGTGACCAGCTCCTGCGGTAGACTATTCCATAGATTCACAGTTCTCACAGTAAAGAAGGCTTGTAGACTCTGCAGGTTGAACCTTTTTTTTCTCCAGACGGAGGGAGTGCCCCCTTGTTTTTTGAGGGGGTTTTACATGGAACAGGTTTTCACTATATTTCTTGTATGGGCCATTCATATATTTATACAAATTAATCATGTCCCCCCTTAGTCGTCTAGATAGATAGATAGATAGATAGATAGATAGATAGATAGATAGATAGATAGATAGATAGATAGATAGATAGATAGATAGATAGATAGATAGATAGATAGATAGATAGATGGATAGATAGATGTGCGATAGATAGATAGATAGATAGATAGATAGATAGATAGATAGATAGATAGATAGATAGATAGATAGATAGATAGATAGATAGATAGATAGATAGATAGATAGATAGATAGATAGATAGATGTGCGATAGATAGATAGATAGATAGATAGATAGATAGATAGATAGATAGATAGATAGATAGATAGATAGATAGATAGATAGATAGATAGATAGATAGATAGATAGATATTAAGAAATTAACAACACAGTATTCTAAATCTAAAAATTACCAGATGTTAAAAGGTGGACATTCACTTCAAGTTTTGGATACAATGAGAGCAAGAATGACAGCATTATTTCATAATTTAGATGTAATAGCTTTAAGATGCTTTGCTGCTAAAATAATATAAAAGTAGCAGCTATACAGAGGAAGCAATGTTACTAATTATAGAAAATTATAATATTCAGCAGGAGGATCAATGTATTATTAAAATGTAATGCTTTTGTTCATTACTTTGAATTGATTGACAGATACAAGCATCTTGTTAGGGCATCTCATATTCCGGAGGAGCCAAAAATCCCATTTATACATTTGTCTGAACAACGTTTACAGAAACCAAGAGACTCTTGAACAGGATGAGAAAAGGCTTAGCCCCATGGAGACTGAGATGATCTAATGGATGAATCGGTTTAAAAGAACACTTCCATAAGCCATGTTCAAGAAACATTACCAGCTCATTTCAGTTGTTCAGCAAACTTTGCTATTATTAAATCATGGAAACTTACAGAATATTTTATACATTTTTAGTACAATAATATTGTTCAAGTTTACTTGTTGTTATTATTATTATTATTATTATTATTATTATTATTATTATTATTATTATTATTATTATTATTATTATTATTATTATTATTATTATGTCAGAGTTTATAGTTAGAGATGAGTAAATTGATTCTACACAAATCGAATCTGTCCTAATCTCTCCAAAGTTTCGGATTCAGCTAATTTAAAAAACGTTGGGGTTTGTGGCGCATGAACAGAAGCAAAACGGTGGCCATTTACAGATTTGAAAAAAGAATCACATGACCTCGGGTGGGCCTCCCTATAATGCTTTACAGTCAATCTTCCCAAAATTCATTGCAGTTATCCCTACTTCTACTCATATATGTTGCTGTCACTTTGACATTACTAATTCTGGTTTGGCATTTAAGAGCTTGAAAGGGGTCTGTTACAGTCCTAGAAGACATCAGAGTTCGACACAAGTTTTAAGGGCAATCGAATTGGACGGCTTATTCAACCAAAACGGGCCGGAAACTAATTTCGGGAAATTTTCTCATCTCTATTTATGATGCAATCCATGAAGCATGGGATACAAAAAAAGCTTTTGGCTTGCCAAATCAGACCAGATGGATAATCTTGCTTTATCAGATCTCCAAAACTCCATGCTTAAAATTAAGGATTTACTTAAACGGTTTTATTCTGTAAAAGGGCTTTTTTCTTTTTTTTTTTCTGGAGAGTAGTACACCAATAATATTTGTAGATTATGTTACAACATCATGGTTAAAGATAAAGAGCATCTGTCAGCTCTCCTGACATGTCTATTTTAATAAATACTTGCATTTATCATAATATAACAATGCTGGTGCTTTTTTTCTGCATTGTGATGTGTCTCTGTTATTCCTCTAGGAAATGTATGAATAAATTGTGGTGTTACCATTTCGTTGTCAATAAGGTGTGTACCTACACAGTCTGATGCTGTCAGCACTAATTGGACAGTTTCAGAATACGTAGGAACGCTACTGACAAAGGGAAAGGTTACACCCAGTTGTCAATTTATTCATACATTTCTTTGTACAGAGACATCTAAGCTACGCTGTTTCCGTAACTCCCAAAGAAGCGAAGTGGAGTTATGAAAACAGCGTAGCACAGCGAGCTCAGCTGTTTCCGAACTCCCGACCACCTTGTCAGTCAGTGTCCGGAGAGCTGCTAGAGCAATAGAAGGTAAGACAGCAGTCAGGGGGCCCTGTTCTTGTGATAGTTGGGACCTGCATCTATCGGACATTTATGGCATATCCATATCCTGTGGATATGCCATAAATGTCCAAGATGGGAAAACCCCTTTAAGGCTATGTTCACACGGGGTATTTTGCCGAGTTTTTTGACGCGGAAACCGCGTCGCAAAACTCGGCAAAAACGGCCCGAGAACGCCTCCCATTGATTTCAATGGGAGGCGTCGGCGTCTTTTTCCCGCGAGCAGTAAAACTGCCTCGCGGGAAAAAGAAGCGACATGCCCTATCTTCGGGCGCTTCCGCCTCTGACCTACCATTGACTTCAATGGGAGGCAGGAGAAAGCGTATTTCTTGCTGTTTTATGCCCGCGGCGCTCAATGGCCGCGGGCGAAAAACGGTGCGATAATCGCCGCGAAAATCGGCGTGCAGGGAGAGGAATATCTGCCTCAAAGTTCCAAACGGAATTTTGAGGCAGATATTCCTCCCCCAAAATACTCCGTGTGAACATAGCCTTAGCAGACAGAATAGGAGCCTTGCTCTAAAGCTCCTATTGATCTTAATACTTGATATTTGATTATAATAAGAGTATGTTCACATGGGCCGTTTTTCGGGCGGTAAATGTCCCAAAAAATGGCAAAAAATGCGGGGGCTGAATGCCTCCAAACATCTGCTCATTGATTTCATTGGGAAAAACGGCGGTCCGTTCCCACGGGGTGTTTAAAAAAAACAGCTCCAAAAACTGCCGTAAAAAAACACAGCGAAAAACACTACTTTGATTTAAAAAAACGGCTGAAAATCAGGAGCAATGGGGTTGGTGACTTGCAACCATCCCTGACAGTAAATGCTGCTGGCAACTAAAATGTGGTGCAACATTTTATAAATTGTCAAAGGTTAACTAGAGGGAAAGCTGTACGACAGATATAGGCTGTTGTACATATGTCACAAGTTTTCGCCTAAAAATAAGTGCTTGAAGTAAAGGGTGGTGAGTTTTAGTAAATGGCTCACATTTTGTATGCCATATTTTCTGACATAATAGATGTGACAAATTCAAGACAGTAACATCCTCTCCTGTGATATCACATCCACAGTATCATTACCCACTTTGAAACCTTAAGGGGGACAAACCTCATCCCAGGCATGAACCACCCCTGCTCCAGATACCATTTTGACAACTGCATCCACCATACCCCCAAAGCCCAGTGTATTCTCACCTCTGTTTCACCAACCATTTTGAGGTCTTAAAGGGAACCTGTCACCAGCATTTCACCTATTGAACTTTACTTATCCCTTACTGGCCGCTGCTATCAAAAGTTCATTGCCGTTATCCCCTCTCCTAAACTCCTCCTCCGACTGTAAATACCGGTCGGCAAACATTTCAGGCTGCACTGCAATCCCAGCCGTTTAACCCTTAGATGTTGCATTCAATAACGACTGCAGCATCTAAGGAGTTTTGCATAGGAAGAATACTACCTCTGTAAAACTCCCTCTGTCAGCCCATCGCTGCGCCCACGATTCGTCTATGGGGTGCTGACTGTTTACCAAAGTTATTAAAAAGTTATGCCTCTTGGAATGTGATGATGAAAATTTTAAAAATAACTGATTAAAGAGGACACATCAGACAGCGTCACTGGCACTGCCCATTATAACTCCATCATCTGTTATGTCATATCTCTGAGATGCTATGTCCCCATGATGTCATCATCCCTGTGATATCATTACATGCACTAGTGCCCTTATAGAGGTATTCCCATCTTGGACATTTATGGCATATCCACAGCAACGAGCTCTAGATTGGGGTACACTGACCCCTGTTCTAGCTTCTGCCACCAGGTTCCAGACACTGCTTTATGAGGTGGCTGGTTTTCCGGAAACAGCCGAGCGATATTTTCTACACTGGTTCTGGACTTTCCATAGATGTGAATGGAAGTTACGGAAACAGCATATCACAGGGTGCTACACTGTTTCCGGAAATCGGAAACTACAGAAACTGCATAGCTCACTATTTTACGCTTCCTTAACTCCCATTCCCTACTAGGGGAGTTCCAAAAGCAGCGTAGCAAAAAGTGCTAGACTGTTTTTGGAAGACCTGGCCACCATGTAAGACAATGGCTGGAGTGCAGCCATAGCAGTAGGAGGTGGGACGGTGGTCAGGGGACCCAGTTATAGAAATAGGTACATGTCTCAGAGATGGGGTTCGCATCTATCGGCCATTTCCTATGGAAATGCCATAAATGTCCGAGATGGGAACACCCCTTTAAGGGTACCCACCAGTCTAATCAGGATGCACTCAGGGTTCACACCGTCCATGAGGCAAGATGAGCATCCCATCCTGTACTATAATTGTACCTGCTTCTGTCGGACACAGATACAATTACACGCATAAGCGCTGAATGGAGGGGCATGGAACATGTCCCATTATTCTGCGCCTTTCATTGATGTAAGCGGTGTGATGTCATCATCGCGACGCTTACATCGTTGAATGACACAGCAAGGCAGACTGTCAATCAGCGCCTTTCAACAACACAACATTGAAAGGTGCTGATTGGCCAGGCAAACGAATTGCCCTGCCACTCAGCGCCTTTTAACGACGCAAGGGGCGATTTAAGATTCTATTAAAAGTGTGAGGTGCTATATGTAGAGCACTATCTAGAGGGGGGCTGTATGTGGGGGCTATATATATGGAGCACTGTCTACAGGGGGCTGTATGTGGGGGCCATATGTGGAGCACTAACTACAGGAGGTGGGGGCTGTATGGGGGGCTATATATGGAGCACTATCTACAGGAGGTGGAGGCTGTATGTGGGGCTTAATGTGGAGCACTATCTACAGGGGTGGGGGCTATATGAGGAGCACTATCTACAGGGGGCTATATGTGGGGGCTATATATGGAGCACTATCTATAGGGGGCTATATGTGGGGCACTATCTACAGGGGGGCTATATGTCGGGAACTATCTACAGGGGGCTGCATGTCGGGCACTATATACAGGGGGCTGTATGTGGGGCACTATGTAGGGCACTATCTACAGGGGCTCTATGGGGGCAGTATCTACAGGAGACTCTATAGGGGGCACTATGTCTGTGGCACACTGTCTACAGGGGGCTCTGTGCCGGGCACTGTCTACATAGGGCTCTATGTTAGGCACTGTCTACAGGGGGCTCTATGGGGGGCACTGTGTGTGCAGGGGGGAGGAAACAGTGTATAGTGCTATTATATTCAGGGATGCAGTATATGCTACTATTATATTCTGGAGCACAGTGTATAGTACTATTATATTCAGGAGTACAGTGTATAATACTATTATATACAGGAGCACAGTGTATAGTTGTAAAGGATCTGCCAGGCACAACTTCTGTGTATACGCCCATAGGTAATCAGTCTGCACCTGAGTCTATGTCTCTGAGACTGACTCCATCTTCCACCACTCAGGATGGCAGGCTTAGGAGTGGGAGAGCCTATCGCAGCCTGGCCAGACGGAGCTAGCTCCCGCCCTCTGTCTATTTATACCTGCCTTTCCTGTTCCTCCTTTGCTTGTGATTCTTCTCGTGTGGTTTCCTGGCCCAGCTACAGCTTCTGACTATTTGATCCTGCTCCATACTGACCCTGGCTTACTGACTACTCTCCTGCTCTGCGTTTGGTACCTCGTGCACTCCTGGTTTGACTCGGCTCGTTCACCACTCTTGTTGCTCACGGTGTTGCCGTGGGCAACTGCCCCATTTCCCTTAGCTTTGTGTACCCTTGTCTGTTTGTCTCGTGCACTTACTGAGCGTAGGGACTGCCGCCCAGTTGTACCCCGTCGCCTAGGGCGGGTCGTTGCAAGTAGGCAGGGACAGAGTGGCGGGTAGATTAGGGCTCACTTGTCCGTTTCCCTACCCCCATCATTACATAATCACAAGCCCATATACCTAGTCTACCCTGGTCCCTGACACTACTATGGACCCCCTTGAGACCCTGACCCAGCAAATGAAGGGTCTCTCCCTACAGGTCCAGGCCCTGGCTCAGAGGGTCAACCAGCCTGACGCTACCATGGTAGTGCCCCTCACCTCACCTCTTGAACCCCACCTCAAGTTTCCTGACCGGTTCTCAGGGGACCGGAGGACTTTTCTCTCCTTTCGGGAGAGTTGTAGGCTCTACTTTTGCTTAAAGCCTCACTCCTCAGGTTCTGAGAGCCAGCGGGTGGGTATAATTATGTCCCGGCTCCAGGAAGGGCCCCAAGTGTGGGCCTCCTCCTTGGCTCCTGACGCCCCTGAACTTTCCTCCGTTGATCGTTTCTTTTCTGCCCTCGGACTCATTTATGACGAGACTGACAGGACTGCCCTTGCCGAGAGTCAGCTGGTGACCTTACGTCAGGGTAAGAGACCTGTTGAGGAGTATTGTTCTGACTTTAGGAAGTGGTGCGTAGCTTCTCGGTGGAATGACCCTGCCTTAAGGTGCCAGTTTAGGTTGGGTCTGTCGAACACCCTGAAAGACCTGCTAGTTAGCTATCCCTCTTCTGACTCCCTAGACCAGGTTATGGCTTTAGCGGTACGACTTGACCGACGTCTCAGGGAACGACAACTTGAACGTTTTTGTGTTTTCCCCTCTGACTCCCCCATGATGCCTCCCGAGGTCCCGTTGCTTCGCTCTTCCACGGAAGACTCGGAGGTACCTATGCAACTCGGGGCCTCCGTGTCCCCACAACAACGTAGAGAGTTCCGTAGGAAGAATGGTCTCTGCTTCTATTGTGGGGATGACAAGCATCAAGTGAACACCTGTCCTAGGCGTAAGAATAAGCAGTTATGAATAAATGTCTCACAGGAGAAAGTAAGTGGTTAGGTACGACCAGCACATGTGTACAAAGTACCCCCAAAATATCGAATCAAAGAATAGCAGGACTCTACTATATCATATAAAGAAATTGAGAACCAAGAGTCACAAGGCTACACATATTGTAAAAAATAAATGTTATTGCATATAAATATATAACCATATAACATACGTAGTAAAAACAAAGCGAGGTTTCTAAAAAAGGAGAAAGTTATATATGAACCACTCCACACTACTGTTGAATCGCAGGGATGGTATAAATGCTACACCTAACCACAGGGGCAGGGTATACAAGTTCACCTTAACACAGGGACATATATGTGGTAGACAAAAGTATTTAATAAAGGACCATGAAGTCAGCAAGTAAGTAGCAATAGTGCATAATCCATAACATCTGCTGTCCAACATGCTACAAAACCACAACGTTATGTCACCGCATATACTAAGCATCTTAATTAGCAGTCTACAAAAAACTGTACTCCGAGGAAAAACCCCGGTGCCATCTATCCAAAGGGAATATACCCTGAATGTACCCAAAGGTGAAAAAGACTTCCAATCTGGAAACAACCAGAGGGAGCCAATGCATCAGATCTTACCCATTGATATGATGGTGAACCTGCGATCCACGTGGTCCACGTGACGAAGAATAACACCCCAATGCGCGTTTCGCTGTTCTAGCTTCCTCAGGGGTATAATCTAAACTATATCCTGTCCTCCTTATATACTGTCCCTCATCATACAAACTTGAACTGTTCCGTGTAGACTCACTTCCTCATTGGTCCACGGCGCATGCGCGGGATTGTGTCAAAGGTCACAGTACCCCGATCGCCTGTCGTCACACCGCTGCTGCGCACGCGCGTCTCCAAAGACGCGTCTCCATGGAGACAGCGCAAGCGCATACACAGCGTATTGACGAGAGGAGACCGAGGGACGGACCCGACATCCCTGCAGCCTGCGCAACCCCAAAGTGAGGTAAGTGTCCAGCACCTATGTGTATCTCTGTCTTTGTTTGTGATCGATGCTACTCCTCTGGAGAAATTCAAACAGTATATTCCCTTTACGATACATGTAAAAGCAAATGCCTCAAAACAGATTATATATCAGCGAAAGATATCGCAGTCATAGAGTGCATAATAAAAGAATGTGAAAAAGTAACATGAAAAAGAAAAATTAAGTATATTAACCCCTTAGTGACCACTAATACGCCTTTTCACGTGAGTCACTAATGGGCTTTAGGCTAGGCTGACGCCTTTTCACGTCAGCCTAGTCTAAGTCCTGCACGGGTCTCCCGTGCAGGCAGGAGCCGGGGCTCTGCTGTCTGATGACAGCTGAGCTCCTGCTCCAACGCCCGCGATCGAAGTTTACTTCGATCGCGGCCGTTTAACCCGTTAAATGCCGCCGTCAATAGCGACCGCGGCATTTAACTTTGTTTACAGAGGGAGTGAGCTCCCTCTGTCACCCATCGGCGGCCCGCGAATGAAATCGCGGGTCTCCGATGGGGTGTCATGGCAGCCGGGGGCCTGATAAAAGCCCCCAGGTCTGCCCTGGACATATTCCTGTTAGGACGCGCCGGAGGCACGTCCTAACAGATTGCCTGTCAGATTTACACTGACAGGCAATAATGCTCTGGTATACGAAGTATACCAGAGCATTATAGCAGCGATCGGAATATCGCACAGTAAAGTCCCCTAGTGGGACTAATAAAATCAGTAATCAAAGTGAAATAAATATTATTAATAAAAAGTACAGTAAAAAAATAAATAAAACCATTTTTTTCCATAAAAAGTGGTTTTATTTAGTAAAAGTGTAAAAAAAAAAAAAAAGCACACATATGTGGTATCGCCGCGACCGTAATGACTCCATTAATAAAGTTAATATGTAATTTAAACCGCAAAGTGAACACCGTAAAAAAAAAACGCAAAAAACCATGGCGAAATTGCAATTTTTTTCCATTGCCCCCCAAAAAAGTCATAATAAAAATGAATCAATAAGTCCCATGTACCCCAAAACAGTACCAATCAAAACTACGTCTTGTCCCGCAGAAAACAAGCCCAAAAAATCACTACATTGATGGAAAAATAAAAAAATTACGGCTCTTGGAAAGCGACGATGCAAAAGCAAATAATTTTAGTTCAAAAGTGTTTTTATTGTGCAAAAGTCGTAAAACATAAAAAAACTCTACACATGTGGTATCGCCGTAATCGTACCGACCCATAGAATAAAGGTAACATGTTAATTACGTCGCACAGTGAACGGCGTCAATTTAAAAACGCATAGAACAATGGCGGAATTTCAGGTTTTTTTTATAATCCCCACCAAAAAGGTTAATAAAAGTTAATATAAAAATTATATGTACCCAAAAATGGTGCCATTAAAAAGCACAACTAATCCCGCAAAAAACAAGTCCTCATACAGCTATGTAGATGAAAAAATAAGAACGTTATAGCTCTTTGAATGCGACTATAGAAAAACGAATAAAATAGCTTGGTCATTAGGGCCTAAAATAGGCTGGTCACTAAGGGGTTAAAGAATATAACCAAATTAGTGAAGAGCAATAATAATATTGCTCATATTAGTCACATTAGTCCTAAATCGTTACAGAATTTATGATGAAAAAATGCGTTAAGTAATACAGTGAAGATAAGACAGTGAAGAAATTAATTATATACATATTATATACGACATAAGTGAAAAAGAACATAAATCGTGACAACGTGAAGGAAAAAAGGGGAAGGTGACAAAGTGAAAAAGTGAAATTATACTGTTTATTACAGGGTACAAAATATCTCTCTATAATATACAGAGAAGCCACATTTTTTTTAAAAATTCCATATTTAAGGGCAAGGGAAGAGGAGAATATTACACTAATATTCAAACAGTAGTATCATCAAGTAGCATACAACATATTTTTTTTAAACATAATTAATGTTTTAATATAGGAACTGAATGTTCATTCTCTCATCACTGTGTCAATCTGTGATTAATCGAATATTTGTTTTCCAGATGTTTCCAGTAGTATCACAGCTGTCCGAAAGAACACCTCAAATTGGAAAAAGTTCAACAGAATCTAGACCTTGACACAAAAATATGCAGTCAATATCAAATCAAGGTAGGACATATACACAGAATAAATTAAAATCGCCTAAAAATATTATATTGGCAATGGACGAGACTATCACTTCATAGAAACGCAGAAAAGCTCAATTTCTCATTAAGACCTAGGGGGGCCATAGTTCCAAGGGTAGTAATCCATCTGCACTCCTTTTGTGCCAGGACCTTCACGTTGTCACGATTTATGTTCTTTTTCACTTATGTCGTATATAATGTGTATATAATTAATTTCTTCACTGTCTTATCTTCACTGTATTACTTAACGCATTTTTTCATCATAAATTCTGTAACGATTTAGGACTAATGTGACTAATATGAGCAATATTATTATTGCTCTTCACTAATTTGGTTATATTCTTTAATATACTTAATTTTTATTTTTCACGTTACTTTTTCACATTCTTTTATTATGCACTCTATGACTGCGATATCTTTCGCTGATATATAATCTGTTTTGAGGCATTTGCTTTTACATGTATCGTAAAGGGAATATACTGTTTGAATTTCTCCAGAGGAGTAGCATCGATCACAAACAAATACAGAGATACACATAGGTGCTAGACACTTACCTCACTTTGGGGTTGCGCAGGCTGCAGGGATGTCGGGTCCGTCCCTCGGTCTCCTCTCGTCAATACGCCGTGTATGCGCTTGCGCTGTCTCCATGGAGACGCGTCTTTGGAGACGCGCGTGCACAGCAGCGGTGTGACGACAGGCGATCGGGGTACTGTGACCTTTGACACAATCCCGCGCATGCGCCGTGGACCAATGAGGAAGTGAGTCTACACGGAACAGTTCAAGTTTGTATGATGAGGGACAGTATATAAGGAGGACAGGATATAGTTTAGATTATACCCCCTGAGGAAGCTAGAACAGCGAAACGCGCGTTGGGGTGTTATTCTTCGTCACATGGACCACGTGGATCGCAGGCTCACCATCATATCAACGGGTAAGATCTGATGCATTGGCTCCCTCTGGTTGTTTCCAGATTGGAAGTCTTTTTCACCTTTGGGTACATTCAGGGTATATTCCCTTTGGGTAGATGGCACCGGGGTTTTTCCTCGGAGTACACTTTTTTGTGGACTGCTAATTAAGATGCTTAGTATATGCGGTGACATAACGTTGTGGTTTTGTAGCATGTTGGACAGCAGATGATATGGATTATGCACTATTGCTACTTACTTGCTGACTTCATGGTCCTTTATTAAATACTTTTGTCTACCACATATATGTCCCTGTGTTAAGGTGAACTTGTATACCCTGCCCCTGTGGTTAGGTGTAGCATTTATACCATCCCTGCGATTCAACAGTAGTGTGGAGTGGTTCATATATAACTTTCTTCTTTTTTAGAAACCTCGCTTTGTTTTTACTACGTATGTTATATGGTTATATATTTATATGCAATAAAATTTATTTTTTACAATATGTGTAGCCTTGTGACTCTTGCTTCTCAATTTCTTTATTTGTAAGAATAAGCAGCCGGAAAACTTCCGCGCCTAAGTGATCATCGGAGAGGTCACTTGGGCGCACAGGTATTTCCCGTAAATATGAAACCTAATGAAATCTTGCTTCCCTTTCAGGTCTCTTTTGGTGGTAGGTCTGCTACCGGCAGTGCCTTCGTGGATTCAGGGTCTTCTGCTAATATCATGTCTGTGGAATTTGCTATGTGTCTAGCTATGCCTTTGATTGATTTGTCTAAACCTGTCCCAGTAGTGGGTATCGACTCCACTCCTCTTGCTAATGGTTATTTTACACAGCATACCCCTGTTTTTGAACGCCTTGTTGGCTCCATGCATTTGGAGCAGTGCTCTGTACTGTTGATGCAGGGATTATCGTCCGATTTGGTTTTAGGCCTTCCCTGGTTGCAGTTGCATAATCCCACGTTTGACTGGAATACTGGGGAGCTTACCAAATGGGGTAATGAATGCTTGACGTCATGTTTTTCTGTTAATTCTATTTCTCCCCCTGAGGAGGTGAACACGCTACCTGAGTTTGTTCAGGACTTCGCTGATGTTTTCTCTATGGAGGCCTCCGAAGTGTTACCTCCTCATAGAGAATACGATTGCGCTATCGAATTGGTACCAGGAGCTAAGCTCCCTAAGGGTAGGATATTTAATCTTTCTTGTCCCGAACGTGAAGCCATGAGAGAGTATATCCAGGAATGCCTGGCCAAGGGTTACATTCGCCCCTCCACTTCTCCGGTAGGTGCTGGCTTCTTCTTCGTAGGGAAGAAGGATGGTGGTCTTAGGCCATGAATTGACTACCGTAACTTGAATAAGGTCACTGTAAGGAACCAGTATCCCCTTCCTTTGATTCCTGATCTCTTTAATCAGGTTCAGGGGGCCCAATGGTTCTCTAAGTTTGATCTACGGGGGGCGTATAACCTTATCCGCATCAAAGAGGGGGATGAGTGGAAGACTGCGTTCAACATGCCTGAAGGTAATTTCGAATACCTCGTCATGCTCTTTGGGTTGTGTAATGCTCCTGCGGTCTTCCAGAATTTCATAAATGAGATTTTAAGAGATTACCTGGGGGTATTTCTTGTAGTGTACCTTGATGACATACTGGTGTTTTCCAAGGACTTGTCCTCCCACATTGAGCATGTCAGGAAGGTGCTCCAGGTCCTTCGGGAAAACAAACTGTTTGCGAAAACCGAAAAATCTGTGTTTGGGGTACAGGAGATACCATTTTTGGGTCAAATCCTCACTCCTCATGAATTCCGCATGGACCCCGCCAAGGTCCAGGCTGTGGCGGAATGGGTCCAACCTGCCTTCCTGAAGGCGTTACAGTGTTTCTTGGGGTTCGCTAATTATTACAGGAGATTTATTGCTAACTTCTCGGTCATCGCTAAGCCTCTTACGGACCTCACTCGCAAAGGTGCTGATCTCCTCCACTGGCCTCCTGAGGCTGTCCAGGCTTTTGAGGTCCTTAAGAAGTGCTTTATCTCGGCCCCGGTGCTGGTTCAGCCCAAACAAATGGAGCCATTTATTGTGGAAGTTGACGCATCCGAGGTGGGAGTGGGGGCTGTCTTGTCCCAGGGTACCAGGTCCCTCACCCATCTCCGTCCCTGTGCCTACTTCTCCAGGAAGTTTTCGCCCACTGAGAGTAACTATGATATTGGCAACCGCAAACTCTTAGCCATTAAATGGGCATTTGAAGAGTGGCGCCACTTCCTGGAGGGGGCTAGGCACCAGGTAACGGTCCTTACTGACCACAAGAATCTGGTTTTCCTAGAATCTGCCCGGAGGCTAAACCCGAGACAAGCTCGATGGGCGCTATTTTTTTACCAGATTCAACTTTTTGGTTACCTATAGGGCTGGGTCTAAAAATATTAAGGCCGATGCACTGTCGCGTAGCTTCATGGCCAGCCCTCCTTCGGATGAACATCCTGCTTGTATTTTGCCTCCTGGTATAATAATTTCTTCTAATGATTCTGATTTAGTCTCTGAAATTGCGGCTGATCAAGGTTCAGCTCCCGGGAACCTTCCTGAGGACAAACTGTTTGTTCCCCTGCAATTCCGGCTAAGGGTACTTAGGGAAAATCATGACTCTGCACTATCTGGTCATCCAGGCGTCCTGGGTACCAAACACCTCATTGCCAGAAACTATTGGTGGCCTGAGTTGCCTAAAGACGTCAAGGCCTACGTCGCCGCTTGTGAGGTTTGTGCTAGGTCCAAGACTCCCAGGTCCCGACCAGCGGGCTTACTACGTTCTTTGCCCATTCCCCGGAGACCTTGGACCCATATCTCCATGGATTTTATCACCGATTTGCCTCCATCTCAAGGCAAGTCGGTGGTGTGGGTTGTCGTAGACCGCTTCAGTAAGATGTGCCACTTTGTGCCCCTCAAGAAACTACCCAATGCCAAGACGTTAGCTACCTTGTTTGTCAAACACAACCTGCGTCTCCATGGGGTCCCTGTCAATATTGTTTCGGACAGAGGGGTACAATTTGTTTCATTGTTTTGGAGAGACTTCTGTAAAAAGTTGGAGATTGATCTTTCCTTCTCCTCTGCCTTCCATCCTGAAACTAATGGCCAAACTGAGAGGACTAATCAATCTCTAGAACAATATTTAAGGTGTTTTATCTCTGACTGTCAATATGATTGGGTCTCATTCATTCCCCTCGCCGAATTTTCCCTTAATAACCGGGTCAGTAACTCGTCAGGGGTCTCCCCCTTTTTCTGTAATTTTGGGTTTAATCCACGGTTCTCCTCCGTTTCACCTGGTAGTTCCAACAATCCCGAGGTAGAGGTCGTTCATCGGGAACTGTGCAGAAGAACCTAGAGGCGTCCCAGAGCATACAAAAAACTCAGGCTGATAGAAGACGTTCTGCTAACCCCTTGTTTATGGTCGGGGATCTGGTGTGGTTATCGTCTAGGAACTTGCGCCTTAAGGTCCCGTCCAAGAAGTTTGCACCCCGGTTTATTGGGCCGTATAAGGTCATTGAAGTCCTCAATCCTGTCTCCTTCCGACTGGAGTTGCCCCCATCTTTTCGAATACACGACGTGTTTCATGCCTCCCTCCTTAAACGCTGCTCCCCGTCCTTGGCTCCCTCGAGGAAACCTCCTGTTCCCGTTCTCACCCCTGAGGGGGTGGAATTCGAGGTCGCCAAGATTGTGGACAGCAAGATGGTCCAAGGCTCCCTCCAGTACCTGGTCCATTGGAGAGGATACGGGCCTGAGGAGAGGACTTGGGTCCCCGCCCGGGATGTTCACGCTGGGGTATTGGTCAGGAAGTTCCACCTTCGTTTCCCCAATAAACCAGGTCCACTTAGAAAGGGTCCGGTGGCCCCTCATAAAAGGGGGGGGTACTGTAAAGGATCTGCCAGGCACAACTTCTGTGTATACGCCCATAGGTAATCAGTTTTCACCTGAGTCTATGTCTCTGAGACTGACTCCATCTTCCACCACTCAGGATGGCAGGCTTAGGAGTGGGAGAGCCTATCGCAGCCTGGCCAGACGGAGCTAGTTCCCGCCCTCTGTCTATTTATACCTGCCTTTCCTGTTCCTCCTTTGCTTGTGATTCTTCTCGTGTGGTTTCCTGGCCCAGCTACAGCTTCTGACTATTTGATCCTGCTCCAGGTACGTAGCTACATCGACTTACCTGCAAACGCTGATGCTGCTGCAGAATCAACTGTAGCCTCTGGTGCCGATGTGTCCTCGCTCGTCTAACACGATGCAGGACCTGTGAGTGACGTCACAGCGTGATCTCTCGAGAACACGGCTGTGTCTGCACTGCCAGAAGCTGGGCGTTCTGAAGAGAAGTGGATGATACTTCTCGTCAGAACGCCCAGCTAGTAAAAGTAGTAAAAACGCCCCGATGTAACACACATAATACACGCCCAGTTGTACTTTTACTTTTCAACACGCCCAGTTGTACTTTTGCAAGCCTCATTTGCATAAATACAAAAATGGTCATAACTTGGCCAAAAATGCTCATTTTTTAAAAATAAAAACGTTACTGTAATCTACATTGCAGCGCCGATCTGCTGCAATAGCAGATAGGGGTTGCAAAATCTGGTGACAGAGCCTCTTTAATGGCCTGGTAGAAATCACTGCCTTCCACCAAAAAACACTGCAAAAGCTGTATCTAAACATGCATTAAGACCATGTTCATACTGCAGTATTATGGTCAGTACTTTGCATCAGTATTTTAAACCAAAACCAGGAGTGGAACATAAACATAAAAAGTCTAATGCAAAGATTATCACTTCTTCGTTATTTTGGACCCACTCTTAGATTTGGCTTACAAATACTGAAGCAAAATACTAACCAAAATACTGTTGTATAAAAGTGGCCTATAGGAGATACACTACCCTTGCTGCTAAGTGCAGCCACCACAGGTATCTGACATTTCAGGGTTCTGGTACACAGATATAGGGCTAGCCCCCCTTGTCATCTTACCAACAGCCACACCTCACCTGTGATGCTTCCGCACAAAACAACGGACACCGTGACAGAAACCTGACAGAACCTATTAAAGTTTATATATTTTTTCATATACAGTATCTTTATAAATGACAATACATCATAAACATTCATTAACACTAAGTTTTTCTAATCAGCGAGAAAATAATAGCTAATTTTATAACTGTCATCTCTTTAGAGAGAATCTTAAAAATAATTCACTAAGTGGTCTGCCTCTATTAAATATTCTGGCACTCTAAATGCATTTTTCAAAATGCTTTCAATAATTCCTTTAGCAGCTTCCCCATTACTCACAAATCGATTACTCATAATCACATTGCTCATTAATGAATAATAACAGTCTCTTCACTGAAAATCTAGAAACTAACTTGATGTGAAATTGTGATGAGATGAAAATATGTAGGTGTTCTAAATTAAAAACATAAGCAATTTAATGAAACACTTCTAAGATTAAGTGATTACAAGTTGATTAAAATATCTGATGATGATGATTATTATTATTATAATTATTAATATTATTATTAATATTATTACTATTGTTATTATAATACAAGCTGTATACTGAATTTTAACTGTTTTCCTGCTTCTGACCTATCAAACCGCACGGAAGTAGGAATTATGCATAAATTCTTGCTCCAGCTAGGTTAACATAGGAACTATTGTGGGTGTTATAATAGTATTAAGCTCTATTAGTACCGTACTACAGAGTAGTAGGAACTCTGTGTGCCGCCGTATGCCATGAGCTTGAGGATTTACATTGTCTAAGAACCACAATCTTTTCAATGAAAATGTTAGGCAGCATGTCCCTAGTCAAATGTATACAGAATCCCCCCAAAAAACTATTATATGAAATCGGACATGAGCCCTTAACCCCTTCCCGACATATATATGCGTATATATATATATATATATATATATATATATATATATATATATATATATATATATGGTGAATGTAAGGTGAAGGAGTACGGAGTGGTCTTATGGGCTGAGCACACTCTATAGAACGAGCGTGTCATCTGTACCTAGTGTAACATGCAGGATCACGTTCGTTAAACCCCTTAGATGCCGCAGTCTATAGCGGCCGCGACATCTAAGCCATTAGAAACAGGTGGGTGGCCCCTCTGACGTTCCATTGGCCAATGGTTTTCATGGCAGCCTGGGCTAAAGGCCCCTAAGTCTGTTTTTTTTGTACCCCTATTAAGCCCTGCTGGATGTAGGGCTTAATATGAGCCTGACAAAATCACAATTTATCATGCAAGTCATCTAATGATCACTGGTTCAAGTCCCCTAGAGGGACTAATAAAAAAAATTCAAACACAGCTAAATAAAAAAAAAAAAATTATATAACAAAACCTATATTAAAAGTAAAACATTTTCGCACAAAAGCAATAAAAAAAATTAACATAACTTATACTGGCGCGTCCGTAAAAGTTTGGACTCTTACAATATCACATTATTTAAAATGCAGGATGAACGACGCAAAAAAATACAAATTTACACGCCAGAATCGCTGTTTTTTGGTCACCTCGCACAAAAAATGAAATAAAAAGTATTTAAAAAGTCTAATGTACCCCAAAATGGTACAAATAGAAACTGCAGCTGGCCCTGAAAAAAATAGGCCCCCATACCGCTCAATCAACGGAAAAATATAAAAATTCTGTCTTTCGGAATATGGCAATTTTATTTTTAACAATTAGGTTTTTTTTCCTTGTAAGTAGTAAAAAAAACTATATCAATTTTTACGGTGAAAACCGTAAAAATGAAACCCAGTTTACAAGTACTCTATATAGTTTAATAAATGGGAGTTACCGCAACAGTACAGCGAGCTACACTGTTTCTGTAACTCAGGAGACATGGAACAGAATAGCTTGCTGTGCTACACTGTTTCCGTAAGTTGCATTCACTTCTATAGGAGTTATAGAAACAGCATATTTCAGCAAGCTCGGCTGTTTCCATACTCCCAACCACCTTGTATTTCAGTGGCCAGAGCCAAGCCACAGCAAAAGAAGGTAGGATGGGGGTTAGGGGGCCCCATTCTAGACATAGCTACCGGTCACAACGGTTAGACCAGGGGTCCCAAGCACGCGGCCCGCGGGCCGCATGCGGCCCCTGAGGCTGTCATCTGCGGCCCACGGGACACAGAGCCGCTTGTATCGGCTCTGCTCCGGGACTCTGTGGAATTCCCTGATATCGTTGTCCATATATGGGCAGTGTTGTCAGGGTCTTCCCCAGAGCAGAGTCCCGGGCAGAGCGCTAGTATCGGCTCTGCTGCGGGACTCTGTGGAATTCCCTGACATCGCTGTCCATATATGGACAGTGTTGTCAGGGTCTTCCTCAGAGCTGAGTCCTGGGCAGATCGCTAGTATAGACTCTGCTCCGGAACTCTGTGAAATTTCCTGACATTGCGGTCCATATATGGACAGTGTTGTCAGGGTCTTCCCCAGAGCAGAGTCCCGGGCAGAGCGCTAGTATAGAATGTGACAGCGATGTCTTGGGCTTCCCCAGAGCTGGACAGTGATGTGGAGACCACACCGGAACTCCAGCTCTGGGGTTGCCCCTGACATCTCTGTCCATGTATGAACAGTCATGTCAGGAGCAGAGCTGGAATCCCAGGTAAAGTGCTAGAAGTGGCTCTGCTCCGGGACTCCATATATGGCACTGATATCAGGGCTTCCCCAGAGTTCCGTAGCAGAGCCTATACTAGTGCTCCGCTCTGGGACGCTGGGTCTGGGTTTGCCCCTGACAGCATATTCCGGTCCAGGAGGATCACCTGACATTACTGTGTATGGACAGTGACGTCAGGGGCTCCTCAAGCAGAGGAATGCCTGGTCAAAGTGTCAGCATCGCTCTGGCTGGGGATTCCACTCCTAGAGGGAGCCCCAATGGAGCTATCTACAGGGGGGGTGGCACTATCTACAAGGGGTGTGTGTGGCATTATCTACAGAGGGCACTGTGGCAGCATCTACAGAGGTCACTGTGGCAGTATCTACAGAGGGCACTGTGGCAGCATCTACAGAGGGCACTGTGGCAGCATCTACAGAGTGCACTGTGGCAGCATCTACAGTGGGCAATGTGGCAGTATCTACAGAGGGCACAGGGGCAGCATCTACAAATGACACTGTGGAATTATCTACAGAGGGCACTGTGGGTGTGTGGCAGTACCTACAGAGGACACTCGCATTATATAGGGGTGTGTGGCATTATCTACAGAGGGCACTGTGGCAGTATCTACAGAGGGCACTGTGGCAGTATCTACAGAGGGCACTGTGGCAGTATCTACAGAGGGCACTGTGGCAGTATCTACAGAGGACACTGTGGCAGTTTCAACAGAGGGCACTGTGGCAGTATCTATAAAGGGCACTGTGGCACTATCTACAGAGGGGAATGTGGTAGTATCTACTGAGGGCACTGTGGCAGTCTCTATAGAGGGCTCTGTGGTATTATCTAAAAAGGGGCTGCCCAATCATGACATTTGTGTGTCTGCCAAACGATGCCAAATGAGCCGCCGGTCTGCATTTAGCGATACTTAAGCTAGAAAACTGCATTGTTGAAATAAGCACGTGGAGAAAATGCACAAATTTCCGTTAAGTTTAAACCTAGCGGTATTATTATAGTAATGTAGTATTATAGTAGTTCAAATAACTAATTGATTAACAATAATTTTGTATTGTATCAAATTTGAAAGTAATGTGGCCCGTCAACTTCACATTTTTTCTATATGTGGCCCACTTACCCGGCCGAGTTTGAGACCCCTGGGTTAGACCCACATCTATCAGGCATTTATGACATATTCTGTGGCAAAAACTAGCATTGCTCACCTCCACTTTTCTAAGAAGAAAAGCAGTAAATATTTTGTAATAAATCAGTTATAAATGTGTGGCTTTTTTTATTCTAAACAGCATGCTCTAGTTGGCATTTTTTTTAAGACGTTTTCCCCTAGAGTCATCAATTGTAACAAAAACTGCACCAACAGCATCACTGCCTGTGTCATTTGTGGTGTTACTTAGTGCCGTTTTCATGGTACTTTTTGGGTGCATTCAGAATCACACACACAGTTGCAGTTTTTGTGGCCTTTTTTGGCTCAAGTTTTTAAGCCAAACACAGGAATGGATACTAAAGGAATGAGATGCATCAGTCTTTTCTTTATGCCTTTTGTTCCTTCAGGATCCACTTTTGGCTTTGGCTTAAAAAACTGAGCCAAAAGGGTGGATTCACACACAGCACTTTTTGGAAAAGTGCCACTGCAGTTTTTCATGCAATTTGATTTTAGCCAAAGTCAGAAGTGGATGTAGCAGAAGAGAGACCTATAAGGCCTTCCGTTTTATTTCCTATTCCTTTCAAATCTACTTCTGCCTTTGGCTAAAAAAAAACTGTATGAAAATGTGCCACAAAAACGGCAGAGATTTGAAAGGAAAAAACCGATGTGTGAGAAATCACCCAAAGGCCAGGATCAGACACACCATTTTTAACCAGTTTTGGTGCAGTAATTGGATTAGTTGTTTAAGCCAAACACAGGATTAGACACAGAGCAAAGGAGATCTATCAGTCTATTACAATTGTCAGCAACCTATGGCACGTGTGCCACAGCTAGCAAGCGGGGCATATTTGCCTTGCACGTTAAGTTGTAAGCCCAGCAAGTGCTCTCCAGCCTGAACCCTGCCACCTTGGATTGATTAATGGCTATAGTGTGCACCTACATCTCTGTTTTTTTTCAGGGTCAGGGTATGCACAGCGCTTGGGCGATGCTTCACTAAAGCAACCAATGACATCTGCGCAGGCTAGAGCCGTCAATCAAGCCAAGGGGGGCGGTGTTTGGCTGGGATGTAGGCACCAGTCTCAGACAAGGCCCATACTGAAATGTAAGTTTAATAACTGATTAATTGGTTTATGTCAGATACGTGGTAACAGTTAGTGATATGTGACTTTCTTGTTGCATGGCACACTAAGTACATCATCTTTGATTTTTTTTCTTTTTAAATTGGCACGCCGTACAAAGAAGTGTGCCGACCCTTGGTCTATTCTTTATATCTTTCCTTCACTGTAAATCCACTACTGACTTTGGATAAAAACACTGAGCCAAAAACTGCATCAAATCTTTGTTTGTGATCCTGGACTAATACAATTTTTTCAGTGAGTTGAGAAGTTCTTTACTTTCTTTTCACGTCTGGCAGTGGCAAAAAACAAACAAACTGCACAATGTGTAATTCAAGCAGTCATGATCTACTCTTGGTGGCTGAATTTCTACACAGACTGGATATTTTTTCCCTTTTAAGCCACACCTCTAATCCCGCCCAATCCCCGCCCATACACACCTGGTTCAGCCCACACAGTATCATGCGCCTATAGGGCCTCCCACACAGTATAATGCCAAATACCTGCCCACACACAGTCCTGAGGAAGCAGATACAGTTGACATGGGGAGTTCGGGACAAACCACTGGCCGCCCGGGACAGCGGGACACCACCCGAAATCAGGGACAGACCCACTGAATCCGGGACAGTTGGGAGGTACGAGACTGTAATGTACTCGATGCAGCAAACTCTGTATGTCAATCACAGAAAATAGCATTAAAATATTCTTTGTATTCAGTGACCTATGTAAAAATATGAGATGTCATGAAAGATGTTTTAACTCATTGTAAAATATTCAGGAGAAAACACTTCAACACATATTTGATTTCTTCCAATCACAGAAAATCTCCATTACTTCTAATACCTGTATAGCTTATAGTTATAAACTCATCAGAAGAGAATGACAGACATGTGGGGCAGTAAGAGGAGGGGCGTTAGCTGTGCCAGGCTGCTTCCCACAATGTAAGACAATCATTTTATTCTTCATTAAATCACATCTCCTTCTTGGGAGCACAAGCTGTACACTGACATATGCCACGTCTGGCCCTTGCTAACACAATATTAACTTTATTTCAGTTTAATAGCCTAGTAAGTAAAGTATAAATCATAACCTACTGACCGAATTGTCCTTCCATATTTGATACCTTAATATGGGTTTTCTCCAGGTAAGTGACTTATATTTTAAACTGCTTTGATTGTAGGTGTGTAATGTGTTGTATTTTTCCAGCTCTAAACACTGGTGTACTTTAGGTGACTTCTGAATATATGTTAGGTATTGAATAATATCTTACCAGTGATATTATTGAAAGTATTAACACATATCGTTTATTATGCATTTTTGCTATATTGTTTGCAGTTGTTTTTTTTGGTGTTGAAGTGGTTTTCTATACCATGCAACAGATATATCAGGCTGAATTATCTTATGATTTTACCATAGACTGGAGTGACACTGTGTCATGAAAAAAAAAAAAAGACACTTTTTTTCTAATCCATTACAATTCCTTTAAGCTTTTACAGGGTTTTATTAGTAAGTAAAGCATTTAGTAAAGAGAAGCTCAAACTATGAGAATATATTGTATCTAGAGTGCTCACATCCTATTAAAATTGGTCAAGAGAAATCAAGCACCTTTGCAATTCAATTTGTCATTGTCTTAATGTATCTAAAATGAAAAATGAAGCAACTTTGCAAAAGGACTTGATTAAAAAGCTTCTATTGTTAACTCACTGATAACAGACAACACACTGTGTAGTCTGATCCTGCCTCCATACTCCCTTTTATCTGTCTATACTTCTTGCTAAACTACTGTCAATATGTTCCATCAGGCTAAATGTCTGATGGGACATTAGTGGTCAAATGGAAGGCAGTATGACTGCAGGATCATACTATACAGAGAGACGTATTGAAAAGTTGCTTCACTGTTCATTTGAGTTGCAAAGATGGACTTAAAGGGGTATTCCGGCTTTACCCAATAAATGTAATTCATTATGCAATTAAAAGTTATACACTTCCTGTATTTTTCTGGTTTGCAAGATCTCTGCTTGCAGTCATTCAATAGAAACCTTCAGAATTTAGATTCTGTCGTGGATGTGCATGTGATGGACAGACATGTGCAGGACACATTACACTATGTGTATCAGAATTCTGTCTTCTAACGAGCCATGCACAGACCTAAAAACGAACCAGAGATGGGACATGACCCTAAAGCAAGTAATGTACTCCGAAGATAAAAGTACAAAAAATCTTTATTAAATATAGTAACAATAACAAATAATGAGAAAAGAGATCTGATACAATAAACACGGAGACATAAACAACAGGGTCAGATGAAAAAGACCAGAGCCAACAGAATCAACCGTCCACTAGAGACCTAACACACGCTCAGTTATAGGTAAGTAGTTAGTAAACCCGGGGGTATGGGGAGGTTAGTCCCATACATAGTGCCATGTAATCAGCTAGATGAACAACGTATAAAGTATGTCAGTATGCGTAGCCTGCACAGTATATAGTGCATGTAACAGTACGTGCACAATCTATACAAAATAGTAGGTAGTACGTGACAAATTGAAACTGAAAAGCATATGCAAGTGGTTTGAAGGCTCAAATAGCCAAGAGAAATATGACTGGCTGAAATAGCACAATACTGTGGAGGCTACAAAGGGCTGAAAAAACCTGTGCACATCCCCAGAGACATGATGAGGAGCGTGGAGGATCAATGAAGTGGATGGGTGAATGAACGCCTCGACGCGCGTTTCGCCCTGTGACCGGCTTCGTCAGGAGGCTACATACAGTAAAAATCTAGGGGTTTAAATAGTGAAGAGACAGAGTTAGGCTCACCTGCGGTGAGTGAAAATCGGCGCTCCACACGCCCACAGGGCGGCGCATGCATCACGGGACGCGCCGCGCGTCATGTGACAGGTGCCACGTGATGTAAACACCACCATGGCAACCCTAGACGCTGAGCGGCACTCCCGGATACATGCCCCGCCGAGGGTGCGCGACCGAGCGTCTGTCCAGACACCGCAGGAGAGACAACCCACGATAGCAAGAGAAGGAAGTTTCTATAGCGAAGGGGCCAACTAACAATATATGCATACAGTTGAAATGAATATATACAATAGTGCAGTAACAGCAGTTTATACAAATGACGGTAAAAATACATATATTAAAAAATACATGCAACAAATAAAATAGAAAGCAAAAATAGATTAATAATGAAAAGTGAACCGTGCAAATAAAGAATGAATAATAAAATAAAGTAAATGAAAATATAAATAATGATGAATAATACAGATGAATATAAGTAATAAAGAGGTGAAAAGTGAAAATGTATACACCAACAATAATAGTGATTAAAGTAATAAATGATTTACTATATAAGCATGAAGACATTGCCAAAAACAAGGCAATGAAGATAAAGTGCCGTGTACAAAAAATATAAATAAAAATAAAAAGATAAAAAATAATAATAATAAATAATAAATTAAATAAAAAAAACTATAGTAAACAAAAGAAAATAAAAATATATATATGTGCAATGTAAGATATAATGAATAAGGTGTATATAAATAAATATATATGTATATAAATATAAATGAAATAGCATAAACAAATATTCTGCAGATATGTGAAGAAATAAATACATATACAAGTAATATAAAGAGCACAGTATATAGTACTAATGAATCGTAACTACCACACATATACCCAACCATACCAAAATATCATGATAGTAAGTATACTCGAGACATAATACTGTGCAGTATAGTATAAGTATATACATACAAAACTCCAATACTTTTTTGCCAAGAAAATATTAGTAATGATACAAAAGTATAAAAATATGTAAAGATATATATACACAAATCATATTATATGAATATCGTACAGAATTATATATATATATGTATGTATGTCTTCTATCCTCCAAATTTTCAATTGCAGCCAGGCGAAGTCTTCACCAATGAGAGGACCCATTCGCTATACCCGTACGCTAAAAGAGATGAACTGTAACAGAAAAATAGAATAAAAACCAAGAAAGAAACCCTAGACAAAATAAAATTCACGCATGGTTAAAAAGTTTACAAAAAACGAGCCATGCACCTATGTCCATTACCTGACCATGGACAGAATTTGTATCTCCTGGGAGTAAATAGAAAATTTTCCTGTTAATTAACAGCCAGCAGAGACCTTCACAATCATGAAGAATTGATACAGAAATATATTGGAAATTTGTATAACTTTCATTATACAAAAATAAAATTTACTTGCTAAAACCAGAATACCCCTTTAAATAAAACTAGAGGTAAATACAGTTTACATTCTATAGGTAAAAACAGGATATGTACATAGATCTCTATAGATTTATCTACAACTGTATTCATGAGACATATATAGACCAAAAGATAATAAAGCAGTAAACCTAAAAAGTGCCAAAGATCAACAATGAGCCAAAAGTAGATAGGTCCATCCCCATCAAATCTCCCAATCTAAATTTCACGCATACGTCTTAACACTTTGACTATTATAGATTATTTCTATATATTCTGTAGATGGTTTGTGACAGCATTTCAGTTTCTGATTACTTTCAAACTGTCCTTATTTTTGGTGCAGAATTAAAGAGGTATTCCCATCATAGACATTTATGGCATATTTCCAAAACTGGGGTCCCCAGATAACTATTCTAATAGGTGAGGCTGCCACGGCTACTGCATTCTGATGGGGAATAAATGAAGAGGTGGCTGTTCATGTGAGCAACTCTCTTCATTCACTAGGGAATGTGGGACCCCCTGCTCTCAAACATTTACGGCATTTCCTGTGGAAATGCCATAAATGTCGATAACCCTTTAAGGAAATTTAAAAAATTTGAGTAATCTGTTGCTAACATACAACCATAAAAAAACCTGAAAAAATATAAACCAAACATATGTCCAAGTACACACGATGCACTTATATGATATAGACCATTTATTAAAAGAAAAAGAAACCATAAAATGTAGTAATAGTGCACTTTCAACAATGTTTCAGCATATTTGTCTTCTTGTTGCAAGTGTAACCGTCTGGCATTAATGTTAGAAACACTCTTATAACTTTTATATAGGAGCAATTGTCAATGGATCTGAATATTCAAAGATCATTTATGACAGTGCACTGTAACTAAGGCTACTAAGGCATCATACACACGACTACAAAACACTTTCCGTGTGCTGTCCGCATACACTAGAATGCGCACAGCAAACACGGACAAGAATAGGACATGTTCTAAAATTCTGCGGAACGCACACATGGATCCACAAAAAAAAAACGGAGGAGTGCAAGGCCCAATAGAAATGGATGGTTTAGCGTGCGGATAGCAAAAAAACTGAATAGGACACTGAAGAAAACAACGGTCGTGATTATGAGCCCCAAGGAACGAGGCAAAGCAACATCTCCAAAACACGTTTAGTGATAACTTCACATCATCTGGCATCTGCAAGAAGCTGTAGGAACTGAAATACAAATGGCATTAGAATACTACAAATTTCGAGTCTATACACCAAGAGATTGATAAGTAGCTTCATGACATTTAGGAAGCACAAGTGAGTTTTGCGCCCCACAAAGAATTGGTCCAAAAAACAGAGACCGTCAAATCATCGGAGCTTCACAAACTACCATACAGCGTCCGTGCAGGCCTGGCAACAACGTCCCTTGTGATCGGCAGGCTACAAACATCAGAAGGACAGTATCAAGCCGATATTACATACGTACAGTCGCACAAACAGCCGGTAGTGTAGATATAGGGGTCGCAGAGGTCGCAGTTGCGACCAGGCCCCTAATCCTGGGGGCCCATGGGCCCCTATTGCCATACAGCATGCTTGTTAAATAAATTTTCTGTGCCGTGAAGCCGGCACTTCCTGGTTACGGTCACATGGTACACTTAGTGTACCATGTGACCGTGTTGTCACGTGACACGTCTTCCAGCCAGTGTAGTGGAAGAGTCGGTGCGGAGGACTCCAGGTGAGCTGCAGAGTCTGTATTGTAATGTATTGTGTTGTGTTGTGTTGTATTGTATTGTCTTGTAATGTAATGTATTGTAATGTATTGTGTTGCCTTGTAATGTATTGTGTTGTGTTGTCTTGTAATGTGTTGTATTGTGCTGTTTGCGGTGGAGGGGGGCCCATTAAATTACAGCCCCCCTCCTCTCTCCACTGCAAACTGCATAATACAAAACAATACATTACAAACTGTGGGTCGTGTGAAGACCTCTGGGGGGTCGTGAATCACTCACCGAGGTCCCGGTTCCATTCAATGCTGGAGCAAGGAACTGACGTCTCCTTGCTCCAGCATTCACTGTGCCCTGAGCGGCTCGACGCAGGCAGGTGGGATGTAGCGACATCATCGCGCCTGTCTGCGCCGAGTCACTCATAGCACACACCAGAGGAGGCGAAGGAACGGGGATAAGTAAGTAATTATGCGATTTTTCTATTATGCACATATGGGGGCATTATACTGTATTGGGGGGCTGATATGGAGGGGCATTATACTGTATGGGGGGCTGATAAGGAGGGGCATTATACTGTATGGGGAGCTGATATGGGGGGCATTATACTGTACGTGGGGCTGATATGGAGGGGCATTATACTGTATGGGGAGCTGATATGGGGGGCATTGTACTGTATGGGGAGCTGATATGGGGGGCATTATACTGTATGGGAGCTGATATGGAGGGGCATTATACTGTATGGGAGGCTGATATGGAGTGGCATTATACTGTATGGGAGCTGATATGGGGGGAATTATACTGTATTGAGAGTTGATATGGGGGGCATTATACTGTATGGGGGCTGATATGGAGGGGCATTATACTGTATGGGGAGCTCATATGGGGGGCATTATACTGTATGGGGGCTGATATGGGGGGCACTATACTGTATGGGGAGCTGATATGGGGGTATTATACTGTATGAGGTCTGATATGGGGGCACTATACTGTATGGGGCGCTGATATAGGGGGCATTATACTGTATGGGGTGGCTGATATGGGGGCATTATACTGTATGGTGAGCTGATATGGAGGGGCATTATACTGTATGGGGAGCTCATATGGGGGCATTATACTGTATGGGGAGCTCATATGGGGAGGCATTATATTTTATGGGAAGCTCATATGGGGGCATTATACTGTATGGGGGCATTTTACTTTATGGGGGCAGCTATGTGGGGCATTATACTGTGGGGGCTGATATGGGGAGCATTATACGTTATGGGGCATTATACTGTGTGGGGGCAGCCATGGGAGCATTATACTGTGTGGGGCCATTATACTACGGGGGCTGTTGGGCAAGACATCTGGGCAAATGCTCGCGCAGGGGTCTGATGATGGTGGTGTTGGGGAGGGGTAGGGGGGCCCAAACTGAATTCTTGCACCCGGGCCCATGAGCCTTTAGCTACGCCCTTGCAAACAGCCATTACAATGAACTGTCATAAACAATCTTTGGACATTCGGGTCTGTTGACAATTTGTAATCCAAGACAGCTAAACTTGCAACAAGAAAATACATATATGCTAAGACATTGTTGAAAGTGACTTCTTCCTAGCTATATTTTATGAACTTGTTGTTGTATTTTTTAAATAAATGTGTAGATCATATAAGCGCCTAGTGTGTACCTAGACACATGATGTATATATTTTTGTTTTTTTTATGTTTGTACACTATGTTATTGTCAGATTACTCAATCAATTGTATTTACTCTTGTGGTAAGCAAAGCTTTTATGTCTTTTTTTGTTAGTTACAGTAGTGAGTGCATTTTACATTTGTATATATTTCTGTAACAATTAAGCATTTTAATAAAAATCATGCATTTATAAAGGTGCTCTTCATAAAGTGATTAAGCGGGTGCCATTGCGTTCTATAGACTGCGCTGTCTCCTAATTACAGAGCCTCCATGTGCCAAACAGAGGCACAGCTGCAGCAGCACCCACTTTTGAATGGCATTCCAAACTCCTTTCAATAGATTCTCTTTATAAAATGGGGGGGGGGGCAGTTACAGATTCCCTATTGATTTATTTTGTAGACCTGGATAGAAGGGTAAAGTACAGCATATGACAATTCCAAAGATGCTAAACCATCTTGAGGAAACCCCACTCCTCTGCCATCAATGGTACAAAAGCATTGCTTCATCATATAATGGTTATTTCTATTATTGGTCAACCATGTGCAACCATTTGGCTTGAAAAAGGCTGAAACTCATCTAAATCTTTGCACATAGGTGACCACTAATAGAAAGAACCTTTATATAGGTGTTGCAGTCCTTTTGTTCTTTTCACTACTTTTGTAATCCTGATTAAATTTGTACTAGTATTCATTCTGTATATTATTAAGAACTGTATTATAGTAATTTTTATACCATATATTGTTTTCAAATATATTACTTAAAGGCTATGTCCACCTTCGCAACTAATTTATTTCTCCAATACATATAAAATAAAAAGTAAAGCAACCTTCGAAATAGACATTTATTAAAAATATCCTAACATTTTGTTTTTAGCTTCGACCTACGAATCCAGTCGATAGTTTAGCAAGAAGTAGGGGACAGATGAAAGGGAGTATGGCTGCAGGATCAGACTACACAGGGTTGGTTTGTCTGTTTGTTGTCTGTTACTATAGAGACAAATAGATCTGAACAGAAGCTATAGACACAAAACAGTAGAGAATTTTTAATGAAGACTATTTGCAAGGCTGCATTTTTTTTTTTACATTTTACATGCATTGGAGCAATGAAAAAAAATAGCTTGGGAATGTGTACATAGCCTTTAATATATATTTTTTAATTGATCTGTGTCTTCTTTGCTTAAAGGGGTTGTCCACTACCAGACAACTGATGATTTCAGTACACGATCTGTGGGGGTCCGACACCCGGACCCCGCACCACTAATCCGCTCCGGCTGCCTCCGGGCACCGGACGTCCATGCTAGAAGCAGATAGCACAGGTCATGGAATAGGGGCCGACCTGCAGTACTGCAGCTCTGCTGCTATTCAAGCACAGCCGCTATGCGATGTATGGAGCCAACTGTTTCCGGCTCCATACATTGCATAATGGGCCATAACATCCGTTGCCCGCAGGCCACTGGAGCAGCTGATCGGTGCAGGGTTCAGGTGTCGAACCCGCTCCGATGATATACTGATGACATCAGTAGATAGGTCACCAGTTGTTCGGTAAAAGACAACCCCTTCAATACCATAATATGATACGCTTTGATTATGTATTTGACTTCTTTTTACAGCTAAAAGGGGCATTTGTTGCAATTGGCATGGTCTTGTTAACTATGTTTGGTGTTGCTGCAGGAAATTATATGATCAACAAAAAAAGGAAATGTGTAACCCTTCAGGATCCAAACAAAAAATACAGGTTAAGACTTATTCACAAAATAGTAAGTACTCTGAGGCCATAATCATCACTGCATTTTATAAGACGCCATTATCTTGCATAACAAATGTCTGCCTATACTTTATCTGAAAGTAAAGACCTCATACGTTTGGTAAGTAATACTAAGTTTCTGGTGAAAAAATTATTAAATTGGTAAAGTGCAAAGACTTAAAATTCCTTGCAATTGTTTCTCGAAATATCCACAAAACAAAGTGTCACAAGTTCTCTCCTTAGCATCTGTGGTGTGATATTTTTCAGCACCGAATGGGTATTTCTGGGTAAAAGTAGTGGGTGCAATTGTGTCTGCTAGAACATCATTGTAAGGTGTAAGAAACCCTGATATAATGTTCTGGTGACAAACTTTAATGATTCAGGTGAGATCAAGCCCTAAGTTAATACTAAGAAGCTTTATGTCACATTGTGCCCTTTCATTGGGCACAGAAAACTGAAAAAACTATGGTGTCAAATTCACTTTATTACTTCTTTCTTTGTATGTTCTATTCCTAATTCATACAGGCTGTGGACTATGCAGCTGTCATTGTATATAATATAAATGTAATAATCAAAACAACAGTGAAAATAAAAATGCACGAATAATGCCAAATAATTAAATTTCTGAAACCGAACGTGACAATTTAAAATGCAAGTTAAAGTGTATGTTCACAAGTGCCAGCAGTCTAGCAAGCAAAATGGGGGAGCTAGAGGCCTTGGTACTGGAGGCACATATAGATATAGTTGGTGTTGCTGTAACACGGCTAGACTCTACACATGACTGGGCTGTAAATCTACAGGGTTTTACACGGTTTCGGAAAGACAGGACAAATAGGAAAGGCGGTGGTGTATGTCTGTATGTGAGAAGCGATATGAAGGCGAGGGTGAAAGAGACAATAGTGGGTGAAGATTGTGAGGAGGTTGAAAGCTTGTGGGTGAAATTACAAAGGGAGGTAAACACTGAAAATATTACTTTTGATGTAATCTGTAGACCCCCCCAATATAACTGAGGAGATAGAAGGTCAGCTATATAAACAGATGGAGCGGGCTGCACAGGCTGGTACTGTAGTCATAATGGGAGATTTTAATTATCGGGACATTAATTGTTGTCATGTTTCGGCTTCAACTGCGAAAAGGAGAAATTTCCTCAACCTGTTGAAGGAAAATTTTATGGCCCAGTTTGTGGAAGACCTGACTAGAGGTGACGCTCTGTTGGATCTGGTCATTTCAAACAATGCAGAGCTTATTGGGAATGTTACTGTTTGCGAAAACCTTGGTAACAGTGATCACAATATAGTTATATTTTAGCTATACTGTAAAAAACAAACACAGGCTGAGAGGGCAAAAACACTTAATTTTAAGCAGGCCAGGATGAGAGCAGCAATTCAGGACATAGACTGGAAACTAATTTCAAATAATGGTACAAATGATAAATGGGAGATTTTAAAATCTACTTTGGGTAATTATCGTGCAAAATTTATTCCTATAGGCAAAAAGTATAAACGACTAAAACTAAACCCCACATAGTTACATACATAGTTACATAGTTACATAGTTACATAGTTAGTACGGCTGAAAAAAGACACATGTCCATCAAGTTCAACCAAGGGAAGGGAAAAGGGAAGGAAAAATTTCTACACATAGGAGCTAATATTTTTTTGTTCTAGGAAATTATCTAACCCTTTTTTAAAGCCATCTACTGTCCCTGCTGTGACCAGCTCCTGCGGTAGACTATTCCATAGATTCACAGTTCTCACTGTAAAGAAGCCTTGTCGCCTCTGCAGCTTGAACCTTTTTTTCTCCAGACGGAGGCAGTGCCCCCTTGTTTTTTGAGGGGGTTTTACAAGGAACAGGATTTCACCATATTTTTTGTATGTGCCATTAATATATTTATATAAGTTAATCATGTCCCCCCTTAGTCGTCTTTTTTCAAGGCTAAATAGGTTTAATTCTTTCAATCTTTCCTCATAACTTAAATTCTCCATGCCCCTAATTAGCTTCGTTGCTCTTCTTTGTATTTTTTCCAACTCCAGGGCATCCTTTCTATGAACTGGAGCCCAGAACTGAACTGCATATTCTAGATGAGGCCTCACTAATGCTTTGTAAAGTGGTAATATTACATCCCTGTCCCGCGAGTCCATGCCTCTTTTAATACACGACAATATCCTGCTGGCCTTTGAAGCAGCTGATTGACACTGCATGCTGTTATTGAGTTTATGATTTACAAGTACACCCAGATCCTTCTCAACAAGTGAATCCGCCAGTGTAGCTCCCCCTAGGACATATGATGCATGCAGGTTGTTGGTACCCAGGTGCATAACTTTACATTTATCTACATTAAACTTCATCTGCCAAGTGGACGCCCAAACACTTAGTTTGTTTAAATCTGCCTGTAATTCATGAACATCTTCCATAGACTGAACTATATTACCTAGCTTGGTGTCATCTGCAAAAATAGAAATAGTGCTATTAATCCCATCCTCTATATCATTAATAAATAAGTTGAATAATAGTGGTTCCCTTCACTGAACCATGGGGTACACCACTTATAACTGGGGACCATTCAGAGTAGGAATCATTGACCACAACTCTCTGGATACGGTCCTTAAGCCAATTCTCAATCCAATTACAAACTATATTTTCTAAACCTATAGTCCTTAATTTACCCATTAGGCGTCTATGGGGGACAGTGTCAAATGCCTTTGCAAAGTCCAAAAACACTAAATCCACAGCGGCCCCTCTGTCTAGACTTCTGCTCACCTCTTCATAAAAACAGATTAGGTTAGTTTGACAACTTCTGTCCTTAGTAAAACCGTGCTGGCTGTCACTTATAATGCTATTTATTGTCACATAATCCTGTATATAGTCCCTCAATAGCCCCTCAAACATTTTCCCCACGATGGATGTTAAGCTTACTGGTCTATAATTACCCGGGGAAGACCTAGAGCCCTTTTTGAAAATAGGCACCACATTTGCCCTGCGCCAGTCCCTTGGCACTATACCAGTCACTAGAGATTCTCTGAATATTATGAAAAGGGGGACAGAAATAACTGAACTAAGCTCTTTAAGAATTCTAGGGTGTAACCCATCTGGTCCCGGGGCCTTGTGCACATTTATTTTATGTAATTTAGCTTGGACCATATCTACATTCATCCAATTCAGTATATCAACTGATATATTAACAGCACTGGCAGCGGCTACATCAGCTGCTCTTTCTTCAGTTGTATATACAGAGCTAAAGAACCCATTTAGTAACTCTGCCTTCTCTTGATCCCCTGTGATCAACTCCCCATTACCATTATCTAGGGGTCCTACATGTTCAGACCTTGGCTTTTTAGCATTTATATACTTGAATAATTTTTTGGGATTTGTTTTACTATCCTTGGCCACCTGCCTTTCATTTTGTATTTTTGCTAATTTTATTACATTTTTACAGATTTTATTAAGCTCTTTATATTTTACAAAGGCTACAGCTGTACCCTCAGATTTGTATTTTTTAAATGCCCTTTTTTTGTCATGTATTGCCCCTTTCACAGAAGGTGTAAGCCATGTGGGGTTTAATTTGAGTCATTTATACTTGTTACCTATAGGAATAAATTTTGCACTATAATAACTCAAAGTAGATTTGAAAATCTCCCATTTATCATTTGTTCCATTATTTGACATTAGTTCTTCCCAGTCCATATCCTGAATTGCAGCCCTCATCCTGGGGAAATTGGCTTTCTTAAAATTAAATGTTTTTGCCCTCCAAGCCTGCGTTTGTTTTTTACAGTATAGGTAAAATGTAACTATATTATGATCACTGTTACCGAGGTTTTCACGAACATTGACATTCCCAACAAGATCTGCATTATTAGAAATGACCAGATCCAACAGAGCTTCACCTCTAGTCGGGTCTTCCACAAACTGGCCCATAAAATTTTCCTGCAACAGGTTGAGGAAATGTCTCCCCTTTGCAGTTGAAGCCGAACCATGACACCAATTAATATCCCGGAAATTAAAATCTCCCATTATCACTACATTACCCGCCTGTGCAGCCCGCTCCATCTGTTTATATAGCTGACCTTCCATCTCCTCAGTTATATTGGGGGGTCTATAGCTTACACCAAAAGTAATTTTTTCAGTGTTTACCTCCCTTTCTAGTTCCACCCACAAGGTTTCAACCTCCTCACAGTCTTCACCCACTATTGTCTCTTTCACACTCGCCTTCATATCATTTCTCACATACAGACATACACCACCACCTTTCCTATTTGTCCTGTCTTTCCGAAAAAGTGTAAAACCCTGTAGATTTACAGCCCAGTCATGTGAAGAGTCCAGCCATGTTTCAGCAACACCAACTATATCTATATTTTCTTCCAGTATCAAGGCCTCCAGCTCCCCCATTTTGCTTGCTAGACTTCTGGCATTTGTGAACATACACTTTAACTTGCCTGTCAGTTTTTCACTTTTATTATCAGAAATGTGATTTACACTGATGTTTTGTAACGAAAGGATCTCCTTATCTTGTTGTCTAGTCCTCTCCCCACATTCTGTTTCTCCCCCCACCAATATAGTCTGACCCCTCTCTAACCTGGCTACCCCTTTTTTTTCTACATTGACCTCCCTCCTCAGCCCTAGTTTAAATACTCCGCCACCCCAGCTAGAATTCTCTCCCCCAGCACAGCGGACCCCCTTCCATTTAGGTGCAAATCATCTGCAGAATACAGTTTGTACCACAATGAAAAGTCAGCCCAGTGATCTAGGAACCCAAATCCTTCTCCTCTACACCAAGACTTCAGCCATGCATTTAACTCCCTGAGCTCCCGCTGTCTTTCCTGTGATGCGCATGGCACAGGCAGTATTCCTGAGAATACTACTTTGGAGGTCCTTCGTTTCAGCTTGTAGCCTAGTTCTTTAAAATTATTCTTAAGGCTCCTCCACCTACCATTTATTCTGTCGTTGGTACCGACATGGACCACGACAGCTGGATCATCACCAGCCCCTCCCAGCAATTTGTCCACCCGTTCCACCACATGCCGAACCCTGGCACCAGGGAGACAGCAAACCATTCGGTTGAGGTGGTCTTGGCGACAAATTATTCTATCCGTCTCCCTGATTATAGAATCCCCTACCACTATCAATTGTCTTGGCTTACCTGCATTACCATCCCGCCGACTACTAGCTGGGCTGTTCTCCCGGCTGTTAGGGAGATCAGTATCCACTAGGGCTGCCATTTCTGAGACTGACACCCTCGCATCATCACCCAACTTGGCAATTTTGCCTGGAATGTCAGAAACCGGATCGGCCTTTCTTTTCTTTGACCCCTTTCTACTGCCCCTAACTACATTAACCCAGCTACTTACCTGATCCTTCTCACCCATGTCTTCACCCTCCAGTTGTAACTCACTAACTGCATGCTCCGTGAGCAGCAAGCTCAGCTCAAGATTGTCTATCCTCCTCAGTGTTGCATTCTGCTCCTCCAGATCTCTAATACGAGCTTCCAGGTGAACAACATGCTCACATCTGCCACAGAGATATTCACCCTGGAACTCCGGCTCCAGTCGTGCATACATATGGCAAACTGTGCACTGAAGAAAACCTCCAATCTTGCTATCCATTATCCAAGTTACAAAAAAAAAACAGCGAACAGGTGTTAATCAAAAAGAAAATGAAGTAGAAGAGCACTTACTGGGGCTTTAACTCCTCTTTTCAACTCCGGTTTTTGGAACTCCACTTGATCTACAAACCACTTGTTGTTTCAAGCCACAGAGCAGGCTCTACAGAGTACGGAGGCCTGATTTATAGCACCTGGTACCAGCTAACCCCTCCCCCTTACTCAGCTACTCAGGAAGGAAACTGCAAGGGAAAAATGGTTTTAAATAATGTCACTTTTGCAAACTTTGTAGCAAGCAATCAATACATATATCACATACAATGGCCCCCCACTTTGTCACACACAACACAGTAAATCAATCCGGTTTTTGGAACTCCACTTGATCTACAAACCACTTGTTGTTTCAAGCCACAGAGCAGGATGAGAGCAGCAATTCAGGACATAGACTGGAAACTAATTTCAAATAATGGTACAAATGATAAATGGGAGATTTTAAAATCTACTTTGGGTAATTATAGTGCAAAATTTATTCCTATAGGCAACAAGTATAAACGACTAAAGCTAACATGGCTTACACCTTCTGTAAAAAGGGCAATATATGACAAAAAAGGGCATTTAAAAAATACTAATCTGAGGGTACAGCTTTAGCCTTTGTAAATTACAAGGAGTTTAATAAAATCTGCAAAAAAGTAATAAAATCAGCAAAAATACAAAATGAAAGGCTGGTGGCCAATGAGAGTAAAACAAATCCCAAAAAAATGTAAATGGGAAAAAGCAGAGGTATGAACATGTAGGATCCCTAAATAGTGGTAATGGGGAGTTGGTCACAGGGGATCAAGAGAAGGCAGAGTTACTAAATGGGTACTTTAGCTCTGTATATACAACAGAAGAAAGAACAGCTGATGTAGCCGGTGCCAGTGCTGTTAATACATCGATTAATATAGTTAATTGGCTGAATGTAGATATGGTCCAAGCTAAGTTAAATAAAATAAATGTGCACAAGGCCCCGGGACCAGATGGGTTACACCCTAGAGTTCTTAAAGAACTTAGTTCAGTTATTTCTGTCCCCCTCTTCATAATATTTAGAGATTCTCTAGTGACTGGTATAGTGCCAAGGGACTGGCACAGGGCAATTATGGTGCCTATTTTCAAAAAAAGGCTCTAGGTCTTCCCCAGGGAATTATAGACCAATAAGTTTAACATCGATCGTGGGAAAAATGTTTGAGGGGCTATTGAGGGACTATATACACGAGTATGTGACAAAAAATAGTATTATAAGTGACAGCCAGCACGGTTTTACTAAGGGCAGAAGTTGTCAAACCGACCTGATCTGTTTTTATGAAGAGGTGAGTAGAAGCTTAGACAGAGGGGGCACTCTGGATATAGTGTTTTTGGACTTTGCAAAGGCATTTGACACAGTCCCTTATAGACATCTAATGGGTAAATTAAGGACTATAGGTTTAGAAAGCATAGTTTGTAATTAGATTGAGGATTGGCTCAAGGACCGTATCCAGAGAGTTGTGGTCAATGATTCCTACTCTGAACGGTCCCCTGTTATAAGTGGTGTACCCCAGTGTTCCATGCTGGGACCTCTGTTATTCAACTTATTTATTAATGATCTAGAGGATGGGATTAATAGTACTATTTCTATTTTTGCAGATGACAACAAGTTATATTGTTCAGTCTATATAAAATGTTCATAAATTACAAGCTGATTTGGACACACTAAGTGTTTGGGCATCCACTTGGCAAATGAGGTTTAATGTAGATAACTGTAACGTTATGAATTTAAGTACCAACAATCTGCATGCATCATATGTCCTAGCGGGAGCTATACTGGGGGATTCACGTGTTGAGAAGGATCTGAGTGTATAAACTAAATAACAATGAAATGTCAATCAGCTGCTTCAAAGGCCAGCAAGATATTGTCGTTTATTAAAAGAGGCATGGACTCGCGGGACAGGGATATAATATTACCACTTTACAAAGCATTTGTGAGGCCTCATCTAGAATATGCAGTTCAGTTCTGGGCTCCAGTTCATAGAAAGGATTCCCTGGAGTTGGAAAAAATACAAAGAAGAGCAACTAAACTAATAAGGGGCATGGAGAATCTAAGTTATGAGGAAAGATTAAAATAATTAAACCTATTTAGCCTTGAAAAAAAGACGACTAAGGGGGGACATGATTAATTTGTATAAATATATGAATGGCACATACAAAAAATATAGTGAAATCCTGTTCCATGTAAAACCCCATCAAAAACAAGGTGGCACTCCCTCCGTCTGGACAAGCCTTCTTTACTGTGAGAACGGTGAATCTATGGAATAGTCTACCGCAGGAGCTGGTCACAGCAGGGACAGTAGATGGCTTTAAAAAAAGGCTTAGATAATTTTCTAGAACAAAAAAATATTAGCTCCTATGTCAATGTGTAGAATTTTTGTTTCATCCCTTCCCTTTTCCCATCCCTTGGTTGAACTTGATGGACATATGTATTTTTTCAATCGTACTATGTAATTTTTTATGCTTTCTATTATGTTAACATTTACTAAAATCGTTACTACATATTAACTGAGTATTATTTGAATTGCAGGCTATAAATCATAATACACAGAGATTTCGATTTGCTCTTCCATCTATGAACCATACATTGGGACTTCCACCTGGTAAGAAAGTTAATTCAAACATCAAGCTAAATTAAATTTGTTAGGAATTTTAGTTGGTCACAGTTGCATACACAGAAATCATAGAGCCCCTTATCAAAACATAGCGTGCCCCCACTCCTGCCCCCTCCCTTTCCTACTGAGAGCTCAGACAAATGTACTAATCTTTTAAGATGAGCACTTTGGGGGACTCTTGAGTGGATGCAATTTGTCACAACGGCCCTATTATTATAAACTGATCCACGGATATCCCGCTGTTGGGACCCCCAGAGATCAACTGTAATCTGTGGGGAACCTGGCAGTACATTATTACTTATTGAAATCAGAGAGCACTCTGTGTAATGCATTGACAATCCGGGTCCACCAGAGTGAGAGGTGATCTTTTTAGACCCTCTTCACTCTAATAGATGAAGGTCCTGAATAGTGGACCCACCTCTATTAATACAGAATTCTCTATCATTGTATTCTAACCCAGCCAAATGTTTTCTGAATAGGAAGGGCTCTGTTCCAAATTTAATAGTATTAATGATTTCGTTTAATAGCACGGGCACTCACAGTGGTTTTTTATTTCTAATAAGCCGCGGCTATCCTATATTCACAGCTGCGTCCACCTACTTCCTTTTTCTGCAGGCTTCCTGAGAGTGCCTTCCATTTCTTTCCATACACTCTCCGACCAGCCAGTTCTTGTAATTTGTATTATTTTTTAATAATGAACCTATCCATTGGCCTGGACCTGCATGCACGACCCAAGTATGACTTTAAAATGGAGCTATTGTTTAATATAAATTAGGGTCTACAAAACACAAAAAAGTTCATAGATGAGTCCAAGTTATGATGCTCAAACAAATTGAGCATTTATTTTCACACACGTGAGAATAATAGCCACAGTATTTAACAACATATGATCTTTTTTTTTTTAAATCAGACAAGTTTTTATTGAAAATACAACATGAATTATACATCCTTTTCATTTCTGATAAAGTACAAAGAATCAGTCAACAGAAGAAAAAGCAAAGTAACAACATAACATCTTGTGCTTAGAACAAAATTCCTGTACTTTACATTACACTTTGCCTTTCATCATCATTAGTTGTACTAGTATATATATCCCTTTCCCTAACCCTAACACCCAAACTCCCCCCCCTTTCGCAGTACCTCCTCTGTTCCTTGATTCGCCAAGTCCCTCCACCTCTTCCCTCCTTCCTGTATGCCTGCCCGTGATTTCACCATACTTTACACATATTTATACGTCAGTCCACCTTCAAATCCCATCTAATGTGTCACATTACTATAGGTGTTCACCCATTTACTCCATTGCTTCTCATATTTATGCATTGCCCCTCTTTTTAGATATATTCGGTGTTCCAGTGATACCGTGTGGTTAACATATCCAACTAGCTCAGCCACCTCCGGGGGATCCGCCTGCAGCCAATATTTTGCAATTAATTTCCTAGCATGGTACAGAACCTTTTTTATAGCCAGTAATTCTACCCCATCTCCTCCTTCCTCCCCCATACAACCCAATAAAAAGATCTTAGGTTCCAGTGGGAAATCTCTACCATATACTCTAGATACCATTCCCTTAACTGCTTTCCAATATATATTCAGCCTTGGGCAACTCCAAAACATATGCTTTATATCTGCTCCATCAAACATACATCTGGGACACTCTTTTGTTGTTCTAATTCGCATTTGCCACAGCATCTTAGGTGTCCTATACACCCTATGCAGCAGAAAGAGTTGCGACCTCCTGTGTGCCACACTAATAGAGATTATTTTGCGCGATCCGATTAATTCCTCCCATTCTTCATCCGCTATCGTCCCTACATCCTCTTCCCATTTACGTCTAGTCTCTACCAACGGATCTCCTAGGAATTTAGTAAGTAGCATACTATATAGCACCGAAATAAGCCCCTTAGTGTCCTGGGCCTCCAGCACTCGTTCCATCCCTCCCATAGCGGAGCAACTCAAATCCACCATCCTCTCTTGTGTCTGCATCGCATGCCTGAGCTGAAGATATTGGTAGAACCTCCTATGTGAGAGTCCAAACTCTTCCTGTAGCTGCGCAAAAAGCTTAAGAGTACCTCCTTCATATACCTGGTGCACATATCTAATCCCTGCTTGTTCCCAATCCTGAAATCCTTCCAAAATATTAACCTCCCATAGATAAGGATTATCCCATAAAGGCATATAGTTGGAGCATCCTGCAATCCCCAATATCTTCTTACTTTCCCACCAAACTTTATGTAATAGTAGCAGAGTCGGTTTCCCTCTCGCCTCCCTCCGTAATTTATGCGACTCCATGGCCTCTAATAAATTCGTTCTTTGACCCAGATAGTATACCAGTTTCCCACTGGAGTTCCAATCCTCCCTGTTCTTCCATCCTTTAAAGTGTTGTACTTGGGCTGCTAGATAATATATCCACGCATTTGGAATAGCTAACCCCCCCTGTTCTGCTGGTAATTGTATCTTTTCCATTTTTATCCTGGGGACCCCCCTTTTCCACACTAAGTCTCTAAACAAATTATGTATTCTCCTGAACCAGTATTTAGGCAACCACACTGGGGCATTGTGCATAATATAGAGAACCTGGGGCATCAGAATCATTTTGATGAGATTTGCTCGTCCCAGTGCTGACAGCGGCAACCCAAGCCAGACTTTGGTCCTATCTGTCAATTTATTCATTAATGGTATCACGTTCAACTCGACAAAGTCCTGCACCCTTGCTGATACCGTAATCCCCAGATATTTAAATTTCCGTACACACGGCACTTCAGTTACTCCAATCATCAATGGTGTATTCACTGGCTGGAGTGGTAACAACGCCGACTTACTCCAATTAATTTTTAACCCTGAAAACCTGCCAAACCTCTCCAATATCGCCATTATCACTGGCAGTGAATGATCTATCTCCCCCAGGAACAGCAGAATATCGTCCGCGTATAGTGCTATACGCTCCTCCAACTCTCCACAACGAAACCCTTCTATCCCCGGATGCTGTCTTACCATATTTGCTAGTGGCTCAATCGCTAGCGCAAACAGTAACGGAGAAAGTGGGCACCCCTGTCTCGTCCCCCTCTCCAACCTAAAAGAGTCCGACATCCTTCCATTTGCTCTGATCCGAGCCACCGGTTCCTTATACAGTAATTGTACCCACTTAATAAAATTCCTTCCAAAGCCAATCCGCTCCAATACAGCCCATAAGTAGTTCCATTCCACACTATCGAACGCCTTGGCGGCATCTAACGACAACACTGCTCTACACCGCATATCCGGGGCATCTGTCTGCAAATTTAAGAAAAGTCTACGTAAGTTAACTGCTGGCATAAATCCTGACTGATCCATCCCTATTATTGTAGTCACTACGCGCGACAACCTATTAGCTAGTACTTTAGCTAAGATTTTTATGTCTGTAGTCAACAGAGATATCGGCCTGTAAGAGTCAGGTTGCGTTCGATCTTTCCCATCTTTAGGAATCACAACTATAGCAGCTTCATACATTGTCTGCGGTAAACGCCCTCTGGCGAAACTATCCTGGAACACCTCCAGTAACTCCGGCAGAACCGTCTCTCCATATGTCTTATACAGTTTAGTGGGTATACCATCTATCCCTGGGGCCTTTTCATTCGCCATAGAGCTCACCGCCTCCTGTATTTCCTCTAAAGTAATTGACTCCTCCAACCCCTCCTTCTCTTCCTCTCCCAAAGTAACCCATGTCATTTCTGCCAGATATTCTGACAGAAGATCTTCCGGATAGTCCACCTTAGTGCGATATAGTTCCTTATAAAATGATGTCAACACCCCTAATATATCTCCTGTTTCCTCCACCAGAGCCCCACTTGCTGTCCTTAACTGATGTATGAACGCACTCTCCCGCGCCGGCCGTGCGATATTTGCTAACAATCTGCCTGTCATCTCGCCCTCCTCATAGTATTTTTGTTGCAGAAATAATCTTTTATTAGCTGCCTGCTCCATCTGATGTTCCCTAAGCAATTTTTGAGCCGCCTTCCATTGGGCTAAAGTTTCCGCATTATTATTGGTAACGTGGCTCGCCTCCGTTATTGTCACCCGGTCCGTCAAATGTTGACCTATTTGCCTTGTCTTAGTTTTTATGTGGGTAATCTCCCTTATATACACCCCTCTTATATTCGCCTTTATCGCATCCCACAGTATATCTGTAGGAACCGTACCCTTATTAAATTCGAAGTATTCTCTCAGGCTCATGGTTATGGTCTCCTCCCCCACCAAGCGTATCCAAAATGGGTTGAGCCTCCAGTGCATTCTCAGCCCCCCCGCCTGTACACCTGTTCGGAGCTTTAGCAACATTGGAGAATGATCAGACAGCGATCGTGACAAATATTCCACCCCCTCCACACATTCCATCCCTATTCCATTATTAAACATTAAATCTATTCTGGACAGCGATCCATACGTAGATGAAACACACGAGTATTGCGTAGTAGACGGCCACTTTGCCCGCCAGATATCCGTGAGCCCAGCTTCCGTCATGTATTTACCAAACCTTGTCAGACAAACATCTCTTCCCCCCCCCCCCCGTTTGGAAATTTATCCCACCCTTTATCCATTATATTATTAAAGTCTCCCATCAATATGGTCGGTATCATAGGCCAGCCAGCCAGTTTCTCCAACACCTCTCTCATTGGTACCACAGAGTACGGGGGAGGCACATACATCACCACAAGTATACATTCCCAATTGAACAATTTACAATGCACCCCAACATATCTCCCATCCCTATCTTTAAAGGAATCTAAACAGCTAAACGGTACATCTCTATGCACTAGGAGGCTAACCCCCCTCGAGTATGTAGAATGAAAAGAATGAAAGCTGTGCCGTATCCATACTCTATGTATCTGTTGCACCGTATCAGCAGTAAGATGAGTTTCCTGTAGGCCCATCACTCCAGCGGACTGCCCTTTCAAGTAATCAAATATAGCCCGCCTTTTAGCTATCTCCCCCATACCTCTCACATTCCAGGACAACAGATTTACCCTACCCCCCATCTGGACGTTTCTTGCTTTTGACAGTGGCTATTCCTATTACCTCCAGTGGCTATCCGAGTGTACTGCGTTGCAAACTCCCTTTCCCTCCAAAACTTCTCCCCTCCCCCCACCCTAACCCCCCCAACTATCCATAAACATACCCTCCTAAGAGGGCCCGGGCTGGTAAAGAAAACTTCACCTCTATGACCATACAGCTTCCTACTCACTTTGCAAAAACACATTCTTTTCCTCTTACAGTGTTAATCTCAGAACCAAGAGCTTCCCGCTACCTCCTCCTCAATAAACAATTAGTATTGTTAATGACTCCATCATCTCAGTCTGCCTTTGAACTGACAGCACTTCCCTCCCCTCCAACCATCAATGACACATGAACTGCAGCCTAACTTTAGACCAACATAAAACTGCATAAAAAACAAGGCCTTATGCCCTCATGTAACTCATCTTCCTCCTTTCATAGCAGAGTCCCTTCTTTAGCCATCCGCCTGTTGATCACGCCGCCGCTTCCTCACGATCATGCCGTAGGCGATCATCATGACTGTCCAGCCATCTGAGTGCATCTTTCGGGCTTTCAAAGAATTTTACGGATCCCAATGCCGCCACCCGAAGCTTTGCAGGATACAGCATAGAATATGGAACCCGATGATTCCTCAGCCGCCTTTTTATGTCCAGAAACTGCATCCTCCGCTTCTGGACTTCTGCAGAGAAATCCGGATAAAAAGACACCTTCACACCGTTCACCCGAATATCTTGCCTTTCCCGGGCCTGTCGAAGAATTATGTCTCTATCTTTATAATGGAGCAATTTTACCAGAACAGGTCGCGGTGGCCGCCCAGGTGGACCAGGACGTGTGGGTACTCTATGAGCTCTTTCCACTGCAAATAATGGGGTCAGTGACTCTTTTCCAAATACCTCCAATAGCCATTTTTCAAAAAAGGAATCCGGATTAGACCCTTCCACTTTTTCAGGGATTCCCACCATCCTCACATTATTTCGTCTTAAACGATTCTCCAAATCATCAGTTTTAGATAAGAGATACTTTACATCCTCCGCCACCGCTTTTACATCCCGTCTCATGGGCAGCATGCCATCTTCCAAGTTGCTGACTCTGCCCTCCACCGCTGTTGTGCGTTCTGCCACCTTCTGCAGGTCATGACGTATGATAGACAAATCCTCCTTGATTCCCCCCACCTGGCAGGTAAGCTTAGCCAGCGTAGTATTACTCAGGCTTACCGCCGAAAAAACATCTGCCAGCGTGGGGCCCGGCTTGTCCAAGTTCTGCATGCCTCCATTCAATCCTCCTCCTGAACCGCCTGGAGCGTCTCCTCCATTCTCCTCCTCCTCCTCTGACTCCATCTGTGCTCGCAGCGGCTCATATCTCGAGCCTGAACGGCCAGCCTGCTCCTTCCCTCCATCCGACATTCCTCCAGCTGCCTCAGGTTTCATAGGGGCCTTCCTAGCAAAGCGTTCCAGCCTGGATGCTGCCGCCCCTCTCACATCTCTGCTCTCTGTATACGAGCACATGTCGGCGCCATCTTGCAGCCCCAGCTCACCGTCCTCTGCCGCCTTAGATTTCCTGGACCGGGTCATAACAGCTTCAATCAGCTCCAGAATTGTACCTGGAGGATCACCGTCTTCTCCCCTGTCACTACAGGTATGTCCGCGTTAGTATAGTGGAGTCTCAGGATAATTTCCAGGGTATCGGCAGCGGGAGCTCCGGTTCCTGCTTCCTCTCACATACGCCGCTAAGCCACGCCCCCAACAACATATGATCTTAACCAGATCTTTGTCAAGAATATCTGCAAATAAAATAAACGCGATCAGTGTTAGGTATTTACATGGTGGAAAACCACAAAAAACGACAAATTATTATATGAGATATGCTACTCTATGTTGCTAAACACCTCTGGACGCCGCTAATCCCCTTGCCGACCTTTTTCTAGACTTCTTCTTGAGCTAAACTCCCTTGACTGCCCATCTTTTTTAATGTAGCCACCACCTTTAGCCATTTTTTCTCCTATGGAATCATCCTCCTGACTGTTAGCATGTTATACCCACTCGAAACCCATGCACCCTACTGGGAGTATGTACCACTAACGGTTTCTCTTCACATAACATTTACTGCTACTAACAGACCCCAGTGATTCAGTGTGGTAATCTCACTGTAATGATGGGGTAGGGAGACAGACAGGTGAGCCCTAATTTACCCGCCACTCAGTCCCTGCCTACTTGCAACGGCCTATCCTAGGCGACGGCGTACAACTGGGCGACGTTCCCTACGCTCAATAAGTGCATGACAGACAAACAGACAATGGTACACAGAAGCTAAGGGAAATGGGGCAGTTGCCCACGGCAACACAGTGAGCAACAAGAGTAGTGAACGAGCCGAGTCAAACCAGGAGTGTACGAGGTACAAATCGCAGAGCAGGAGCGTAGTCAGTAAAGCCAGGGTCAAAATGAAGAAAGGTCAATAATCATAGCAGGAACAGCAGAGCCAGGAAACAGGAAAGAATCACAGGCACTGGAGGAGCAGGAAATGCAGGATAAATAGACAGAGGGCGGGAGCTAGCTCCATCTGGCCAGGCTGTGATAGGCTCTCCCACTCCTCAGCCTCCCAGCCTGACTGGTAGAAGATCGTGTCACTCTCTCAGACATAGGAGCAGGTGCAGACTGATTACCCACGGGCGTCGACACAGAAGCTGTGTCTGGCAGATCCTTTACAGTACCCCCCTTTTAAGAGGGGCCACTGGACCCTTTCTAGGTGGACCTGGCTTATTAGGGAAGCGAAGATGGAACCTCCAGAGCAATACCCCAGCGTGAACATCCCGGGCGGGTACCCAAGTCCTCTCCTCAGGCCCGTATCCTCTCCAATGGACCAGGTACTGGAGGGAGCCTTGGACCATCCTGCTGTCCACAATCTTCGCCACCTCGAATTCTACCCCTTCAGGAGTGAGAACAGGGACCGGAAGTCTCCTCGAGGGAGCCAAGGACGGGGAGCAGCGTTTAAGGAGGGAGGCATGAAAAACGTTGTGTACTCGAAAAGACGGGGGTAACTGCAGTCAGAAGGAGACAGGGTTAAGGACTTCAATGACCTTGTACGGCCCTATATATCGGGGAGCAAATTTTTTGGACGGGACTTTAAGGCGCAAATTTTTAGAAGATAACCAAACCAGATCCCCGACCACAAACAAGGGGTTAGCAGAACGCCTTCTATCTGCCTTTTGCCTTTTGTATGCTCTGGGACGCCTCTAGGTTCTTCTGAACCTGGGCCCAGACTGTGCACAGTTCCTGATGAACGACATCTACCTCGGGATTGTTGGAACTACCAGGTGAAACGGAGGAGAACCGTGGATTAAACCCAAAATTACAGAAAAAGGGGGAGACCCCTGACGAGTTACTGACCCGGTTATTAAGGGAAAATTCGGCGAGGGGAATGAAGGAGACCCAATCATATTGACAGTCAGAGATAAAACACCTTAAATATTGTTCTAGAGACTGATTAGTCCTCTCAGTTTGGCCATTAGTTTCAGGATGGAAGGCCGAGGAGAAGGACAGATCAATCTCCAAATTTTTACAGAATGCTCTCCAAAACAATGAAACAAATTGTACCCCTCTGTCAGAAACAATGTTGACAGGAACCCCATGGAGACGCAGGATGTGTTTGACAAACAAGATAGCTAATGTCTTAGCATTGGGTAGTTTCTTGAGGGGCACAAAGTGGCACATCTTACTGAAACGGTCTACTACAACCCACACCACCGACTTGCCTTGAGATGGCGGCAAATCGGTGATAAAATCCATGGAGATATGGGTCCAAGGTCTCTGGGGAATGGGCAAAGAACATAGTAAGCCCGCTGGTCGGGACCTGGGAGTCTTGGACCTAGCACAAATTTCACAAGCGGCGACGTAGGCCTTAACGTCTTTAAGCAACCCAGGCCACCAATAGGTTCTGGCAATGAGATGCTTGGTACCCAGGATGCCTGGATGGCCAGATAGAGCAGAGTCATGATTTTCCCTGAGTACCCTTAGCTGGAATTGCAGGGGAACAAACAGCTTGTTCTCAGGAAGGTTCCTGGGAGCTGAAACTTGATCAGCCGCAATTTCAGAGACTAAGTCAGAATCAACAGAGGAAATGATTATACCTGGAGGCAAAACACAAGCAGGATCTTCCTCCGAAGGAGGGCTGGCCATGAAGCTACGCGACAGTGCATCAGCCTTAATATTTTTAGACCCAGCCCTATAGGTGACCAAAAAGTTGAATCTAGTAAAAAATAACGCCCATCGAGATTGTCTAGGAAAACCAGATTCTTGTGGTCGGTAAGGACCGTTACCTGGTGCCTAGCCCCCTCCAGGAAGTGGCGCCACTCTTCAAATGCCCATTTAATGGCTAAGAGTTCGCGGTTGCCAATATCATAGTTACTCTCAGTGGGCGAGAACTTCCTGGAGAAGTAGGCACAGGGACGGAGATGGGTGAGGGACCTGGTACCCTGGGACAAGACAGCACCCACTCCCACCTCGGAGGCGTCAACCTCCACGATAAATGGCTCCATTTGGTTTGGCTGAATCAGCACTGGGGCAGAGATAAAGCACTTCTTAAGGATCTCAAAAGCCTGGACCGCCTCCGGAGGCCAGTGAGGAGATCAGCACCTTTGCGAGTAAGATCCGTAAGAGTCTTAGCGATGACCGAGAAGTTAGCAATAAATCTCCTGGAATAATTTGCAAGCCCCAGGAAGCACTGTAACGCCTTCAAGGAGGCAGGTTGGACCCATTCAGCCACAGCCTGAACCTTGGCAGGGTCCATGCGGAATTCATAAGGAGTGAGGATTTGAACCAAAAATTGTATCTCCTGCACCCCAAACATACATTTTTTGGTTTTAGCAAACAGTTTGTCTTCCCGAAGGGCCTGGAGCACCTTCCTGACATGCTCAATGTGGGAGGACCAGTCCTTGGAAAACACAAGTATGTCATCAAGGTACACTACAAGAAATACCCCCAGGTAGTCTCTCAAAATCTCATTTATGAAATTCTGGAAGACCGTGGTAGCATTACGCAACCCAAAGGGCATGACGAGGTATTCGAAATGACCTTCGGGCGTGTTAAACGCAGTCTTCCACTCATCCCCCTCTTTGATGCGGATAAGGTTATAAGCCCCCGTAGATCAAACTTAGTGAACCATTGGGCCCCCTGAACCTGATTGAAGAGATCAGGAATCAAAGGAAGGGGATACTGGTTCCTTACAGTGACCTTATTCAAGTTTCGGTAGTCAATGCATGGCCTAAGACCACCATCCTTCTTCCCTACAAAGAAGAAGCCAGCACCTACCGGAGAAGTAGAGGGGCGAATGTAACCCTTGGCCAGGCATTCCTGGATATACTCTCTCATGGCATCACGTTCGGGACAAGAGAGATTAAATATCCTACCCTTAGGGAGCTTAGCTCCTGGTATCAAATCGATTGTGCAATCGAATTCTCTATGAGGAGGTAACACTTCGGAGGCCTTTTTAGAAAAAACATCAGCGAAGTCCTGAATAAACTCAGGTAGAGTGTTCACCTCCTCAGGGAGAGAGATAAAATTAACAGAAAAACATGACGTCATGCATTCATTACTCTATTTGGTAAGATCCCCAGTATTCCAGTTAAATGTGGGATTATGCATCTGCAACCAGGAAAGGCCTAAAACCAAATCGGACGATAATCCCTGCATCACCAGTACAGAGCACTGCTCCAAATGCATGGAGCCTACAAGGAGTTCAAAAACAGGGGTATGCTGTGTAAAATAACCATTAGCAAGAGGAGTGGAGTCGATACCCACTACCGGGACAGGTTTAGGCAAGTCAATCAATGGCATAGCTAGAGACATAGCAAATTCCACAGACATAATATTAGCAGAAGACCCTGAATCCACGAAGTCACTGCCGGTGAGAGACCTACCCTCAAAAGAGACCTGAAAGGGAAGCAAGATCTTATTAGGTTTCATATATACGGGAAATACCTGTGCGCCCAAGTGACCTCCCCGATGGTCACTTAGGCGCGGAAGTTCTTCCGGCTGCTTATTCTTACACCTAGGACAGTTGTTCACTTGATGCTTGTCATCCCCACAGTAGAAGCAGAGACCATTCTTCCTGCGGAACTCTCTACATTGTTGGGGAGACACGGAGGCCCCGAGTTGCATAGGTTCATCCGAGTTTTCCGTGGAAGAATGAAGCAACGGAACCTCGGGAGCCATCATGGGGGGGTCAGAGGGGAAGGCACAAAAACGTTCCAGTCGTCGTTCCCTGAGACGTCGGTCAAGACGTACCGCTAAAGCCATAACCTGATCTAAGGAGTCAGAAGAGGGATAGCTAACTAACAGGTCTTTCAGGGAGTTCGACAGACCCAATCTAAACTGGCACCTCACGGCAGGGTCATTCCACCGAGAAGCTACACACCACTTCCTAAAGTCAGAACAGTACTCCTCAACGGGTCTCTTACCCTGACGTAAGGTCACCAGCTGACTCTCGGCAAAGGCAGTCTTATCAGTCTCGTCATATATGAGCCCGAGAGCAGAAAAGAAAAGATCAACAGAGGAAAGTTCAGAGGTGTCAGGAGCCAAGGAGAAGGCCCATTCTTGGGGCCCATCCTGGAGCCGGGACATAATTATACCCACCCGCTGGCTCTCAGAACCTGAGGAGTGGGGCTTTAAACGGAAATAGAGCCTACAACTCTCCCGAAAGGAGAAAAAAGTATTCCGGTCCCCTGAGAACCGGTCAGGCAACTTGAGGTGGGGTTCAAGAGGTGAGGTGGAGGGCACTACCAGGGTAGCATCATGCTGGTTGCCCTTCTGAGCAAGGGCTTGGACCTGTAGGGAGAGGCCCTGCATTTTCTGAGCCAGGGTCTCAAGCGGGTCCATAGTAGTGTCAGGGACCAGGGTAGAAAAGGTATATGGGCCTGTGATTATGTAATGACGGGGTAGGGAGACAGGTGAGCCCTAATCTACCCGCCACTCAGTCCCTGCCTACTTGCAACGGCCCGTCCTAGGCAACGGCGTACAACTGGGCGACGGTCCCTACGCTCAATAAGTGCATGACAGACAAACAGACAATGGTACACAGAAGCTAAGGGAAATGGGGCAGTTGCCCACGGCAACACAGTGAGCAACAAGAGTAGTGAACGAGCCGAGTCAAACCAGGAGTGTACGAGGTACAAATCGCAGAGCAGGAGCGTAGTCAGTAAAGCAAGGGTCAAAATGAAGCAAGGTCAATAATCATAGCAGGAGCAGCAGAGCCAGGAAACAGGAAAGAATCACAGGCACTGGAGGAGCATGAAATGCAGGATAAATAGACAGAGGGCGGGAGCTAGCTCCGTCTGGCCAGGCTGTGATAGGCTCTCCCACTCCTCAGCCTCCCAGCCTGACTGGTAGAAGATCGTGTCACTCTCTCAGACTTAGGAGCAGGTGCATACTGATTACCCACCGGCGTCGACACAGATCTGGCAGATCCTTTACACTCACACTATACTTCTATATTCTGTATGTACAGTATATATGTTAATATGGATTCTGACATATACTAATTTGTAATTTCTTGTGGTTTTCCACCATGTAAATACCTGTCACTCAATATATGTATTTTATTTGTACATATCCTTGGCAAAGATGCAGTTAGAATCAAAAAGTTGTTAAATATTATATCTGTTATTCTCTTGTGTATTGGAATAAATTCTCAATTTCTTTAAGCATCATAACTCGGACTCATCTATGACCTTTTTTGTGTGCTGTGGACTCTGTTATATGATATACCTAGCGTTTTTACCCTCTCCACATAACACCAACCCTGTTAATAAGACATTAGTACAGGCTTTATTATAGACTTGTAATGTTAGCGATTACCTCAAGGTTGCTGGAGTCTGCCGGGAGAGAGCATGCACGTAAACCGCAATGCCAAATCAGCAACCACTCTGATCAACAGCGTCTAAGGCTACTCTGAGGTGTTTGCCAGTGCCGACCGCAAGGTGGGATGGACTTTGCTGCTCAGAACCCAGGTTGTCTTAGCAGAGTGCAGTCTGGGATGAGAGGTGCAATGCAGGCAAACTTGAGCTGGAAACCAGGCAGCCAGAGGGTAACTGAAAGTTCAAAACAGAAGGCAAGCAGATATCAGGAATAGCAAAAGGTCAAAACCGGCCAGGAGCGGATAATCAAAATCGGTAAACAGAGAATAAACGGGAAACAAGCCGATGTCAGTATACACGAGGTCCAGAATCAGAAGTGCAGGTGATGTCAGAAGCTTGATCAGAAACCAAAGGAGGAAATTCACAAGCAAAGAACAGGTGGAAAAGACAGGCATAAATGCAACCCTACAGCTGATTGGCAGACAGACAGGGAAAGGAGATAGGCTCAAGGCAAAGGAAGAGCCGCCCAGAAGCTAGAAAAGTCAACATAGTGACCTTAAGGGAGCAGGTGTTTTCCTAACAGTAACCCCCCCCCCCCCCTCTACAAGGGCCCTCCGGACCCTTGAACATTGGCCTAGGTTTTAAAGGAGACTTCAAATGAAATTTTTTTACCAAATGACTGGCGTGTACCGAATGGGCAGGAACCCAAGTACGTTCTTCTGGCCTATACCTCTTCCAGTGCATTAAGTACTGTAGAGGACCCCTGACCCTTCTAGAATCCACAGTCCTCTGAACCACAAACTACATATCTCCCTCTACTAGAACTGAAGGAGAAGGTTTCTTTAGAGGATTGGGTGGTAGAAAAAAAAATTCAGAACAGATTTGTGAAATACATTATGAATCCTGAAGTATTAAGGAAGAGCAAGACTAAATGACACAGGGTTAATCATTTCAATGATTTCATAAGGACCAATAAACCTAATCTTAGATGGTACTTTTAGTCACAGATTTTTCGTAGAAAGACACACCTTTTAACCCACACAAAATACAGGACCCGCAGTATGTTTTTTGTTAGCATTTTTCTTTTGAATTACTTGGGAGTTCTTCAGGTTCAATTGAACCTGAGCCCAAACTGTGCACAGTTTATTTCATTCAACTTCAACCTCAGGGTTATCACTAGAAGAGGCGGAAAATTAACTAAAACAAGGATGAAAACCATAATTACAGAAAAATGGTAAAGTATCAAGAGCATCATGGTGGTGATGATTTATAGCAAACTCCGCTAAAGGAAGATATGAGACCAATTCTACTTGGTTATCAGCAATATAACACCTAAGATATTGTTCTAAGGTTTGATTAAAACACTCGGTTTGACCATTAGTCTCAGGGTGGAATGCAGAAGAGAACGACAACTGTACCCCAAGCTTCTTACAGAAGACCCTCCAGAAGCTAGCCACATATTGTACACCTCTATCAAAGACAATATTTTCTGGAAAACCATGCAACTTTATCAACAAATAGTTTAGACAAAGTTTTGGAATCAGGGAGTTGGGGTACCCTAATAAAATGACAAATTTTACTAAAATGATTCACCACCACCCAAATGACAGTCTACACTTCGGAGGGAGGTAAATCAGTGATAAAAATCCATGGACAGATGAGACCAAGGTCTCTGTGGAACAGGCAATGGCAGCAGTTCACCCATAGGATGAGTTCGAGGAGACTTAGCACGAACACAGACATCGCAAGCAGAAATATAGGAACTCACATCACGAGACAAAGACGGCCACCAATAGAGCAGCGAGACCAATTTTTTTGTACCAGTTATCCCTGGATGACCATACAAAACAGAATCATGTAACTCATTGAGCAAACAAAATCTGAACTGAGGGGGTACAAAGTGTTTCCCTGCAGGAATGGTTTGCGGAGCAAGTTGCTGACATTCTTTAATTTCAGTAGTAAGATCAGATGATATTGCAGAAACCACTATCCCTTTAGACAAAATAGGTTCAGGATGAAACTCAGGGACCTGTGAGGAGCAAAAACTTTGAGATAATGCATCGGCCCTGACATTTTTAGACCCAGGTCTGTAGGTTACAATCAAGTCAAATCTGATAAAGAGCAAAGCCCATCTAGCCTGTTGGTGGTTGAGTTTTTTTCCTGATTCTAAAAAAGTCAGGTTTTTATGGTAAGTCAGTACCGTAATTTGATGTCTGGCTCCCTACAGAAAGTGGCGCCACTCTTCAAATGCCCACTTAATAGCAAAAAATCTCACGATTACCGATATCATAGTTTTTTTGTGTGGAAGAAAATTTGCGAGAAAAAAGCACAGGGACGCAAATTAGTCAATACAGAAGATCCTTGAGACAACACAGCCCCCACATCTATTTCTGAGGCATCAACCTCAACAATAAAGGGGCTAGAAAGGTCAGGTTGAACCAAAACAGGCGCTTTCATAAAATACTGTTTTTATGTTTTAAAGGTTGGAGATAGCACTAGGTTTCCAATTAACAAGAACCCACTTTAGTAAGATCCTTTAGAGGTTTAGTAACGGATGAAAAATGATGAATAAATTTCCGGTAATATTTAGCAAAACCCAAGGACCTCTGCAGTGTTTTTAATGAAGTGGGTTGAACCCAATCAAGTATTGCTTCAACCTTAGTGGTGTCCATACGAAAATCATGAGGAGTCAGCACATATCCCAAGAAATTTATTTACTGAACTCCAAACAGACATTTTTAAAATTTCGAATACAGACAATTCTCCCTCAATACTTGAAGGACTAACCTTAAATGTTGGATATGAGAGGACAAATCGGAAGAAAATACAAGAGTATCATTCAGATACACCACCATAAAGCGTCCAATAAAATTTCTAAAAATATAATTGACCAGGTTTTGAAAAACTGCTGGAGCATTACTTAAACCAAAAGGCATGACCAAATACTCATAATGACCATCTGGGGTATTAAATGCTGTCTTCCACTCATCCCCTTTGCAGATACGAACCAGATTGTAGGCCTCGCGTAAATCTAGTTTAGTGAACCACTTGACTCCTGAGATCTGATTAAACAGGTCTGGGATGAGTGGAAGAGGATATTGATTCTTTACAGTAATCTTATTCAATTCATTATAGTCAATACAGGATCTTAAACTGCCATATTTTTTTTAACAAAGAAAAACCCGGCTCCCACCGGAGAAGTAGATGAACGAATATGAGCCTTATGGAGACTGTCCTTAACATAGTCTTTCATGGCCTGTCTTTCTGGAGCAGAAAGGTTATACATCCCCCCTTGGGTAGTTTAGCATTAGGGAGAAGTATGATAGGACAGTCGAATGGCCTATGAGGAGAAAGAGAATCACTACCAATGTCAGAATAAACCTCCTCATAATCTTGAATGTACTCAGGCAATACTATTTCGGAGGCCAAATTTTCTAAAATAAAGAAAGAAATTTGTTAAGTATGTAAAGTACTCAATGTAACAGGCGGAGTAGAGAACTTGACTGACCCCTGAGTGGGTGGAGTATTATCAGTAGCGGAAATTTTGACTGGGGTACTCAATTGAACAAGGGGGATAGCCAATTTTTTAGCAACCTGGAGATCTAAGAAATTTGCTGCAGAACCACAATCTACAAAAGCTAGTCCAGAAACACAAATATTATCAAAACACAAATCCAGAGGCAAAAGGACTTTTTTTAGACAATGTGGGAAAAACCATCTAGGCTCTGAAGTTTTCAGGAGGTGGACTATTGGAACTCGAGAGTATGACCAGCATGCCCACAATAGAAACACAGCCCCTTGCATTTTCGAAAAAGTCTCTGTTCCTGAGAGGACAGAGTGGAACCCAGCTGCATGGGTTCTTGTGTAACAGAAGAAGGGTTCTCAGCACAGGGGAGGGGAGCACCCATAACAATATTTTCATTTTTGCGCTCGCGTAGTCGTCGGTCTAGACGTACTACAAGGGTAATAGTATCCTCTATAGCGGGGGTCTCAAACTCGGCCGGGTAAGTGGGCCACATATAGAAAAAATGTGAAGTTGACGGGCCGCATTACTTTCAAATTTGATACAATACAAAATTATTGTTAGTCAATTAGTTATTTTAACTACTATAATAATACTCCATTACTATAATACTACACTACTATAATAATACCGCTAGGTTTAAATTTAACGGAAATTTGCAAGATTTCTCCATGTGCTTATTTCAACAATCCAGTTTTCCAGCTTGTGTCGCTAAATGCAGTCCGGCGGCTCAGTTGACAGCGTTTGGCAGACACACAAATGTCAAGATTGGGCAGCCGCTTTTTAGATAGTGCCACAGAGCCCTCTGTAGATACTGCCGCAGTGCCCTCTGTAGAAACTGCCACAGTGCCCTCTGTAGATACTGCCACAGTGCCCTCTGTAGATACTGCCACAGTGCACTCTGTAGATGCTGCCACAGTGCACTCTGTAGATGCTGCCACAGTGCCCTCTGTAGATAATGCCAGTGTCCTCTGTAGATACTGCCACACACCCACAGTGCCCTCTGTAAATACTGCCACAGTGCCCTCTGTATATGCTGCCACAGTGCCCTCTTTAGATGCTGTCACAGTTCCCTCTGTAGATGCTGCCACTGTGCCCTCTGTAGATAATGCCACAGTGCCCTCTATAGATAATGCCACACACACCCCTTGTAGATAGTGCCACACCCCCCCCCCCCCCCAGAGTACAGCACCATTGGGGCTCCCTTTAGGAGTGGAATCCCCAGCCAGAGCATTGCCGACACTTTGTCCAGGGATTCCTCTGCTGGAGGAGCCCCTGATGTCACTGTCCATACACAGTGACGTCAGGGGATCTTCCTGGACTGGAATGTGATGTTAGGGGCAACCCCAGAGCCAGTGTCCCAGAGCAGAGCACTGGTATAGGCTCTACTTCGGAACTCTGGGGAAGCAACTGACATCAGTGTCCATATATGGACAGTGATGTCAGGGGCTTGCCCAGAGCTGGAGTCCCAGATCAGAGCCGCTTCTAGCACTCTGCCTAGGATTCCAGCTCTGCTCCTGACATCACTGTTCATATATGGACAGAGATGTCAGGGGCTACCCCAGAGCTGGAGTCCCGGGCAGAGCGCCAGTAGCGCTCCTACTGGGACTCCAGCTGTGCTCCTGACATCACTGTCCAGCTCTGGGGAAGCCCAAGACATCGCTGTCCATATGTGGACAGCGATGTCAGAGGATTCCACAGAGTCCTGGAGCAGGGCCTATACAAGCACTCTGCCCAGGACTCCGGCTCTGGGGAAGTCCCAGACATCATGTGTCCATATATGGACAGCGATGTCAGGCAATTCAACAGAGTCCCGGAGCAGATCCGATACTAGCACTCTGCCCGGGACTCCGCTCTAGATGAAGACCCTGATAACACTGTCCATATATGGAAAGCAATGTCAGGGAATTCCAGAGTCCCGGAGCAGAGCCGATACTAGCGCTATGCCTGGGACTCCACTCTAGGGAAGACCCTGACAACACTGTCCATATATAGACAGCAATGTCAGGGAATTCCACAGAGTCCCGGAGCAGAGCCGATACTAGCAGCTCTGTGTCCCGCGGTCCGCAGATGACAGCCTCAGGGGCCGCATGCGGTCCGCGGGCTTGAGACCCCTGCCCTAGAGTAAGAATAATTGATTAAGAGATCTTTTTACGTTTTCTGAAAGATCTGGTCCACCATGGCTTGCATAGGTTCCATCGTGTAAAAAATGTAATATATTTTGGGCTAGTGAATATGTAATGTTAGCGATTACCTCAAGGCTGCTGGTGTCTTCCTGGAGAGAGCGTGCAAGTAAATCGCAAACCCCAAATCCGCAACCACTCTGATCGACAGCGTCTAAGGCTACTCTGAGGTGTTCGCTAGAGCTGACCGCAAGATGGGATGGACTTTGCTGCTCAGAACCCAGGTTGTCTTAGCAGAGTGCAGTCTGGGACGAAAGGTACAATGTAGGCACACTTGAGCTGGAAACCAGACAGCCAGAGGGTAACTGAAAGAGCAAAACAGAAGGCAGCGGATATCAGGAATAGCAAAAGGCCAAAAACATCCAGCAACGGATAATCAAAATTGGTAAGCAGAGAGTAAACGGGAGACAAGCCGAAGTCAGTGTACACGAGGTCCAGAATCAGAAGAGTAGGTGATGTCAGAAGCTTAATCAGAAACCAAAGGAGGAAATTCACAAGCAAAGGACAGGTGGAAAAGACAGGCATATATACAATCCCCCCAACTGATTGGCAAATGAACAGAGAAAAGAGATAGGCTCAAGGCAAAGGAAGAACCGCCCAGAAGCTAGAGAAGTCGTCATAGTGACCTTAAGGGAGCAGCTGTTTTCCTAACAAGACTATTAATAGAAATTAGTTTAGGTGAAAAATGTTGTTAACTTTTCCACGCTTAAGGCACTGGTAACATTAGTTTTGGCAAAAATTAGCAACTAAGGAGACACATACAAAACGTAATCATTCACCCTCAATTCCCTGTTAAAATCCATCTTGAGAGACGAGACGGATTATTAGCTCACTGAGAGATCAAGTTATATGCTGCCTATAGAGGTTTATAGAGAGGGAAGGGGGGGCGCACGTTCATCTGAATAAGGCCTTAGGCTACATTCACACGAGCATATCAAATACACGGGCGTGAAAAACTGCGCGTGAATCTGGTCCGTGTGTGTTGCGTTATGCATCAGTGTGCTTTGCGAGTGGCATGCATTTTTCACGCACTTGCAAAGCACATTTTTTTTTTCAATGGAATTGATGCGCAAATCATGCACAGCACAAGGATGTGCATCCGTGTGCTGTGCGTGATTTTCACACACCCATTGACTTCAATGGGTGCATAGGTGCGTGAAAAACGCACCAATATAGGACATGCAGTGAGTTTCACGCAATGGACACACGCTGCGTGTAAACTCTTGCGTGTAAGAATGGCCCCATTGAAATCAATGGGTCAGTGTGTTGTGTATGATTTTCACGCACAGCACACGGACGAGTTTTACGCTTGACTGAATGAGCCCTTTGGACTTAGGCTAGATTCACATGGGTGTTGCGCATCTGCCGGTTTCACGCCCGAGGTGCATCCGTGCTCTGCGCTGCGGGATGCGATATCACGTATCCTCCATAGACCAGAATCTATGGAGGGATACGTGAAGCGTGAAAAAATAGAACATGTCCTATTTTCTCACGGACCCTTCACACAGTCCATTGAAACAACGGCCGTGTGAACGGCCAGATTGAATTATATAGGTCCGTGTGACGGCCGTTGTTTCAACAGACGTCACACAGACGTTTAACACGTTCGTGTGAATAAGGCCTTATTCACACGAGCGTATTTTACGTCCATGTTACGCGCGTTAAAACAACGGACGTCACACGGACCTATGCAATTCTATGGGTCCATTCAGACATTCAGTGTTTTTCACGCAGCGTGAGTCCGCTGTGTGAAGCTCACTGCATGTCCTATTCTTGTGCGTTTTTTGTGCATCACGCACCCATTGAAGTCAATGGGTGCATGAAAATCATGGACAGCACATGGACGCACATCTAGTTGCTAAAGAAATTATGAAAAAAAGAAAAACACCTCCATCAGTTTTTTCTGCTGACGTGAAAATGAAATACGGATGACATACGCGCGTATAAAACACAGACGCACGCCATACACAGATGTCACACAGAACTGCAACGCAGGAAACATTTGTTCCACACGAAAAACAGACACGCTCGTGTGAATCGGGCCTAAGGCCTCATGCCCACTTCAGTTATTTTCTTCAGGGTGCTATCCGTTTTTTTAACTGATAGCACCCTGACACATTCATTTCTATGGGGCCATGCACACTTCGATTGTTTTGACGGCTCCATTCTTCAGTGCCTTCAAAAGTAGAACATGTCCTACTTTTGTCTATGGTTCAGTGTCCGTCTCGCCCATTGATGCCTATGAGTTTGTCAAAACAACGGGCGGCAAACGGAAGGCATCCGCGTGCCGTCCTCTATTCACTGATCCGTTGCCAAGCAACGGCATGGCGTGCCAAAGTTCCCTGCATTCAACACACAAGGTGGATTTTAATGGACCGTTAAAATGGAAGACAGACTGTAGCACAACGTCCGTTTAAAACGGAACAACGGAACGGATGTGGAGTGACAACGGAAACCACACGGAAGTCATAACGGACATACGGATCTGTTTTAAACAGACATGAATAGGGTGGAGGATGTGTGCATTAGGCCTAAGAGACAGAGCATACAGAGGAGAAAAGTGGTGAAAATGCCACGTACAGTCATATTATGGCCAGAAATAGTGTATTCTTAAAGGGAATGTGTCACTAGAAAAAAAAATATTTTTTTTTAGTTAAACTGTTAGTATATAAATGATTACACATTGTTCTAATTTTTTTAATTTTTTCACAAGTCAGGAAATATAAATTAGATTCTAATTTATAACATTTCCATGTGCTGGTCACTAGAGGGAGCAATTCCCAAAATTGCAGCATTGGCATGTGGTAAAGCAACCTCATTGCTTTATGCTGCAAAATTGGAGAAGACACACTCGCTCTAGTGTCCTCAAACAATCCCCCCTCCTTTATCCTGGCTAGTGCCAGGAGAAAGGAGGGGGTTGAATGTTCAAACCTCCTACACTGTGTGCCGCCATTTTAGATATAGTGGTAATCAGGATTAGATACAGTGGTAATCACACAGTATAACACGAACATACACACACACAAACATCTTACCTGCTCCTGCCGCCGCCGCTGTCGCTGCCGCTGCCTCCGCTCCCATTCCTTGCTTCTGAACATATGGACGGAAGCCGCGACCGGAAGTAGTCATCTTACTGTCTGGCCGCGGCTTCCGGTCCACATGAAAATGGCGCCGGATGTCGCTCTGCCGAAGACCTTCCTTTTGGACTGTGTGGGAGCGGCGCATGCGCCGTTCCCACACAGACGGCATATGCTATAGTGAACGGAACGGGTCACGTTCGCATTCTCTATGGGGATGTATGTGCCGTATTCCATCTCTTTATGTGTCGTTAATCGACACATACAGGGATGAAAAAAAAAATGGCAGCCCCCATAGAGAAGTAAAAGAAAGAAATAAGAAAAAAGTACAACACAAAAACACAAATAAATAAAATTTATTTTAATGACATACTAAAAGCAATAACATATAAAAAAAAAAATTTGTGATACCTTCCCTTTAAAGTACATACATATTTATTCAGCTTATTCTGAAAATTCACCTGAAACACCAGCTACGCTTTAGAGTCCCATATGTTTATCATACTTTTTCTCTAAAATTCATAAGCATTCATATATCTGTTTTCTCTATGTTTTCTCATAGGTAAATGTGTCTACCTATCAGCTAGAATCAATGGCAATCTTGTGGTGAGACCATATACTCCATTGTGTTGTGATGAGAAAGGATACGTTGATCTGATAGTAAAGGTAATGCAATATACGCGTAAAGCAGCACTTACAGATGTTTAGCTACTTTATAGTTGTTTAACTCAAAGATCCCGATTAACGTAAAATATATGTAAGACTTGTATATTCATGTATTCGATTAGGACTGTTTTTATTATTTTAACCTGCTTTATTACTACATATTGCATTATATCGTATGTTGATTTTACCAAGAGGTAATCTTAGGCTTCGATCACATCTGCGTCAGGGCTCCGTTCCAACGTTACGTCTGAGCTTTCCGTCGGAACAGAGCCCTGACTGACACAAACTGAAACAATAGGTTTCCGTTTCCATCACCATTGATTTCAATGGTGACGGATCCGGTGCCAATGGTTTCAGTTTGTGTCAGTCAGGGCTCTGTTCCGACTGAAAGCTCCGACGTAACGTAACGGAATGTGAACATAGCCTTATTTAACTTTTTTTGATGATGAATTTATAACTGACATTTTATTTTATTTTTTTCTTCTCCTCAAGAGATGCTCAGGCCCCTGATTTAGTTTATTTATTGTTCATTATTTGCTATTTGTGCAAACATCTTTTCTTGGCAGTATCCTGATCTATTGTATTTTAGTCCAGAGTCACCTGAGATCTATGATTTAAACATATAAATTATTCAGTGACTTTGGCAAGATTGACAGCTGTATGGCGTGCAAATACTATTTTAACCCCTGCGCTGCCATGTGTTTATGGACTTTTGCATCTCTGGTAGCCAGGACAATTTTAACATTCTTGAGATATATACAAATAAAACCAGAAATATAGAATAAAAAAATCATATTAGGCTTGTTTCACACTACCATAACTACAAGTTTACCTCTCTTCCATCAGAGGAAGAGTGGATTGAGAGATTAAATAGAAAGCAACGGTTCCGTTAGAATTACCATTGATTTCAATGGTAGTTCTCTTGTTTCAGTTGCTTTCCGTTTGTCTCCGTTCGCTAAGTTTCCGTTTGAACAGAAACAAAAGGGCAGAATGCAGAACTTTTGTTTCCGTTAAAAAGAAACGAAACCTAGCAAACGTAGACAAACGGAAAGCAACTGAAACAAAAGAATTACCATTGAAATCGATGGTAATTCTAACGGAACCGTTGCTTTCCGTTTAATCTTTCGATCCTCTCCTCCTCTGACGGAAGAGAGGTAAACATATATTAACGGTAGTGTGAACTTAGCCTTATATGCCAATATCAGTATACTTTCTGAATGTAAACCACAGGCACTGTCATGGACAGGCCAAAAGACAAACAGAAAAACCACTGTTTTATTGGATTTGGCTTGGGACCTATGAGTCTAAATTATTTGTTCATCACCCTAAAACACCTCAAAGGGGTTTAGACTTTCCAGCAGGGAATCCCTGACTGAGAAGCATCAAGTGGTAAGAGTAGGAAATGTATTATCTTCTACGAGGAAGTCAAATTTAGGGATACCACAAGGATGTTGTTTCAGCACTGCATTGTTCTCCTTTTACACCGTAGATCATGGTACATGTCATGAGGTTACTATCTTACTGAACTATGCTGATGACATGATACTGATTGGTTTACTTTCAGCGGTTGGAGAGGTGGTCTACAGAGAACAATCTGGTCTCAGGAAACAAGGGTAGAACATGGGCACTATCTAACATGTTTTAGGCCGGGTTCCCATGTAGCGTAAACTGAATTCTGTGGGGAAATTCCGCTGAAATTACAGTAACAGCAAAGGGAGCAGAAATTCTGCAATAGATTTGTGTCTTTACAGTGTTTACACAGTGGAAACACAGTAAACACTGCTGGAAATCCGCAGGTGCACATATAGTTTGCTATACTCAATGTTTAACGGTAAATCCGCAGATAAAACCGCTGTGGAAAAAACAGATTTCTGTTTGCTGCTGATTTATTTTTGCAGAAAATCTGCAGCGAATCTTGTGTGTGGGAACATACTCTTAAAGTTGTCTGCAAAGATTAAGGCCAGATTCACACGAACCTGGGGAAACTTGGACGTTAAAAACGTGACTTTTTCACGTCCGAGGTGCTCCTGTGCGGGTTCCGTTTTTTTAGAATTTAGTTATGGGGGGAGAGAATGGAACATAATAGGACATGTTCTATCCTTCAATGGCCCTTAGCAAGTTGAACAGCCCCACTGAAATACATAGGTCAGTGTGATGGCCGTTGTTTTAATGGCCGTCACACGGATGTAAAATATGCTCGTGTGAATCAGGCCTAATGCTATAATCAAGAAGACCCAAGAGCGCATTTACTTTTTACGAGTATTACAAAAGTGTGGTTTTAGTGTTGAAGTTTTGCAAAGGTTTTATCAGGCAACTATTTTAATTTATGACACAGTATGGTTTGGTGTTGCGACAATGAGGGAAAAGTGTCTGTCATGTAGGGTGGGTTAGACAGCTTGATCCATTGTAGGTTGTGAAGTTTTCAAACTGTCATACATCTTTGAGGTAAGGTGTGTCAGTTAAGTATGTCGAATTTTGTTCATACCCGTCCTATAGTTTTTCTTTAAAGGTTCAACAAACTTCTGACATGTCATAGTGACATGTCAAAAGATTTGATTGTGGGGGTCTGAGACCCCCACCAATTGCTAAATCGGTAGAAGCGTTCGTGTGGGCACTGAGCCACTTAGTTTCTTTTCTGCTTTTTCCGGAAATCAATGTAGCGGTGTACGGACTCAATAGAAATCCTATGATTCCATACTCCGCTACATTGGCTTTCTGTAAAAAGCCAAACAGAAACTAAGTGGCTGAGCGCTCACACAAGCATGAGCATGAGCGATTGGTGGGGGTCTCAGTGCTTGGACCCCCACCATTCAAAACATCTGACATGTCAGTATGACATGTCAGAAGTTTGTTGAACATTTAGTTACCCTTTAATTAATTTCCTTTGGGGAAACAGTATCGAGTGGTCAGGACAGAAACAAGTGCGGTATGTTCAGAGAAAGTTTTTATCCTACTGCAGTAACTCTTTGAATAAGCATATATAATTATATGTATAATATGTGCTAGCCTGTGCTTTTCTTATAAGCGCTAGCCCAATATGCTTTTTATGATTATCCATTCTGTAAATTTCAGATTCTGTGACTTATCTGTGACTGTCATATTTGGCAATAAAATGTTCTACTTCTAGTAAGTTGCATCCTCGGGATAGTCGTCAATGGCATTAGCTGACTGAAAATGGATAGATATTTCTAAAGTGTGGTACCAGAAGTGATTAGCAGAAGACTAGTCTTACCAATTCCAGGTCAGGGCTGATGGAGTATGGAAAACAGACACAGGTCAGGCAGCGATCGATCCGTGTTGTCAAGAACAAGTAGCAAACAAAACATTTCCACAAATTACACAGGAACCAAAAGGACCTTGTTGCAAGGTTAAAGAATCAAAGGATAGTTTAAATACAAGGAGTTGCTCTGAGCAGAGATTACTTGGCTCAACCTAACTGTAGGGCGAGCGCATCAAGCACCACACTATTGCGACCGAGCCATGGTCAGAGCAGTGATAGCAGGAAGCAAAATATAGAATTGTGAAATTAATACATGCCATCGCGTAAATTGCATTAGAATTCAACTTTGCGACTAATACACTTACTTGACAAAGCTCTTGTGCATAAAAGTATACTCTGTAAGCAGGGGCATAGCGAAAAGCTCATGGGCCCCGATGCAAAAGTTCTTATTGAGCCCCCCGCAAACTTCTCATGGCCAACAGCCCGCAGCTTTCAGTTGCATCGCTGGGTTTCCTAAGTGACCCAACAATGCAGCACTAGCAGCCAGGGGCGTCACTAAGGTGTAAAAACGTCAGGGGAAATAACCCCAATACATATTTCCCCCCAAGAAAATGTGTGTGTGTATATGTGTGTATATGAGACAGCATATCTATAGCACTACGATCCTATAAACTATGGATAGGATTAAATACAGCGGCTCAGCAGACAGTATCACAAATGATTGGATTAGATATAGGGCCCAGCTCGCTGACATTGCGGCTCCAGCGCTGGACCCGGGAAAGGTAAGAATAATAATTGTTTTGCTTCTTTATGTGTTACTGATTATTTTTGTGTGTTTGTTTTATTTTACAGGTTCGGTCGTTGGACTACATTGGATTTGAGGACTACTTCAACTACAGCGTTTTTTTTATTCTCAATAAAATGGTTAATGATGGTTGTGTGGGTTTTTTATTTCAATAAAATATTTTTTCTATGTCCTTGTATTTTTTTAAACTTTATTATTACCACTTTAGTAATAGCTGCTGGCTGATTGACAGCGTCCATTACTAAGGCGGGGCTTAATGTTATGCCGGTGCAGAGGCTAACACTAACCCCCATTATTACCCCGGTACCCATCTCCACCAGGGGTACTGGGAAGAGCCGGGTACGAACCTGTACCCGACCATCTGTATTGATGGTCGGGGACTGGGGTGGCCGCAGGCTGGTAGCATTAGGCAGGGGAAGGCCAAAAAAAGTGGCCCTTCCCATCCTGGTAATGCTAGGCTGCTGCTGCTGTGTTGTATATGGCTGGTAATGAAAATTGGGGGGGACCCCACATCGTTCTTTCCAATTTTTTTTAAATGACGTGGGTTTTTCATAACCAGCCAGATACAATAAAGCAGCAGCAGACTAGCATTACCGGGGGGAAGGGCCTTTCCCAGCCTGATAATACCAGCACGCGGGCGCCCCCAGTATCCAATCATCGCTACAGATGGTCAAGTACTGGATCGTACCCGGCTCCTCCCGGCACCCCTGGTGGCTGTGGGTACCAGGGTAATAATGGGTGTAAGTGTTAGCCTCTGCACCGGCTAACACTAAGCATCCGCCTTAGTAATGGACGCTGTCAATCAGCCAGTGGCCAATACTAAGGCGGTAGTAATAAAGTTTAAAAAAAACACAAAGGCATAGAAAAAATATTTTTAAGAAATAAAAAGAAAACCACACAAACCTCATTAACCATTTTATTGATAATAAAAAAAGCCGTCATCGAAGTAGTCCTCAAATCCCACATAGGCCAACAACCGCACCTGTAAAAAAACACAAACCCAAAAAAAACTATTAGTAACACATGTGGTAGGTTTAGATACAGGGCCAATGTGTGATACCATCTGTTGGACCCTGTATCTAAGCCTACCACAAGGTAGGCTTAGATACAGGGTCCAGCAGACAGTAATCTTATACAGTATAAGATTAGTCTGCTGGAGCCTTGTATCTAAGCCTACCATGTGGTAGGCTTAGATACAGGGTCCAACAGATGAGATCACATATGGGCCATGTATCTAAGCTTACCATGTGGTTATGTAAGATGTTTAGATACAGGTAGAGATGAGCGAACCGGGACAACCGAACCCGGTTTCGGTCCGAACATCGGGAAAAGTTTGGTTCGCAGCGAATCCGAACTTCACCGGGTTCGGCCAAACCCGTTTTGACCGAACCCGGTCAAAAATATTATACAAATCGGCAGCCACTTGTCTCTATCAATCACTGATAGAGAAAAGAGGCTGCTGATTAAAAATAAAATAAAAAGCATTTCATACGTACCCAGTCGTTGTCTTGGTGACGAGTCCCTCTTCTTCCTCCAGTCCGACCTTCTTTTCTGACGTGGCAGCCTGTGATTGGCTGCAGAGGCCTCTGCAGCCTGTGATTAGCTGCAGAGGCCGCGGCAGCCTGTGATTGGCTGCAGCGGTCACATGGGCTGTATCGTCATCCAGGAATGTCGGGCCGGATGTCGAGAGGGACGCGTCACCAAGGCAACGGCCAGGAGACCGGACTGGAGGAAGCAGAAGGTTCTCGGTAAGTATGAACGTCTTTTTTTTTCACAGGTTCATGTATATTCTGATCGGAATTCACTGTCCAGGGTGCTGAAACAGTTACTTCCGATCAGTTAACTCTTTCAGCACCCTGGACAGTGACTATTTACTGACGTCGCCTAGCAATGCTGCCGTAATGACGGGTGCACACATGTAGCCACCCGTCATTACGGGGCCTCATGCACACGACCGTAAAAACACTATTACGAAATAGCGGGCCCATAGACTTCTGTTAGCCACTGGTACCTTCCCGTTTTCTCACGGGAAGGTGCCCGTGCCGTTAAAAAGATAGAACATGTTCTATTTTTTTATTTTACGGGCCATGCTCCTATACTTTATAATGGGAGCACGGCTCGGAAAAACGACCGGCTGCCCGTGACCGACCGTGCTCATCTCCTGAAATACTCTGTGCTGCCTTAAACTCTGTGGACAGGTCAGGATCCTGTTTCTTTTAAATGCTGCTGGGGAACCCGCTCGATCCACTATATAAGGCTGCGCTACAGTGCGGCATTTAAAAGAAACAGGATCCTGACCTGTCCACAGAGTTTAAGGCAGCACAGAGTATTTCAGGAGATGAGCGTGCGGATCTTGTGCGGGGTGGTGACTTGCCAATCATGTGAAGGTGTTATTGAGGACAGGAGTGAAGGAGAGGTAACAGACTGAGCTACGTAATGGTAAGAGCAGAGTTCACAGCAGCACAGAGTATTTCAGGAGAGGAGCGTGCAGATTCAGTGCTGCTGTGAACTCTGCTCTTACCATTACGTAGCTCTCAGTCTGTTACCTCTCCTCCACTCCTGTCCTCCATAACACCTTCACATGATTGGCAAGTCACCACGTAATGGTAAGAGCAGAGTTCACAGCAGCACAGAGTATTTCAGGAGATGAGCGTGCAGATCTTGTGCGGGGTGGTGACTTGCCAATCATGTGAAGGTGTTATTGAGGACAGGAGTGAAGGAGAGGTAACAGACTGAGCTACGTAATGGTAAGAGCAGAGTTCACAGCAGCACAGAGTATTTCAGGAGAGGAGCGTGCAGATTCAGTGCTGCTGTGAACTCTGCTCTTACCATTACGTAGCTCTCAGTCTGTTACCTCTCCTCCACTCCTGTCCTCAATAACACCTTCACATGATTGGCAAGTCACCACGTAATGGTAAGAGCAGAGTTCACAGCAGCACAGAGTATTTCAGGAGATGAGCGTGCAGATCTTGTGCGGGGTGGTGACTTGCCAATCATGTGAAGGTGTTATTGAGGACAGGAGTGGAGGAGAGGTAACAGACTGAGCTACGTAATGGTAAGAGCAGAGTTCACAGCAGCACAGAGTATTTCAGGAGAGGAGAGTGCAGATTCAGTGCTGCTGTGAACTCTGCTCTTACCATTACGTAGCTCTCAGTCTGTTACCTCTCCTCCACTCCTGTCCTCAATAACACCTTCACATGATTGGCAAGTCACCACGTAATGGTAAGAGCAGAGTTCACAGCAGCACAGAGTATTTCAGGAGATGAGCGTGCAGATCTTGTGTGGGGTGGTGACTTGCCAATCATGTGAAGGTGTTATTGAGGACAGGAGTGGAGGAGAGGTAACAGACTGAGCTACGTAATGGTAAGAGCAGAGTTCACAGCAGCACAGAGTATTTCAGGAGAGGAGCGTGCAGATTCAGTGCTGCTGTGAACTCTGCTCTTACCATTACGTAGCTCTCAGTCTGTTACCTCTCCTCCACTCCTGTCCTCAATAACACCTTGTGTAGTTCATACATATCACAAGTTCGTTGGCACAAATCATTCTTGGATTTTTGTCTTATTCTTTTTTCTACTGGGGCCTCACCAGCCAGGACATGTTGATGCCTGAGTCTCACCATCAGTAGTCAAAAGTTAATTCCAAAATGAAAAATATTGTCTCCTAAACCCAGCATAACAGTAAAAAACTACTTCCCTAGCTGTGCCTCCCGAACAACTGGGGTGATGCCTCACTGGTAAGGTCTACCTCCCAGTGTGAGAAGAACAGGATCATAAAATAGAAACTGCTGTTGTATATATCATAACGTATATTTTTAGAAATACACAACAAAAGAGTTTACAATCACCTTCATGCAACTTTGCATTAAGTGCAATATATAATCCATCATTTTAAATCTATCCCTAATAACCCATCCTCTACACAAGCTCTCTAACCCCAACCCATAATTGTCAAGTCCTAAACTTATTTATAATAATGACCACGAATAAGTTTAAGGCTCGTGCACACAGCCATATTCAGGATCTGTGTCATGCGAATCTCAATTTGAAGCCCATAAATATCTCTAGGCCTTAATTGTAGTCTAGAGATTCAAACACAAATTCAATGTTTGAACAGAGGTAGTCGTTACCACTGAACTTTGTTTGCTCAGATTTTACAAATCAATACTGTCAACAACTACGCAAAAATATGTGTGATTGCCTAATATATGCCTCGACCATGCTACATGTATGTTCTGAAAAGCAAAAAAGAATACACGCAAATATAGAATATAAAATAAAACATAACTCCATAATTATTATAGCTTTCTATTATTAAAGCATTTATAGCGAGAAAAATCCACGACACTCAACATTTAGCAATATTAATATCTTTTTTTATTCAGCATAAGCAGTTGTAGGATGTGGAGTTATAGCCTACGGCCATTTCGCGAGTACTCACGCTTTGTCTTTTATTAAAGGTTTACTTTAAAGATCAAAATCCAGACTTTCCAGAAGGAGGCAAGATGTCCCAGTACCTGGACAATCTCTCCAAAGGGCAAACTATTGAATTCCAAGGTCCAAAAGGACTTTTTGCATATCAAGGAAAAGGTATTGTACTTCTCTATCATGGCATTTGCTTTTAAAAGAGAAACTTCACTGAACAGTCATTTTGAGAATAGCTAAATAAACTCTTTCGGTTCATGTATCAACCAATCATATTTTTTTTTTTTAAAGGAGGCAAGTCTAAGAATTTACAATATGTATCATCCAATTACAATAGATATGTGCACCAATAAATGGCATACAATTACAGCAGGCTGGCCCTGTGATAAAGCTTTCACTTCAGTTTAAGTTGTAAGACACAAATAGACTGTATGAGGTTAGAAGAACGTGGCTACCTTCTCTCAGAAACAGTGCCATTATTGTTCATAGACTATGTGTGGTTCAACACAATCGGATCCCCCTTTCCATGCAACATGTTGAGATATACCCCTATTATATTATATATTGTGTACCAATGTGTCCCATCATATATTTATGAGCTAAAAAATATTTTTTTAATACCAACTGCTACCTCCTTAGGGTCAGTTCACACTAAGTTTTTTGACACGTTTTTTGATGCCGAAACCGCGTTGGAAAATGCGCCAAAAAACGGCTGAAAATGCCTCCCATTGAAAAAGAAGCGACATGTCTTATATTCGGGCGTTTACGTCTCTGACCTCCCATTGACATCAATGGGAGGTAGAAAAGCGTATTTCTCTGCGTTTTCTGTCCCCGGCGCTCAATGGCCGCAGGCGAAAAATGCTGCAATAAAACGCCGTGAAAATCAGCGTGCAGGCAGAGCAAAATTTGCCTCAAAATTCAGATTTTTCTGCCTGCAAAAAACTCAGTGTGAACCAAGCCTTATCCTCCACCCTCAATTATAACCCTTTCCATTCTTCATGCTACTTAAAAAATGTATCAGCCACAATGAACAACCAATCAGTGCCTTACTTTGGAGGCAAATGGAGCCAATTTGCTGGTGCTGTAATAATTAAGTGCCTAGTAGCACTTCTTTGCAGTACAGTACTACATGTTCTGTACTGCTATCTACCTGTGCCAGGATTAGCTGCCCTTTTGGACATCAGGCAAGTGCGGCCCCAGGGCGGCCTCAGGGCATCAGATGCCCGGAGGCAGCCAAAGCAGCTGGCATCCTACCCCCACCGATCATATACTGATTAGCTATCCTGTGTATAGGTCAACAGTATGGAAAACGGTCCTGTGCCCGGATAACCCCAATATTGTAACTTGAGGAAACACTGTACTAATACACATCCCTCTTGTTTATAAACATGTATTTTTTTCTTTCACACCTTCAAGTGAAGTAAGTGCACGTCATGGTGCAGGAGAAGTATGGAGCGTGCTCACGTGCTGAACAAGCTCCACACGCTGCTGGTGTCAGCTGTGCTTTACAGCTGAAACCCGGCACGAATGGCCATGAACATCGATCGCGCTGTTCTTGGCTGTTCAACCCCTCAAATGCTGCAGTAAAACGCGACAGCAGAAACTTAGGCATTATAGAGAGGAGCGGCCCCCTCTGACAGCTCATCGGCACCCGATGGTTGTCATGGCAGCCCAGGGGCCTAATGAAGGCCCCCAGACTGCTTTCATTCTGCCTGTGGCAGGGGTTAACAGAAGCCGGTAAAAATTGTACTGTAATACATTATAATTGCAGTGTATTGTAACGATCGCTGGTTCAAGTCCCCTAGGGACTAATACTTTACTTTACTTTACTTTACTTTACTAATAGAATGTGTAAAGTAAAGTTAAATAAAGTTTTTAGTAGTGAAAAGAAAATAGAAAATTTAAAGTTCAAAGAACTTTTTCCATTTTTCCTGTGAAGTAATGTAAAAAATAAATAACTAAACAAATTTGGTATCGCTGCGTCCATACAAGTCCAAACTATTACAATATAGCATCATTTAATACACACGGTGAAGGACGTAAAAAAAATAAGTCGGAATTACAGTTTTTTTGGTCAACATAGCGGTGAAAAAAATGTAATAAAAAGTTGTCAAAAAGTCATATGGTATGTACCAAAAAACGGTTCCAATGAAAACCAAAGCTCGTGCTGCAAAAAGTTAGCCCTCACACCGCTCAATGGATGAAAAAATAAAGAAGTTAGTCTTTCAGAATATGGAGAAAAAACTTTATTTTCTAACAAATAACTTTTTCTTTGTGAAAGATGTAAAACATTAAAAAACCTATATACATTTTGTTTCGCTGTAATCATATTGACCAGCAGAATAAAGTAAATTTGTCGTTTTTGACCCCACGGTGGAAGACGTAATAACGAAACCCAAAAGAAAATGGAGGAATCACAGTTTTTTCCAATTCCACCTCACATAGAATTTTTTTTCAGTTTCTCAGTGCATTATATGGTACTTTAAATGGTGCCAATAGAAACTACAACAAAAAAACAAGCCTTCACACCCTCTATTGACGGAAAAATAAAAAAGTTATGGCTCATAGAAGTCAGGGAGGGGAAAATTAAATTTAAAAAAAATGGCTTAGACTGCAAGGGGTTAAGACTACATCAACTGATTGGCTTTATTTGCTATTACATTGTAGCACGTCGTTTATTTCTGTATTTAGTCTCATTCTGCACTTTTTTGCATCAATGAGAGGGCGTAATAAGGGAAATGTATTATTATTATTATTATTATTATTATTATTATTACACCCACGTTGTTTTCCTAAGTTTTTCTAGTTGGAAAGCCCACCAAAAATCTGCAACAAATCCACCATGTCTGAACGTCGCCCCAAAATATCATTTTGAGACTGCATTACATCATACCCATTTAGCTGACAATAATAACACAAAGCATTACCCAACTATGGATGGCAATATCAGCATCAAAATCCCCAGCTCGATGAAGCACAGTGAGAAAAAAAATCTCACATTTCTATCACACATTAAATATGTTGATTCTTTGTGCTTTGTTTTATGAGGTTACTTTGCTATACAACCAAACAAGAGATCCCCGGCTGAGAAACGATTTGCCCGTCAAGTGGGAATGATAGCAGGTGGAACAGGTATGTAAAAACATAGAATCCTATTCATGCCTGAATATAGAGATTGGGGGATATATTTTATTTTTATTTTTTGATATTTACCCACCATTTCTATAAACTTTTCATTAGTGGCGTACGTAAAAAAGAATAGTCCAGTTTCTTGCCCTCAGAACAGAATTGCCTAGTGTTTATTTTTCGTTCCATGCCCTTTTTAACCCCTTCCCGACATTTGCCGTACATGTACGTCATGGAAAGCATTGACTTCCCGCATCTTGCCGTACATGTACGCCAAATGTTTGGGACCGGCTCAGAAGCTGAGCCGGTGCCATCATCACCGGATCTCAGCTGTATCTTACAGCTGACATCCGGCTGTAACGGCGGGGACCGAAATTAGCTTCGATCCTCGCCATTAACCCCTTAAGTGCAGCGCTCAAACGCGATAGCTGCACTTAAGGTGTTTGCAGCTCATCGGAACCCCAGTAATGAAATTGCCGGGGTTCCGGTGGCTGCAATGGCAACCGGAGGCCTAATACTGGCCTCCCGGTCTGCCTAGCACCGAAGCCGGTCAAGATCCGCCCGGCGGCGGAGCCTGATCGGCTTCCGTAGCTGCCGGCAAGATGGCGCCGGGTCAGGAGCTGATCCGACGTCATCAGCGGTGGAAGTCAGCTGTACTGTACAGCTGACATCCACCTGTAACGGCAGGAACCGGAGCTAGCTCCGATCCCTGCCATTAACCCCTTCGATGCAGCAATCGAAAGCGATTGCTGCATCGTAGCGGTTACTAGCAGATCGCCAGCCCTGACTGGCAATCAGGACTGGCGACTGCTGTTATGGCAACAGGAGACACAATGGTCTCCTGCTCTGCCATTACGGAAGCCGATTTAGGCCCCGCCGGGAGGCGAAGCCTAATCGGCTTGCTGTCAGTGAATGACTGACAGATCTAATACATTGCACTACATAGGTAGTGCAATGTATTAGAAAAAAAAATATCTGACCGTTGGACCTTCAAGTCCCCTAGTGGGACTTGAGAAAAAGTGTAAAAAAAGTATAAAAAAGTGTAAAAAAAAGTGCAAATAATGAAAGTTTGAAAACAATAAAAGTTTCAAGTAATCAAATAAAACACAATCCCCCTTTTACTCTTATCAAGTCCTTTATTATTGAAAAATAATAATAAACCATATGTATTTGGTATCGCCGCGACCGTAACGACCTGAGGTATCAAAATATTATATTATTTATTGCACGCGGTGAACAGCGTAAAAAAAAACGTAAAAAACGTTACCAGAGTTTCTGTTTTTTAGTCACTTTGCCCTACAAATGTTAGAATAAAAAGTGATCAAAAAGTCGCACGTATCCAAAAATGGTACCTATAAAAACTATAGCTCGTCCTGCAAAAAACAAGCCCTCATACACCTCCGTCGACAAAAAAATTAAAAAGTTATGGTTCTCACAACTTGGCGACAGAAAAAATACATTCTTTTTACAAAAGTAATTTTATTGTGAAAAAAGTTGTAAAACATAAAAAAGTGCTATAAATTAGGTATCGCCGGAATCGTACTGACCCACAGAATAAAGTTAACATGTAGTTTATAACGCGTGGTGAACGCTGTATAAAAAAAACAAAAAAAGCTGTGCCAAAATTGTGTTTTTTTGTTTACCTGGCATCCCAAAAAATAGGATAAAAGGTGATCAAAAAGTTGCATGTACCCCAAAATGGTACCAATAATAACTACAGCTCGTCCCGCAACAAACCAGCCCTCATACCGCTACGTCTATGAAAAATAAAATCAGTTATGGCTCCAATAAGTCAGGAAATAAAAAAATATGCAGTTGTGCCCGAGGGGAACATTTCTTCTGTTTGAAGAGGCGATTTATCAAGGACCTAAAATTAGGGAACCAGGAAAGGGAGGGCCCAAACATATCCGCTGGAAGCGACGGTGCCCGTATTATACCAGGACAACACTTCCTAGCAAAATTCCCCAAACTACAAAGGTGCGGAGTGTGGACCAAAAGGGGGATAATAAAGGACGCCATATATCAGTGCGACACCGGCCTGTGCAGAAAGGATTGCTTCACAGCGTAACACACATCTATGGATCATTTTATTGTTTTTTTTTACCCCATTATTATACCACCTGACTATGCCCCTTATATACTCCGCCCGGCTTACATATGCCCCCACATTATAAACGGAAACACCAGTAAGACTCCAAACAAAACTACTACCAAGCAAAATCCACGCTCCAAAAGCCAAATGGCATTTCCTCCCATCTGAACCCTACAGCGTGCCCAAACAGCAGTTTCCTTCCACATATATGGCACCGTCATACCCGGGAGAACCCTTTTAGCAATTTTTGGGGTGTGTGTCTCCAGTGGCATAAGCTGGGCACGACATATTTGCCACTGAATGGCATATCTAGGGAAAAATATAAATTTTTAATTTGCACCATCCACAGCGCATTCATTTATGAAAAAGACCTGTGGGGTGAAAATGCTCACTACACCCCTTAATAAATGCCTTGAGGGGTGCAGTTTCCATAATAGGGTCACTTCTCAGGGGTTTATTTTTATTATTTCACATCTGAGCCTCTGCAGTTGTGAACCAATACTTTGTAAATCGCCAAATTAGGCCTCAATTTTACATGGTACGCTTTCACTCCTGAGCCTGGTCGACTGTCCAGGCAAGAGATTAGGGCCACATGTAGGGTGTTTCTAAAACCAGGAAACCCAGCATAATAATTAGAGAGCTGTCTTGTTATGGTGGCACAAGCCGGGCACCACATATTGTCCACATATCTGAGGAAAAAATCCCATTTTCACTCTGCAACATCGAGTTCACACTAATTTCTACAAAACACCTGCAGGGTTAACATGCTCACTACACCCCTAGGTAAATGCATTGAGGGGTGTAGTTTCCAAAATGGGGTCACTTCTGGGGGGTTTCCACTGTTTTGGGCCCACAGGCGCCCAGAAACCAATCCAGCAACATCTGCACTCCAAATGGCGGTCCTTCCCTTCTGAGCCCTGCCGTGTGCCCAAACAGCAGTTTATGACCACATATGGGGTATTGCCGTACTCGGTAGAAATTGCTTTACAAATGTTGGGTTCTTTTTTTTCCTTTATTTGTTGCGAAAATGAAAAAATTTGCGCTAAAGCTACGCCTTATTGAAGAAAAAGGATTGTTTTTATTTTCACTGCCCAATTCTAATAAATTCTATGAAACATCTGTGGGGTCAAAATGCTCACTACGCCCCTAGATGAATTCCTCAAGAGGTGTAGTTTCCTAAATGGTGTCACTTTTTGGGCGTTTTCATTGTTTTTTCCCCTCAGGGGCTTTGCAAATGTGACATGGCCTCCGCAAACCATTCCTGCTAAATGTGATCTCAAAAAGCCAAATAGCGCTCTTTCCCTTCTAAGCCAAGCCGTGTCTCCAAACAGCCGTTTATTACCACATGTGGGGCATTGTTTTACTCGGGAGAAATTGCTTTACAAATTTTGTGGTGCTTTTTCTCCTTCAGTCCTTGTGGAAATGAGTAAAAATAAGCTAAACCTACATTTTCTTTGAAAAAATTTTGATTTTTATTTTCAGGGCCTACTTCCAATAATTTCTGCAAAAAACCTGTGGGGTCAAATCGCTCACTATACCCCTAGATAATTTCCTCAATGGGTGTAGTCTCCAAAATGGGGTCACTTGTGGGGGGTTTCCACTGTTTTGTGTCCTCAGGGACTTCGTAAATGTGACATGGCCTCCGCAAACCATTCCTGCTAAACTTGAGCTCCAAAAGCCAAATAGCACTCTTTCCCTTCTCAGCCCTGCCGTGTCTCCAAACAACCGTTTATTACCACATGTGGGGTATTGTTTTACTCGGGAGAGATTGGTTTACAAATTTTACGGTGCTTTTTCTCCTTCAGTCCTTGTGGAAATGAGAAAAAATTAGCTAAACCTACATTTTCTTTGAAAAAATTTAGATTGTCATTTTCAGGGCCTATTTCCAATAATTTATGCAAAAAACCTGTGGGGTCAAAACGCTCACTATACCCCTAGATAATTTCCTCAATGGGTGTAGTTTCCAAAATGGGGTCACTTGTGGGGGGTTTCCACTGTTTTGTCCCCTCAGGGGCTTTGTAAATGTGACATGGCCTCCGCAAACCATTCCTGCTAAACTTGAGCTCCAAAAGCCAAATAGCGCTCTTTCCCTTCTCAGCCACGCCGTGTCTCCAAACAACCGTTTATTACCACATGTGGGGTATTGTTTTACTCGGGAGAAATTGCTTTACAAATTTTACGGTGCTTTTTCTCCTTTAGTCCTTGTGGAAATGAGAAAAAAAATCGCTAAACCTACATTTTCTTTGAAGAAATGTTGATTTTAATTTTCACGGCCTACTTCCAATAATTTCTGTAAAAAAACTGTGCGGTCAAAATGCTCACTGTACCCCTAGATAATTTCCTTGAGGTGTGTAGTTTCCCATATGGGGTCACTTTTGGGGGATTTTGACTGTTTTGGCACCGCAAGAGCCCTTCAAACCTGACATGGTGCCTAAAATATATTCTAACAAAAATAAGGCCCCAAAATCCACTAGGTGCTCCTTTGCTTCTGAGGCAGGTGCTTCAGTCCAGTAGCACACTAGGGCCACATGTTGGATATTTACTAAAACTGCAGAAACTGGGCAACAAATATTGAGTTGCATTTCTCTGGTAAAACCTTCTGTGTTATAAAAAAAATTGTACTAAAAATTTATTTCTGCAAAAAAATATGAAATTTGTAAATTTCACCTCTACTTTGCTTTAATTCCTGTGAAATGTGTAAAGGGTTAAGACATTTTCTAAATGCTGTTTTGAATACTTTGAGGGGTGAAGTTTTTAAAATGGGGTGACTTTTTGGGGGTTTCTAATATATAAGGCCCTCAAATCCACTTCACAACTGAACTGGCCCCTGTAAAAATGGCCTTTTGAAATTTTCTTGAAAATGTGAGAAATTGCTGCTAAAGTTCCAAGCCTTGTGAGGTCATAGAAAAATAAAAGGATGTTCAAAAAACGATGTCAATCTAAAGTAGACATATGGGTGATGTTAATTAGCAACAATTTTGTGTGCTATAACCATCTGTCTTACAAGCAGATACATTTAAATTGGGAAAAATGCAAATTTTTGCAATTTTTCACAAAATTTTGGTGTTTTTCACAATTAAATACTGAATGTATCGAGCAAATTTTGCCAGTTACTTAAAGTCCAATGTGTCACGAGAAAACAATCTCAGAATCGCTTGGATAGGTGAAAGCATTCCGGAGTTATTACCACATAAAGTGACACATGTCAGATTTGAAAAATGAGGCCCGGTCAGGAAGGTCAAAAGTGGCTAAAGAGGGAAGGGGTTAATAACCTTGGCCTATTCCCACATTCTTGCTTGCTAACAATGCTGTCCGTCTTAAGAGGGACTTCCTGCACAGGTTGTCTATCACCTAAAGACAGGCAGCCATTTTATACAAGTAAATACACGCACAATGAGGTAGTTGTTAATCATTGTTTTCACCATTAGTCTTATTCACAAAGCCCATGGATGTTTCCTTTATGTTTAGCTAGCACATGTATGACATGCAACCCTTTGCTAACTGAATGCTAGGGGTCACATGTGATTAGGGTTGCCATCTTTCCCCCAAAAAAATACCAGGTTAACACACGTAAAAAAAATGGGTATGGTGACAAAGACTTCTTGATATAGGTGGCGAAACACAGATAAATGTTGGACGAACCCCCCCCCCCCCACACACACACACACACACACACACACACACACAATATGCCCCTGAATACAATCATGTGGCACACAGTACCCCATAAAAATAGTACCACACACTGTGTCCCATACAAATAATTGTGCCACACACAGTGTTCCATGTAGAAAATGACAAACACAGTGCCCCCTGCAGACAGTGGCACACACAGTTCCCCATGTAGACAGTGCCACATGCAGTGCTCTCTGTAGATAGTGCCTCTGTAGATAGTGCCACGAACACATTGTAATCTGTAGATAGTGCCGCACACAGTGTCCCTGTAAAAAGTGCCTCACACAGTGCATCTGTAGATAGTGTCCCTATAGAAATTGCCCCAGAGTGTTATTTGTAGATAGTGCCCCACACAGTGTGCCCTGTAAATAGTGCCCCATACAGTGCCATCTGTAGAGAGAGATCCACACATCCCCCTGTGACTCCAGACCCCTGATCAGACCTCAGTCTAGACAAAAAAAGACAGATAAAATTTTGTAAAATAAAAACGGATTACTCACCTGCCGGTTATGCAGCAATGATGTCACGTACATCATTCAAGTGAGCTCTGCAGCCAATCACTGATGTCCCGAACGGCAGGGACATATATAAGACGAGTAATCTTTTTTGGATCTTATAACATTGACTGCAGTTACTTAAAGTTTTTCATCTGCAATTATTATTGCCGATTAAATACCTGCACCGGCTTCTTGAGGTGGATACCAGCCAGGCGGTGCTGTACCGGCCGGGTGGCAACCCTACATGGATTGACTAATCTGGGCCTTTCAACTGTGAAGAGACAGATGCTCTGTTATAAGAAAAGTATGGAAGCAGAATTTCTAACAAATGTATATTAGAAAACTGTATGATTTCTTATTCTGTAAATAAACAATAAAAAAAGAAAAAGCGGACAACCCCTTCAACACCTTCCTGCAAAACCACCACACCATCTGCAGCGGATGACAGCTGTAATATAGAACAGGCATCCCGCTGCAAGGGTCGAGATCCTACAGCTTTCACCGTGCGGTAAAAACGACAACTTAACTTTATCTTTATTCAATTCAATTAGAGTGATACCAAATTTATATAGTTTTTTATATATATTTTACTACTTTTAAAGAAAAAAACTTTTAGTTAAAAAAAAAATAGTTTTGTATTGCCACATTCTAAGAGCCATAACTTTTTTATTTTTCCATAGATTGAGCAGTGTGTTGGCTTTTTTTTTTTTCTTGCTGGACGAGCTGTAGTTTTTATCAGTACCATTTTTTGGAACATACAACTTTTTGAACACTTTTTATAACAAGAAATTTAAGCGCTAAGTTGACCAAAAAACAGCTATTTTCACGGTTAACATTTAAATTGTTTTACGGCGTTCACCATCCACGTTAAATAACGCTATATTGTAATAGTTCAGACTTTTACAGATGCAGCAATACCAATTTTGTTTACTTTTTTTTTTTTTTTACATTACTTTAGAGGAAAAGGTTTTTTTTAGTTTTGAATATTTTTTTTTTCACTACTAAAAACATAATTTCACTTTTTTTACACCGTTTACTAGCCCCCCTAGGGGAATGGAACCAGCGATCGTTGGATCGCTGGTACAATGCACTGCAATACCAATGTATTGCAGTATATTGTCATTTTTACAGGCTTCTGTTAAGCCCTGCCACAGGCAAGGCTTAAAAGAGGCAGAGTGAAGGCAGTCCTGGGGGCCTTCCTTAGGCCCCTGGGCTGCCATGACAACCATCCTGCAGGGGAACAATGAGGTGTTTAACCGCAGCATTTGAGGGCTTAAACAGCCAGGAACAGCGCGATCGCCGTTCCTGGCTGTTAGTCCTGGATGTCAGCTGTAAAACATGGAGTGCTCCAGGCATCACCCCCCGCACGTCCGGGTGCACCAAGGGGTTTTAGTAGATGAATAACTTGAGTGGTGTAGAGTCTAAAATAGTGTCTGGGTTTTCACTGTACTGGTACCTCAGGACAATGCCAAATAACTCCCAAAAACCAACTCAGTAAAAGCTGCACTCCAAAAACCTAATTGCGCTTCTTCCCTTTAGATTCCTCTTCCGTGAAAAAACATATAACTATTTTTGTGGTGCAAATTCTCGCCACTGATATATATCAACTTTGTAATTTACTTACAGGTAAAATGTTGACGTTTTATTCCTGCAAATTTGGTGTGAAGTTACTGCCACTAGGTATCTCCCTTCCTGTAATCTGCTATTCACCCCCTGTGGTCAAGTAAAATTGATTACAGAGCAAAGAAGACAGACTGCATTTAGTGTAGGGGGTGTCACTTCACTGCCTGCCCATAGAAGTCTATGGATAGGGAGGGGGAGCAGGAAGAGGGAACGGCAGCAGAGAGAGAGAGGGGAGACACATGCTGCTGGTAAGTTATATGCCACTCCAGTACTGGATTCACAGCTACACTGCTCATTACTTCAGTATAATCTGCTACATGTTGCTGCAGATACTATATTTGCCATAGATTGAGATAGGAGGGTAGGATTCTCCTCTTTTCTGTGATCGTTGTATGGCAGACATGCTAGCAGTTAGGCTTCACCCACTAGCTCAGAGAAAACTAAGAATAAAAGATAGAGCCTTTAGAGAGGAAAGCTGCTTAAAAATGCTATATACAAGTCATATAATGGCTGGAAATAATATTATTCCTTATGTACACACACATATCATAGCTTATCCTGAAAAGTCACCTGAAAGTACACTTTAAAGTTTTTTTCTGAGCTTATAAAAATACAGAAAAGTATCTACATGTGTCTGAATGGTCAACAGATAATGCTATCATAGCTCAGGAGTAGTTATTTTTCATTTTCATTCTCTTGTCCAGCTCTGTACAGCACTTCAGTTTTGAGGCTGTTAGGGCTTGCCGCAGGTGGGATTACCATGTAAAGGACTAAAGTTCCTATGATTCATCTTCCCTCTCACTACATTGCCTTTATTTACTGCTGCCTGCATGCCCCTCTATTACAAGGTGTAAGGTAGTGCTGTAATTACTCACACTTCACACACAACTCAGATTTTCTAGTGAGACACTGCTCTACCGTTCTGCTGCTCACTGATTTGCAGCCCAGCATGTGAAACATGATTCCTCCAGAGACAGGAAGGGAGCAGTGGAGATAAGTGGCATGTGATGTTTCACATCCTGTACACATGTAACACCGGTGGCAGGTCCCGATTTTGTCGGTGGTCGCTGCCGTCAGGTCTCATACCTTCTCCTGCGGCCTGTCCCCCCTCCAGGCCGCTGGCGTCACACTGTTCTTAGTGCGGGTGTGCACTCCGGACATTTCTTAAAGGGACTGTGCGTGCAAAATTCAAAAGTAATTCACCAATCCCTGTTGTCCTCAAGACTATTTAAGGCACCTTTATTATCCACAATGTGCCTGAGCAATATTGGAACAACCTAGTGTTATCCAGCGAAGGTTCCTGTATGCACCTGTCTCCAGTTGCTATTACTATCAGTTATCAGTCTGCATCCAGTTGTCCGTTACCAGCCTGTATCCAATATGCTATTGCTATGAGTTATCAGCTTGTATCCAGTTCTCCGTTACCTGCCTGTATCTCATCTGCTATTGCGCTCAGTTATCAGCTTGTATCCAGTTGTCCGTTACTAGCCGGTATCCAGTCTGCTATTGCTATCAGTTACCAGTTGTCCGTTAGCAGCCTGTATTCAGTCCGCTGTTACTATGTGTGGTCAGCCTGTATCCGGTTATCCATAACCAGCCTGTATCCAGTCCACCGTTGCTACCTGTGGTCAGCCTGTATCCAGTCCTCTGTTGCTATCAGTTATCTGTGAGTGTTCAGCTACCCGCTACCTGCCTGTGTCCAGCTACCCGCTACCTGCCTGTGTCCAGCTACCTGCTACTTGCCTGTGTCCAGCTACCTGCCTGTGTCCCGCTACCCACTACCTGTCTGTGTCCAGCTAGCCGCTATCCACCAGTGGCCAGTGATCCGCTGTCAGCTTCCATCCTTCAAGGCACCATCTGCCAGTATCTGTTTGGCCAGCAGCTACTCTGCCGGGACCACCTCAAAAGGTAGCGATTTGGTAGCCTCAGGACAGCAAAGACCAGATCGCTGCATAGGGGGTTAAAGGGTGAAGAGCAGGGAGGCTACTTCGATAACGCCCTTAGAGTGGGCCCTAGGCCAAACCGGGGGAGTAGCCCAGTGGGTCCACAAACCTGCTGGTCGTACGAATACAAAAGATAGGGGGAGATAATCACTTGTTCGGTGTACAGTACAGTCATACAAGAAGGAGATAAACACCTCTCCTTCTGTATTTGTTACTGTCATTTTGTAGATTTGTATGACTGTATTATTTGCACACTTATGTATTATTCATTATTTCACATTGTGCAGCTCCAGGAATGTTGATGTGGCTATATAAAAAAATAAAAATAGTTATAAATAGTTTCATTCTGCTTCTGACTTCCAGTATACTTAGCTATTTCTGGCATCATATTCGGTACTCAACTTTGTCATTTAAGTATTTTTTATCAATAAAAATTGACAGTCATTCCAAAAAAATATCAATAGATGGCAGTATTGCATGAAGCACAATACAGTGAACTAGTTTACTAGTAAAGTAATTTTACATTGGATGTTATACTCATATAAGATGATGGCTATATGAGACATATTGAGGACTCAATCCACTAATTTTTATCTATTTTTTATGCATAATAAACTATATACAAGTGTGTGGATAAAATGACAAAATCATCCAATGGCTATGTTCACACAGAGTTTTTCGCAGGCAAAAAATTCTGCCTCATAATTCCAATCTAAAATCAATGGGAGGCATTTTCGGACGGTTTTTGGCGTCGTTTTTGAGTTTGCGTGTGAACATACCCTAAAACTTCACAGTGACCTAAGTTTGTTTCAGTAAAAGCACAAATGGTCTGCATATTGCACGGACTCTAAACTACTCTAAAATGTGGCTTCATTACAGTCATCTGAAACTGGCCTAGACTTTGTACTTTGGTAAGGCGTTTCAAAGTTATCATTTTTAACCGCTTTAACGAACAGGGCTGCCTTTCCACGTCTTATGAAAAGTGCCACTTTCCATTAGTATGTGAGTCAGCGTCCTTTGGTGCTCCCAGTGGAAGTGGTTTTGTGGCTGTCTCTCTCTCGACCCACTGACTCCTTGTCGCAAGCATGAATATAGCTGCGGCGAGTGAGTGGGATGGGCCTTACTGATCGGCTCCGTTAACCCATTAGATGCCACGGTCAATAGTGATCATGGCATCTAAGGAGTTTGAGGTGCTCCCCCTACCAGTCTATCGGCAACCCATAACGCAGTCACGGGGTGCCAATGACATTTAATGGCAACCGGGGGCCTGACAAGGCTCCCAGATCTGCCAGAGATATATCCCTATCGAGGGACACCCTTAGAATAGATTTTGCCACGTGCCAAATTATCTTTTGGCTACCCACCCCATCACAAAAAAAATGGCCCATAAAAAAGTATAATGCCCCACCCACAGTATAATGCCCTAAGAGATAATAAGTAACGGACGCCCTCATGCCCGGTGTCGCCGCTAGTAGCCGATATGACTGCTATAGCGGTAGCGACGCCACTGTGAGAAGAAGCGCCTAGGTGGTTATTCAGCTGCTGAGTCGCCGGGCCCGGGCGCTTCTGAAACAAGCAGGGGAAAGGTGCCGCGGGGAATTCCGGGCGAAAAAGCACAGTTTTTGGCTAAGAATGTCCGCTGCGGAAAACTGCAGCACTTACCCGGCCTACTAGCAGGGCAGCCTCCTTGGATGACATTTTATCCCAGGAGACCGCTGCAGCTTGTAATTAGCTGCAGCGGCGGTCACATTGGATGATGTCATCCAGCCGGGCCTACTGGGATGATGTTTCATCCCATGTGACCTCCGCTACAGCCTGTGACTGGCTGCAGCGGTCACATGGGATGAAACGTCATCCCAGAATGCCGCGCTGGTGGGAGAACACAGACTTCTGGGTAAGTAGAAGTTGTTGTTTTTTTCTGAGTTGCGTTTTTTTTGCGGCGGGTTTGCTGCGGACCCACCACGAAAAAACGCAACAACTGTGGAAAACCCGCAACAAATAAGAGGCATTTACGCAAATACAATTGACATGCTGTGGAATAAAATTCCGCACAGCAGGTCAATTTCTGAGCGTTTTTTCTGCTCAGTATTTAGGCAGCGCGTGGATGAGATTTGTTTTATCTTATCCACTTTGCTGCTACTGTATTTGCTGCAGATTTTACACAACGAATTCCGTAATCTAAGTATTTACGCAACATGTGAACTGATCCTTATACATACCACATGCTTTTATTCAGCAAGATAGAAAAAAAAACTATATTAATTTGGTATCACCATAATCGTAACAACTCAGAATAAAGACAACAAATAATTTATATCACAGGGTCCATGACGTTAAAAAAACGCAAAAGGAAATGGCAGAAATACTGTTTTTTTCCATTCCCACACAAAAAAGTTTAATTTATATGTACCCTCAAATGGTACCAATAAGCGTTAAAGTGGACCTGTCACTAGGTCATATTAATTTAACTGGTTAACTGACCTGAATGGCCACTGTTGTGTTGGCTCCCTATATGATAATTTGCTGTAGTAGGCCAATGGGGTGGAGCTAGCTTCCCTGCCTCTGATGCTGACCATTCAACGCAAGGCAGCCTAAGGATAGGCCATCAATTTTTTTGTGACTGGACAACCCCTTAAGTCTAGAACCTAAAGGCTCTAGAAGTTGCTGAGTGATCTCATTTTAACCTTCCTATATCTCCAAGTGCTCTGATTTCAGTATCCACTTTGCATTAAATGTCCTACTGGTCATAATAAACTGGCCACTATGTACAGGGCAGGCTCCAGGTTTATGTGGGCCCCTGGGTGACAGACATAGTGGGACACTTTGTGGGGAAACTCACAGCGGCAGTAAAATGGCAGAAAACTTCACTTTGTGCCCCCATCTAGAAGTTAAGCCCTGTTTATTCCCCCATAAAGAAGTTAGGCCCCCATGAATTTAGTGCCCACTGTCCCAGGTAGTGCCATGCAGCCCCCTCCCAGGTAATGCCACGCAGCCCCCCCCCCCCCAGGTAGTGCCATGCAGCCCCCCTCCCAGGTAGTGCCACACAGCCCCTACTTCCAGGTAGTGCCACAGAGCCCTACCTCGCAGGTATTGCCAGACAGCCCCCCTCCCAGGTAGTGCCACACAGCCCCCCTCCAAGGAAGTGCCACACAGTACCCCTACAAGGAAGTGCCACACAGCACCCCTCCCTGTAGGTAGCGCCTTTGAGGCTCCCTCTAGGAGTGGAATCCCCAACCAGAGTATTGCCGATTCTCTAGCCGGGGATTCCGCTTCAGGAGGAGCCCCTGACGTCACTATCCATATATGGACTGGGATGTCAGGGGCAACCCCAGAGCCTAGTCCCGGGCAGAGCCCTACTAGCACTCTGCCTGGGACTCCTGCTCTGCTCCTGACATCACTGTCCATATATGGACAGTGATTTCCGGAGCAGAGCTGAAGTCCAGAGCAGAGAGCTAGCAAAGGCTCTGCTCCGGTACTTCGGCTCTAGGGAAGCCTCTGACATCACTGTCCATATATGGATAGTGATGTCAGGGGTAATACCAGAGTCAAAATCCCGGGCAGAGCGCTACTAGCACTCTGCCTGGGACACTGTTCTGCTCCTGACATCACTGTCCATATATGGACAGTGATGTCAGGGGCTTCCCCAGAGACGGGATCCCGGAGCAGAGCTGCTTCTAGCTCTCTGCCGGGGAATCCTACTCTCTTCCTGGCATCACTTTCCATATCTAGACAGTGATGTAAGGGGCAACCCCAGAGCCAGAGTCCTGGGTAGAGCGCTATTAGTGATCTGCCTGGGACTCCAGCTCTGCTCTTGACGTCACTGTCCAGTGATGTCAGGGGCAACGCCAGAGCAAAAGTCCCAGGGCAGAGCGCTACCAGCACTCTGCCTGGGAGTTTTTAACCTAGTAAATGGCTAACTAACGACACATATACTATTGAATGTGGCGTCGCTACCAATGTAGCACCCGTAGCGACTGAAACACCGAAAAAGGCCATACTTACAAATGGACACAGCCAGGTCAGAAACGCTGATGAAAGGGCGAGCAGGTGCTTTAAATAATAATAGCCACTCCCACTAGTCTTGAGGGGAGTGGTGTGTGGTGCATGGGATGTGTAGTCAGAAATAATAAATGAATAGTGTGTGTGCAAGTGTAATACTATAAGTGAAATATAGGGGGCAGTAATGAGTGAAGTGCCTCAATAGAAATAAATGGATAATGGGGTGCAAGTGAGTGAAACATGGAGGGATAGTGTGTACGTCATGAGGCACAACGTGTATAGCCAGGTAGAAGCCTATTTGTGACGCCTTGATAATTCATAGAGCGGGCTACCCTGCTTGCTATGCCAAACAACAACACACCATGCTCTCCCAGCATCAAAGACCCGGCTGTGTCCAAGAGAAGCGAATATACATAATAATGAAAAATACCTGGGGTATTGGTAATCATTTTGGCCAAAAGGACGCAAGCTCGCAATCCACGACAAGGATCCCCAGACTTGCGAGTCCCTAACTCCTAAACTGGAACAGAACGTTCCTGATGCACAAACAGAACCGATAAAAACACAGGGACATATACAAAAACACCGAAAAAGGCCATACTTACAAATGGACACAGCCAGGTCAGAAACGCTGATGAAAGGGCGAGCAGGTGCTTTAAATAATAATAGCCACTCCCACTAGTCTTGAGGGGAGTGGTGTGTGGTGCATGGGATGTGTAGTCAGAAATAATAAATGAATAGTGTGTGTGCAAGTGTAATACTATAAGTGAAATATAGGGGGCAGTAATGAGTGAAGTGCCTCAATAGAAATAAATGGATAATGGGGTGCAAGTGAGTGAAACATGGAGGGATAGTGTGTACGTCATGAGGCACAACGTGTATAGCCAGGTAGAAGCCTATTTGTGACGCCTTGATAATTCATAGAGCGGGCTACCCTGCTTGCTATGCCAAACAACAACACACCATGCTCTCCCAGCATCAAAGACCCGGCTGTGTCCAAGAGAAGCGAATATACATAATAATGAAAAATACCTGGGGTATTGGTAATCATTTTGGCCAAAAGGACGCAAGCTCGCAATCCACGACAAGGATCCCCAGACTTGCGAGTCCCTAACTCCTAAACTGGAACAGAACGTTCCTGATGCACAAACAGAACCGATAAAAACACAGGGACATATACAAAAACACCGAAAAAGGCCATACTTACAAATGGACACAGCCAGGTCAGAAACGCTGATGAAAGGGCGAGCAGGTGCTTTAAATAATAATAGCCACTCCCACTAGTCTTGAGGGGAGTGGTGTGTGGTGCATGGGATGTGTAGTCAGAAATAATAAATGAATAGTGTGTGTGCAAGTGTAATACTATAAGTGAAATATAGGGGGCAGTAATGAGTGAAGTGCCTCAATAGAAATAAATGGATAATGGGGTGCAAGTGAGTGAAACATGGAGGGATAGTGTGTACGTCATGAGGCACAACGTGTATAGCCAGGTAGAAGCCTATTTGTGACGCCTTGATAATTCATAGAGCGGGCTACCCTGCTTGCTATGCCAAACAACAACACACCATGCTCTCCCAGCATCAAAGACCCGGCTGTGTCCAAGAGAAGCGAATATACATAATAATGAAAAATACCTGGGGTATTGGTAATCATTTTGGCCAAAAGGACGCAAGCTCGCAATCCACGACAAGGATCCCCAGACTTGCGAGTCCCTAACTCCTAAACTGGAACAGAACGTTCCTGATGCACAAACAGAACCGATAAAAACACAGGGACATATACAAAAACACCGAAAAAGGCCATACTTACAAATGGACACAGCCAGGTCAGAAACGCTGATGAAAGGGCGAGCAGGTGCTTTAAATAATAATAGCCACTCCCACTAGTCTTGAGGGGAGTGGTGTGTGGTGCATGGGATGTGTAGTCAGAAATAATAAATGAATAGTGTGTGTGCAAGTGTAATACTATAAGTGAAATATAGGGGGCAGTAATGAGTGAAGTGCCTCAATAGAAATAAATGGATAATGGGGTGCAAGTGAGTGAAACATGGAGGGATAGTGTGTACGTCATGAGGCACAACGTGTATAGCGACTGCTAGCGGGGCCACTGGGAATAGGGGAGCCGTGACAGCGGGGGGCACGGGCCCGCTCATGCAGCCGGTCCCCTAGCAGCCGCTATGGCTGCTACAGCGGTAGTTATGCCGCCTCCTAGACAGGGGCTCCCTTTAGCAGCAGAATCTCGTCAGCAACACTCTGGCTGGGGATTCCACTCCTGGAGGAGCCATGACGGCAGTGTCAGCACTCGGTGGCCGAGTGATCCCCCCGAAGGGTAGGGGGCCCCTGCACTTGCCCGGGTACGCCGGGTGCTGACTCTAGCCCTGATTACGTAAGTAAAGAATTTGGAATATAGAAAAAAGAAAATGTAAAAGAACACTAACATCTAAAGTACATGTATATTTTAATGGTTTTACAGGTCTTACCCCAATGCTTCAACTAATTCAAGCTATACTAAATGACCCAGAAGATGAAACAAAGTGTTTTTTACTGTTTGCCAATAAGGTGAGTGAAACACAGACACTCATTGTTCTAAATGCTGTGAGGGAGATTTACAAAGCAAAATGATTCAGAATTCTCGCTCAAACTGCACAAAAAATTGGATGTATACGCTGTGCGTCATATTTACTATGTGTCACTTTTTACACCTCACTGCGACAGTTTTGAAAAGTATATAGAAAAAGGGGTATGGCTAAGAGGAGATATAAAATGCACCAGATTTATTAATGGCATGCGCCATTCTTTTGGCGCAAAGTATTGGAGTAATGTACGCTAGCCAAGTTGTGGTGTAAAGAAGAGCACACTTTTCATTTTATCATACAGGGTGTGCCACTGTGATTAATTTGACACCGCTTCTATCTGTTTAGTCTAGTTTTATCCTGTCTATATTTAGGACACTATTAATAAATCTCCACCAATTTCTACATAAAGAGACACTGCGGGAGATTTATGAAAACTAATGTTAAGAAAAAGTGGAGGACTTGCCCAAAACAACCAATCAGATTCTGTTTTCGGAGGCCGATATAACTGTGCCCTGATTGATTGCTTTTCACTTGCATTAGTTAAGACAAATCTTCCCCAATATGTTTAAATAAGCTAGAGTGTAAAAGTTGCCACTCTTGTATATACAATGCATTCGGAAAGTCTTCAGACCCTTTCAATTTTTCACATTTTGTTATGTTGAGGCCTTGTGCTAAAATAAAAATAAAACGTTTTTCCCCATCAAGCTGCACTCAATACCCTATAATAACAAAGAGAAAACAGAATGTTAGTAATCTTTGCTAATTTTTGAAAAGGAAAAACTAAAATATTGCATTGACATGCCATATTTTTCGGACTATAAGACGCAGTTTTTAGCAAGAATAAATCTTTAGGCTGGGTTCACACGTGGCGGAATTTCACTTAAATTCCGCTGCGGACACTCCGCAGCGTTAATCCGCAGCGGAGCCGTTTGTCCATTGACTTACACTTTAATTTAGCAGTGTTCGTTTAGACGAGGCGTAAAATTCTGCTGCGGAGCATAGGCTGCGGAGCGGAATTTGATGTCCGCAGCATGCTCTGTCTGTTGCGGAGCAGTGGCGGACTCATGGCGGAATTTCTCCATTGACTTCAATGGAGATTCTAATTTCCGCAATGAAGTCCGCAGCTGTCATGCACATGTTATGTGTGCTGCGGATCCGTCTTGCTTTTTTAACTTGACATTTCTTCATTCTGGCTGGACCTATGTATTTCTAGGTCTACAGCCAGACTGAGGAAGTCAATGGGGCTCCCGTAATGACGGGAGCGTTGCTAGGAGACGTCAGTAAATAGTCACTGTCCAGGGTGCTGAAAGAGTTAAGCGATCGGCAGTAACTGTTTCTGCACCCGGGACAGTGACTACCGATCCCAATATACATGTATCTGTAAAAAAAAATGAAGTTCATACTTACCGAGAACTCCCTGCTTCTGTCTCCAGTCCGGCCTCCCAGGATGACGTTTCAGTCTAAGTGACGGCTGCAGCCAATCACAGGCTAATAACAGGCTGCAGCGGTCACATGGACTGCCGCGTCATCCAGGGAGATCGGGCTGGATGCCGAAGGAGGGACGCGTCACCAAGACAACGGGCGGTAAGTATGAATTTCTTTGACTTTCACAAGGGAAAGTGCTGTCCCTTCTCTCTATCCTGCACTGATAGGGAGAAGGGAAGTACTTTTACCGCAGTCCGCAGCAGCTAGTCCGCATCAATTTACTGCACATTTTGTGCAGATCCGCAGCAGAATCTGCAACGCAGATTTTGTGCGGCATTGATGCGGACAGTTGCGGAGGAAATCCGCCACGTGTGGTCATGCCCTTAATTTTTCATCTTTAATGAATTTGCAAACATTTCTAAAATTCTGTTTTCACTTTGTCATTATGGGGTATTGAATGCAGAATGATGGGGAAAAACTTGAATTGAATGAAGGCCTAAACATAACAAAATGTAAGAAAAGTGAAAGTGTCTAAAGACTTTCCAAATGCACTGTATGCTTTTGTTTCTCTATTTTTCTAAAATTATTCTCATTTTAACCCCTTCCCGACATTTGTCGTAAGTATAGGCCATGGAAAGCCAGTGCTTCCCGCAAAATGTTGTATACTTACGACAAATGGATGGCACCGGCTCAGAAGCTGAGTCGGTGCCATCATCCCCGGATGTCAGCTGTATCATCCAGCTGACACCCTGCTGTAATGGCGGGGACCAAAGTTATTTTCGATCCCCGCCATTAAAACCTTAAATTCAGCGGTCAAAAGCAATCGCTGCATTTAAGGTGCTTGCAGCTCATCGGCACCCCAGCAATGAATTCGCCAGGGTGTCGGTGGCTGCAATGCCAACCGGAGACCTAATAGTGGCCTCCCGTTCTGACTTGTATGGAAAACGTCCAGCCCCTGCCCGGAGGCGGAGCCTAAAAGGCTTCCGTAGCCGCCGGCAAGATGGAGCCGGATCAGTAGAAGAGCCGGCGTCATCAGCGGTGGGTGTTAGCTGTATTTTCCAGCTGACATACACCTGTAACGGCAGGAACTGGAGCTAGCTCCCATCCCTGTCATTATAACCCCTTAGATGCAGCGATCGAAAGCGATCGCTGCATCTTTGTGGTTGTCAGCAAATCGGCAGCTCTGCCCTGCAATCGCAGGGCTGCTGACTGCTACTATGACAACAGCAGACCTGACAATGGCCTCCTGCTCTGCCATTACGGAAGCCGATTAGGCCCCGCCTGGAGGTGAGCCTAATCGGCTTGCTGTCAGTGAATGACTGACAGATCTAATACATTGCACTACATAGGTAGTGCAATGTATTAGAAAAAAAATCTGACAGTTGGACCTTTAAGTCCCCTAGTGGGACTAAAGAAAAGTGTAAAAAAAAGTATAAAGAAAAAAAGTAAAAAACAAAGTTGTACAAAATATAATAAAAGTTTCAAGTAATAAAATAAAACACAATCGCCCTTTTTTCCTTATAAAGTCCTTTATTATTGAAAAAATAAAACATACATATTTGGTATCGGCGCGACCGTAACGGCTGAAACTATAAAAATATTATGTTATTTATTCCACCCGGTGAACGGCGTAAAAAAAAACACGTAAAAAACAATTACAGAATTTCTGTTTATTGGTCACTTCGCCCTACAAAAATTGAAATAAAAATTGTGCAAAATTGTCAGCCTGGAGCTGATGTGTCTTCTCTCTTCCGACGCCAAGGTTGAAGGAACTGTGGGTGACGTCACGCTGTGTGTCAGCAGTGAAAGAAGCTGGCTGGGAATGATGACGTCACCCACAGGTCCTTAAACCTTGGCGTCGGAAGAGAGAAGACACATCAGCTCCAGGGGTCAGAGGGTACAGTTCAGGGTATGTGTAGGTAAGCATAGCAAACTCCCTAGAGATGAGCATATTAACCTTTTGGACGCCTGGAGCCGATGTATCTTCTTTGTCTGACGACAATGTTGAAGGACCTGTGGGTGATGTCACGCTGTATGTCTGCACTGAAAGAAGCTGGGTGGGAACGATGAGAAGTGTTTGATGCTGATTTGTCAGCTTCATACACTTCTATTCACCACGCCCAGTTGGTAAAAACACAATACACGCCCAGTTGGTAAAAACACAATACACGCCCAGTTGGAAAAAACGAGAAAACACTCCCAGTTGTCCATTGAAAAGCTCATTTGCATAAATATAAAATTGCTCATAACTTGGGCAAAAATGATCATTTTTCAAAACAAAACTTTGCAGTTATCTACATTGCAGCGCCTACAGATGATTCTGCAGCAGCATCGGCGTTTGCAGGTAAGTCCATGTAGCTACTTACCTGCAAATGCTGATGCTGCTGCAGAATCATCTGTAGCCTCTGGTGCCGACACGATGCAGGACCTGTGAGTGACGTCACAGATCTGCACTGCCAGAAGCTGGGCGTTCTGAAGAGAAGTGGATGATACTTCTCATCAGAAAGCCCAGCTAGTAAAAGTAGTAAACACGCCCCGATGTACGCACATAATACACGCCCAGTTGTACTTTTACTTTTCAACACGCCCAGTTGTACTTTTGCAAGCCTCATTTGCATAAATACGAAAATGGTCATAACTTGGCCAAAAATGCTCGTTTTTTAAAAATAAAAACGTTACTGTAATCTACATTGCAGCGCCTATCTGCTGCAATAGCAGATAGGGGTTGCAAAATCTGGTGACAGAGCCTCTTTAACCCCTTAGTAACCAAGCTTGTTTGGACCTTAATGACCAAGCCAAATTTGTCAAATCTGGTATGTGTGACTTTATCAGAGAATAACTCTGTGAAAGTTTTGAATATCCAAGTAATTCTGACATTGTTTTTTCGTCACATGTTGTACTTTATTTTAGTGGTAAAAGTAGGCTGATACGATTTGCGGAAATTAATTAAAAAATAAAAAAATTGAAGAAATTTTGTAAAAATTATAATTTTTCCCTATTTTTAACTGCAATAGGTCACATATGTACATACATACTGCACAATTTTTTTTATTAAATATATATTTCCATCTCTTTACTTTATTTTGGCAGCACTTTTGAAAAAAAATAATAATTTTTGAGCAATTTAGAAGACTTAGAAGTTTAGTAATAATTTTATACATTTTTACATTTTGTTTTCCTGCACCAAGCCAGGTTTTCAGAGGCTCATAGGTGTCAGAATGGTGGAAACCCCACAAGTGACCCCATTTTGAAAACTACACCCCTTAAGGTACTTATTAAGGGGTGTTGTAAGTATTTTGACGCCACAGTTTTTTTGTAAGAATTCATGCAAAGCAGGCATAAAAAAATATAATTTCACTTTTTTCATAAAAGTATCACTTTGAAGACCGATTTCTTTGTAAAGCGACCATGAGAATTAAGAAACACACCCCAAAATCTATCACCTTGTTTCTCCTGTTTTCAAAAATGCCCCCATTGTGACCCTAATGCATTGCCTGGACACACGGCAGGGCCCGAAAGGGAGGGAGCACCCGGAGGCTTTCAGGACTCATATTTTGCTTGAAAATGTTTTAGGCCCCACTGTACATTTGGAGAGGTTTTGAACTACCAGAACGATAGAAACTCCCCATAAACGACCCCATTTAGAAAACTAGACCCCTTAAGGTATTTATCTAGGGGTGTAGTGAGTATTTTGACCCCACAGTTTTTTGCTAAATTTAATGCATAGCAGGTAAAATTTAAAAAAAAATCACTTTTTATATAAAAGTATCACTTTGAAGACCGATCTCTTTGTAAAGCAACCATGAGAATAAAGAAACACACCCCAAAATCTATCACCCTGTTTCTCCTGTTTTCAAAAATGCCCCCATTGTGACCCTAATGCGTTGCCTGGACACACGGCAGGGCCCGAAAGGGAGGGAGCACCCGGAGGCTTTCAGGACTCATATTTTGCTTGAAAATGTTTTAGGCCCCACTGTACATTTGGAGAGGTTTTGAGCTGCCAGAACGATAGAAACGCCCCATAAATGACCCCATTTAGAAAACTAGACCCCTTAAGGTATTTACCTAGGGGTATAGTAAGTATTTTGACCCCACAGTTTTTTGCTAAATTTAATAAATAGCAGGTGAAAAAAAATTTAAAACTTTTTTCATAAAAGTGTCAGTTTGAAGACCGATTTCTTTGTAAGGCGACCATGAGAATGAAGAAACACACCCCAAAATCTATCACCCGGTTTCTCCTGTTTTCAAAAATACTCCCATTGTTGCCCCAATCATCTTATTAGACGTGTGGCTGGGCCAAAAAGAGAGGGAGCACCCTTTGGCTTTCAGGGCACAATTGAATAAATTCTAGGCCTCATATCATGCATTTAGAGGCATTGAGCTGCCTGAGCAAAAAAAAAAACACGCAGAAGTGACCCCATTTTAAAAACTAAACCCCTAAAAGGTATTCATCTAGTGGTGTAGTGAGCATGCGGACCAAAAATTTTTAAAGGAGGAAATAATGGGTATCATTTCAGACACTATGGGTATATAATGTTTTCTTCAAACTCTTATTACGTTTCCACATGAAATAGAGGAGATGTGGTAGAAGGTTATTTTGTTAGAAATATGCCACATTAATAAATTTGTGCGGCATACAGAAGAGAAGTGAAGCCGTGTATTCATAATGGATACATGTTGCTATAGACATATTTGCCTGTACTTATGACTATGTCTTGCTGAAGAAGCAGTTGGTGCCATTATGATGTCATTGTGGACAGAATTCTGTCCTAATATAAAATCAGTCAGAGAGGAAAAAATAAACTGTACTGGAGTGACGGGCAATATCTTCAAACAAATGGAGGAAAATGTATCCAACTATGTTGCAAACTCGAGTCTATTGACTAGATAGAAGAACACCTGCAGGGCTGCGATGACAAGGTTTTGTTTTTTTCAGTGACTGGTTGTACAACGTCTCTTTAGCTCCATCAATCCTTATGAGGGACGAATGTGCCAAGTGACGCGGTACACCATAACAGGCCCCTGCCCGGCAAGATAGGAACCGCTATGTGCACAAAACAACCAATCACCTACAGAATATATAAAGGGACAGTGTCCAAAACCATCTATAGGAACAGTAAAGGATCACTAATCCCCAAAATGATGTCAGTATTTCCAGAAGAACTGTAACAAAGCCCATGATGGTGTATTGATGAGGAACAGCTCGATTATTAGAGATCCTCCAAATAAAAAAAAGATCATGCCCGTATCACGGTACAGAATTAGGAATGTAACAGCTGTATGTGGCAGGACATAGTCATAAGAACAGTCAAAATAAAAAAATTGTGGATGTGGGATTTTGTACTGGACAATTAATTCTAGCACTTGATCACCCACAAATAAATAAAAAAAATCATAAGGGGTAAAATTAGTTTCACGATCTGAAAAAAATGTGCTCTACAACCTCTCCCACAAGAAATAATCCGTACTTGGAAAGCCCACAAACTAAAAAGAAAATATAAAGAAATTGACTCCCTAAAAAGACCCCCCACCCATTTTTATTTTTTTTGGTGTTAAATTCTAGTAATTTGCAACCGTGTGAAAGGTTTCGAAACAGGGCTAGTCACAAAGGGCTGGTTTTGATGGACACATGGGGCAATAAAAGCGGGTATCCCTCCTCCTGCCATGCTTGCTACATACCCGACACCTTCTTTGGGGATATTTTTGGGTCTCAGTGGAAGGAATAGGGTGTAAAAAGTGGCGCTCTGAAAGCCTGCGCACATCCTCAGATTCGCAGGATTCTGCAGGTATAGTGGACTCAAAAAGGAGATGCTCAATGACCTTCTCCTGAAATTGAAGAAAAGTGAGCGTTCCTTGGGCTTTTTTGAAAATAACAAAACTGTTATAGATAGCAACCTGGAAGAGGTAGATTGCTAACTTTTTGTACCAGGCCTTATTTTTGCGCTTCACCAGGTAAGGCTGAAGCACCTGGTCGAAAAGGTCTACACCCCCCATAAATTTGTTATAGTCTGTTACACGGACAGGTTTCTGCTTTGCAGTGGTAGCCCCCTCTCCGTAATTGCCACAGTGGTGTCCGTGTGTACGGTGGACAGCATGTAGACATCTTTCTTGTCGGCCCACTTCACTGCAAGTAATTCCTCACTTGCAAGGGCCATGGATGTTCCTTTTCCCAAACGCCTGGACACCAACTGTTGTGGGAGTCCCACTCTGTTCTTCCGTACTGTCCCACAGGCCCCTGTATTTGCAGCATGAAGGGCTTTATAAAGGGCAACGCTTGTATAAAAATTGTCTGTATAGACGTGGTACCCCTTGTGCAGAAATGGCTCCATTAGGTTCCACACAATTTTGCCAGAGGTGCCAATAGTTTCTGGGCAGCCTGGGGTATGAATTTGGCGGTCCCTGCCTTCATATATTTTGAAACCGCAGGTGTAACCCGTTGTGCTCTCGCACACTTTGTACAATTTCACCCCATATCTGGCTCGTTTGGAAGGGATGAATTGACGAAAGGAAACATGGCCTTTGAAGCTCATGAGCGATTCATCTACAGACAAATTTTTATCAGGGGTATACAACTTTAGAAATAAATCACTTAGAAGGGTGATTAATGGCCTTAATTTATTAAGCCAATCATAGGCTGGGTCACTTCTTGGGGGGACTTGGGAATTGTCAGTAAAATGCATGAATCGCATTAGGGCCTCATAGCGGTTTCTGGACATCACTGCTGCAAATACAGGGGTAGCGTGGACAGCACTAGAAGTCCAGTAGGACCGGACAGATGGTTTTTTAACCAAACCCATATTGAGGGTAATGCCTAAAAATTTTTTTATTTCTGGGACACTTGTGAGGTTCCACATTCTGGAGTACATAGATGCAGGCTTTTGCAGAACAAACTGCCTAGCATACAGATTAGTCTGCTGGACTATCAAGTCTAGGACCGTATCGCATACAAATAAATGAAAAAAATTATAGGGGGTAAAATTTTGGACGTCAACACTAATTCCTGGAGTCGCTTCAAATTGGGGTACTTGGGGGGAAAATGATAGTGCAGGATCCCACATCACGGGAGGGACTGCAACACTCGGCCCTGCACTTGACACCTCTACAGCGACTGACGTATCTACCACCATAGGACTATGGGGTTCAGCGGTAGAATTAGAATCGTCACTGTCGGGAACAAATTCTGAAGCGGTGTCTGTTTCGCTTTCAGGACTGTCGGAACATAGCAAGGCGTAGGCTTGCTCCGCGCTGTACATACGCTGAGACATATTTATAGATATGTGTATATATATATATATATATATATATATATATATATATATACAGTGAAGGAAATAAGTATTTGATCCCTTGCTGATTTTGTAAGTTTGCCCACTGTCAAAGACATGAACAGTCTAGAATTTTTGGGCTAGGTTAATTTTACCAGTGAGAGATAGATTATATTTAAAAAAAAAGAAAATCACATTGTCAAAATTATATATATTTATTTGCATTGTGCACAGAGAAATAAGTATTTGATCCCTTTGGCAAACAAGACTTAATACTTGGTGGCAAAACCCTTGTTGGCAAGCACAGCAGTCAGACATTTTTTGTAGTTGATGATGAGGTTTGCACACATGTTAGATGGAATTTTGGCCCACTCCTCTTTGCAGATCATCTGTAAATCATTAAGATTTCGAGGCTGTCGCTTGGCAACTCGGATCTTCAGCTCCCTCCATAAGTTTTCGATGGGATTAAGGTCTGGAGACTGGCTAGGCCACTCCATGACCTTAATGTGCTTCTTTTTGAGCCACTCCTTTGTTGCCTTGGCTGTATGTTTCGGGTCATTGTCGTGCTGGAAGACCCAGCCACGAGCCATTTTTAATGTCCTGGTGGAGGGAAGGAGGTTGTCACTCAGGATTTGACGGTACATGGCTCCATCCATTCTCCCATTGATGAGGTGAAGTAGTCCTGTGCCCTTAGCAGAAAAACACTCCCAAAACATAATGTTTCCACCTCCATGCTTGACAGTGGGGACGGTGTTCTTTGGGTCATAGGCAGCATTTCTCTTCCTCCAAACATGGCGAGTTGAGTTAATGCCAAAAAGCTCAATTTTAGTCTCATCTGACCACAGCACCTTCTCCCAATCACTCTCAGAATCATCCAGATGTTCATTTGCAAACTTCAGACGGGCCTGTACATGTGCCTTCTTGAGCAGGGGGACCTTGCGGGCACTGCAGGATTTTAATCCATTACGGCGTAATGTGTTACCAATGGTTTTCTTGGTGACTGTGGTCCCAGCTGCCTTGACATCATTAACAAGTTCCCCACGTGTAGTTTTCGGCTGAGCTCTCACCTTCCTCAGGATCAAGGATACCCCACGAGGTGAGATTTTGCATGGAGCCCCAGATCGATGTCGATTGACAGTCATTTTGTATGTCTTCCATTTTCTTACTATTGCACCAACAGTTGTCTCCTTCTCACCCAGCGTCTTACTTATGGTTTTGTAGCCCATTCCAGCCTTGTGCAGGTCTATGATCTTGTCCCTGACATCCTTAGAAAGCTCTTTGGTCTTGCTCATGTTGTAGAGGTTAGAGTCAGACTGATTAATTGAGTCTGTGGACAGGAGTCTTTTATACAGGTGACCATTTAAGACAGCTGTCTTTAATGCAGGCACCAAGTTGATTTGGAGTGTGTAACTGGTCTGGAGGAGGCTGAACTCTTAATGGTTGGTAGGGGATCAAATACTTATTTCTCTGTGCACAATGCAAATAAATATATATAATTTTGACAATTTGATTTTTTTTTTTAATATAATCTATCTCTCACTGGTAAAATTAACCTAGCCTAAAAATTCTAGACTGTTCATGACTTTGACAGTGGGCAAACTTACAAAATCAGCAAGGGATCAAATACTTATTTCCTTCACTGTATATATATATATATATATATATATATATATATATATATATGCCCTATAAGTCCTAGCCCTAAAGTAAACCTAAAAATGACACAAATTATTATTATTATATATATTTTTTTTATATAACATACGTAAAATAAATTCTAACGGCCCTAAACACGAACGCTAAACTAGCCCTAACCCTAAAGTAACGCTAAACTAGCACTAAACCTAAAGTAACGCTAAACTAGCACTAACGCTAATCTAGCACTAACGCTAATCTAGCACTAACGCTAAACTAGCACTAACGCTAATCTAGCGCTGACGCTAATATAGATTTTATATATTATATATATATATATTATATATATATACATATATATATATATATATATATATATATATATTCACTGAAGTGATATGAGTAAAATATATATCTTTATTTGGTAACTCTCTAAAAACAGGGGTACAATCACCACCGTGAAAAGCCCCACCGTGTGTGTTAAAAACGTATTAAACAAAATACTCCAGGTCCTGATTCAATTGTGAACCCTATATACCTGGATGTATCACAAAGATACAAAAATTGGAATCAGCGTTTGAACATTGGTGTAACAGTGGTTTAAACCCTCAGACACACAAGAGCCCGCGATTACCGCAACAAAAACTCCTAATGCTCAGGTACACAACAATGCCACTGTCTCCTACGCTCTAATTCCTCACTTGAAACCAACCCTACGCGTTTCAATATACTTATCGTCAGGGGTCTGTAGCTTGATAAGTCTGGCCAAGATGCCAGCAATATTACTTCAGCAGCAGATATTCTGCTGTACACCACGGAAGCATGCCCTCATAGATATCAGCGGCATGCTTCACTACGGGACTCTGAGTTACTATATACATGTAACTCCTCCCCCTGGCCTCGGCGGCGCACTCCCTACCAGCCTATCACACTCCCCCACCAAGCTCGTGATACCTGACCATGTAACCACCAGTGTCTCACTGACAGCATCAAGCGAACGCGCAGGCGCAGTGGAGGCTGTAAGAACACCTCATTGCCGCTCAGGAGCTCATTTTGGTCGAGGAAGGAGTTTAGCGATAATAAGTTTGGGTATATATTGCGGGTCAGCCCAGGCCCACAAACGGACTTCCATTGATAAAACACCATCCCTATAGATACACATTGCATGAAGGAGTGATACAATGTCCACCACAATTGGAATCCCAAATCATTTGCCAAAACCAAACACCAAGTCTGTTGGCTTTAATGGCATAATGCAAGGCGCTATACAAGAACTTGGCACAACGGCCGTATATCTGCCTAAAAGTACTCCTAATATGCAACTGATGGAAATGCATATTCAAATAAAACAGGCATAGTTTGTCTGCTCGTTTAACCCCTTGGGCTGTACACACTCCAATCTGTGGATCCATTTAGCTTCTTTTCGCAGAATGAGATTATCCCAGTCCCCTCCCCGCTTAGGAGGACGTATTAGTTCGATTGCCTGAAATTTAAGACATTCTGCTCTGCCCTGATGTTTAGCATGTACATGTTTAGATATAGAGGTGTCTCTCAAATTTATAACATCACCAACATGTTCTCTAATTCGGCGCCGAAACTGGCGTATCGTTTTGCCCACATAATTCAAGGGGCATGGACAAGTAATTAGGTAAACCACTCCTGCTGTCTTACAATTCACAAAATCTCGGATATCATATTCCACCTTCGTTGTAACACTTTTGAATTTTTTCCCCCTTGGATAAAATCACAGGCTTTGCAACTGCCACATCTATGTGTGCCCGGTACCTGCCTATCCAACCAAGTTCCTTTACGTGTGATGGATCACAACAACTCTGCATCACCCTGTCCCTGATATTTTTGCCTCTACGGAACGTTACTGAAGGCCACTGTGTGATATGATCCGCCAAGTCTACATCAGCACTTAAGATACGCCAGTATCTTTTCAAGATTTTCATGATTTCAGTTTGTTTAGAATCATAAGTGCCTATAAGTCTCGTGACTCGTTCTTCTTTTCGCGGTCTAGGGACAAGAAGATTCTGCCTATCTGCATCCCTTGCTCCTTCATAGGCCTTTCTGATTACTCCCCTAGGGAAACCCCTATCCTTTAGTCTATTCGTGAGGTCCTGCGCCTGTATCTCAAAATCCTCTATCGTGCTACAGTTCCGGCGTACTCTCATAAACTGGCCTCTAGGGATCCCTTGTTTAAGGGGGTAAGGGTGGCAACTATTCCATTGAAGGAAACTGTTGGTAGCTGTTTCCTTACGATGTACTTTGGTACGTATTGTGCCTTCATTAGTTTTAATAATCTTAAGGTCCAAGAAGGATAGTTCTTTATCACTGATTTCACAAGTGAACCTTAGCCCTAGATCATTTATATTAAGGGCTGCCACAAAAGTGTTAAATTCCTCCTCTGTTGAATTCCAAAACAACAACACGTCGTCAATATATCTGATCCAGATTCCTATTGATGAAGTCCATTTAGCAAACCTGTCCCCAAATACTACTGTCTCTTCCCACCAGCCAAGAAATAAATTTGCATAAGTGGGAGCAGTCGGACTCCCCATTGCTGTACCACGTTGTTGATGGAAAATGCGATACATTTCTCTCCAACACAAAGTGTAACAGTTGCAAGACAAGCTGGTTATGAGCCCCAAATTGAGTCCCTCTTGATTTTAAGAAATACTCCACTGCTTCACAGCCAAGTCTATGTGGGATGGAAGGATACAAAGCCTCTACGTCCAGGCTGGCCAAAAATGTGTTGTGTTCTAATGTGATACCCTCAATTTGTTTCAAAACATCCATAGTATCACGTACGTATGATGTAAGGCCCAATACAAATGGACGCAACACTTGGTCGATATATGCGCTCACATTCTGGGTTAAATTGTTAATGCCTGACACAATGGGTCTGCCACGTAAGGGAGGATACCCCTTGTGGATTTTGGGCAGGCTATAGAAACATGCCATAGTGGGAAATTGGGGAAATAAAAAGTCAAATTCACTAGCACTGATCAGAGACTTGCTCTTTGCATCACGCAAAATAACCAACAGTTCCTTCTTGAACTGTGCTGTGGGATTGACCTTTAAGATGGTATAACAGTCAGGATTAAGTAAAATGTCCTCACACATTCTTTTATAGTCATCTCTGCTCATAATCACGATGTTCTCACCCTTATCGGATGCTTTCAACACGATATTTTGTCTTTTTTCCAATGTGGTGAGAGCCACTCGTTCAGACCAGGACAGATTATTATCCATGCCCCTCATATCCTGACTCAAGGCCCTAATTTCATCTCCCACCATGTCAACAAACAAATCCACATTTGTGAAATCTCCCACTGGTGGCAGCTTCCTACTTTTGGTTTTTAGATTGGTAAAAGGCCCTAGTCCTGGGGCTCTACCTGCTTCCTCAAGTAGCCCTTCCAGGGCTTCTAGGCCTTCCAGATCTGATTCTTCCAAACCCATTTCCATACATTTTTTGCGGTTGTGATGTTTAAAAAAACTTGATCCACTTTAATTTGCGAGCAAACAGATTTAAGTCCTTGATCCAAGTAAATGAATCAAATTTTACTGTGGGGACAAATGAAAGCCCCCTCTCTAATAACATGATCTCAGATGCACTTAGATTATATTCAGATAAATTAATAATTTGTAACCTATCTGTTCCTCTTCCCTTTATTAATCCTTTTGTCCCCTCAGCATGTAGCGGGAAATGGGGGGATTGTTGGATAAAAAATTACTGCCACTATTGGAGGAAGCTCTAGCCCGGCCTCTACTCCTACCTCTGGCACCTCCCCTATATTTCTGTCTACCACCACCAGTCCCAAAGAAAGGACCCACTCTTTCAGAGTCTGTTGTTTCACTCTCAGAAGTGGAGGGGTCAGATTCTTTTGAACCCCTATTAGACTGTTGGTGCTGCTGTTGTTGTTGATTAACAAAATCGTAAGCCTTTTTCGTAAGTATATTGAAACGCGTAGGGTTGGTTTCAAGTGAGGAATTAGAGCGTAGGAGACAGTGGCATTGTTGTGTACCTGAGCATTAGGAGTTTTTGTTGCGGTAATCGCGGGCTCTTGTGTGTCTGAGGGTTTAAACCACTGTTACACCAATGTTCAAACGCTGATTCCAATTTTTGTATCTTTGTGATACATCCAGGTATATAGGGTTCACAATTGAATCAGGACCTGGAGTATTTTGTTTAATACGTTTTTAACACACACGGTGGGGCTTTTCACGGTGGTGATTGTACCCCTGTTTTTAGAGAGTTACCAAATAAAGATATATATTTTACTCATATCACTTCAGTGAATTGGCAATTTCTTCATGTTTTGTGGGAGCACAAATTATTTGTATCGGTAAATACAGTGAATTAATATATATATATATATATATATATATATATATATATATATATATATATATATATATATAGAAAAAATCGAGCAAAGAAGCAGCACTCAATAGCAAAAAATGAAATTTATTCACCCAACACAGCAACGTTTCACTTCCTCCATGGAAGCATTTTCAAGAAATTAGCGAAAAGCACACACAGGTATATATAGGGAGCACAAAGCTCAATTAACAAATCATCTAAATAGCAGCAATTATACACTTCATATTGAAAAAAATACCCCGTGTAACAAAATATTATATATATGTGTACAAGAGTCAAACATTGACAAATGGTATGAAGAACTTTAAAATTCCAACGAGTGTCATACGTGCCTATAAAATTGTGTAATGCATTAATTGCATATTGATTAATAATCACATTATAATACACAATAGCTGGCACTCACCAATCTGGAGAAACAAGGACATCCTGAACAGAACATGTGTGGAATTAAAATTTCCGGCGTTACAAACACCGAACTGCACATGCCCCAACTCTATCTGTCCATTGGGTAAGGCTATCACATGTGATCTGACTCGCCGTGACGATGCACAGCGACGCAACAGCTGACATGATTACATCACTAGCAGAGGCCCATCAAATCGCACAGTCGTGTTAGGGTCAATGCAACATAATACGCCATGTTTGTTAAGGGCAAATATGCCAGAACTACAGTTTACAGGGTGGAGATACCACTAAAATACCTCTAATGAAGTCGTGAATAACACATTCCGCTAGTCAAAAAGGAGTGTATGAAAACTGTGTATAAGATGCACAGTGGTAGGTTTTGCTCAATTGGAATACCTTATGTCCCAAGAGACAAGAGAACGCCCGCTCGCATAGCGTGCAGAACTCAAGTCCCACGAAGAAATACTCAACCAATGCGATGATCTATCATCAACACAGAGGCGCGTAGTATTACTCCTATTAAGGGATCTCTGGAAAATTAGCAAAAACCTGTACCTTCGAATCAGAACTCCCCCGTTGCGGAGCTATCATTCACGGCTCAAAACGTATATAAAAAGAGTCAATAAGCAACCCAAATGATACTGAACAAACATAGATGGCAGATGTCGTGGAGCTGTGCAAAATCAACAACATTATTGCAGTTCACATAGATAAAGAAAAATCTAAATAAAAATTTAAATGAAAATTTTTTATTCAATAACACTCTCCTATTATAGTTACATAGTTACATAGTTAGTACGGCTGAAAAAAGACACATGTCCATCAAGTTCAACCAAGGGAAGGGAAAAGGGAAGGAAAAATTTCTACACATAGGAGCTAATATTTTTTTGTTCTAGGAAATTATCTAACCCTTTTTTAAAGCCATCTACTGTCCCTGCTGTGACCAGCTCCTGCGGTAGGCTATTCCATAAATTCACAGTTCTCACTGTAAAGAAGCCTTGTCGCCTCTGCAGCTTGAACCTTTTTTTCTCCAGACGGAGGGAGTGCCCCCTTGTTTTTTGAGGGGGTTTTACAAGGAACAGGATTTCACCATATTTTTTGTATGTGCCATTAATATATTTATATAAGTTAATCATGTCCCCCCTTAGTCGTCTTTTTTCAAGGCTAAATAGGTTTAATTCTTTCAATCTTTCCTCATAACTTAAATTCTCCATGCCCCTTATTAGCTTCGTTGCTCTTCTTTGTATTTTTTCCAACTCCAGGGCATCCTTTCTATGAACTGGAGCCCAGAACTGAACTGCATATTCTAGATGAGGCCTCACTAATGCTTTGTAAAGTGGCATTATTACATCCCTGTCCCGCGAGTCCATGCCTCTTTTAATACACGACAATATCCTGCTGGCCTTTGAAGCAGCTGATTGACACTGCATGCTGTTATTGAGTTTATGATTTACAAGTACACCCAGATCCTTCTCAACAAGTGAATCCGCCAGTGTAGCGCCCCCTAGGACATATGATGCATGCAGGTTGTTGGTACCAAGATGCATAACTTTACATTTATCTACATTAAACTTCATTTGCCAAGTGGACGCCCAAACACTTAGTTTGTTTAAATCTGCCTGTAATTCATGAACATCTTCCATAGTCTGAACTATATTACATAGCTTGGTGTCATCTGCAAAAATAGAAATAGTGCTATTAATCCCTTCCTCTATATCATTAATAAATAAGTTGAATAATAGTGGTCCCAGCACTGAACCCTGGGGTACACCACTTATAACCGGGGACCATTCAGAGAAGGAATCATTGACCACAACCCTCTGGATACGGTCCTTGAGCCAATTCTCAATCCAATTACAAACTATATTTTCTAAACCTATAGTCCTTAATTTACCCATTAGGCGTCTATGGGGGACAGTGTCAAATGCCTTTGCAAAGTCCAAAAACACTAAATCCACAGCGGCCCCTCTGTCTAGACTTCTGCTCACCTCTTCATAAAAACAGATTAGGTTAGTTTGACAACTTCTGTCCTTAGTAAAACCGTGCTGGCTGTCACTTATAATGCTATTTATTGTCACATAATCCTGTATATAGTCCCTCAATAGCCCCTCAAACATTTTCCCCACGATGGATGTTAAGCTTACTGGTCTATAATTACCCGGGGAAGACCTAGAGCCCTTTTTGAAAATAGGCACCACATTTGCCCTGCGCCAGTCCCTTGGCACTATACCAGTCACTAGGGATTCTCTGAATATTATGAAAAGGGGGACAGAAATAACTGAACTAAGCTCTTTAAGAATTCTAGGGTGTAACCCATCTGGTCCCGGAGCCTTGTGCACATTTATTTTATTTAATTTAGCTTGGACCATCTCTACATTCATCCAATTCAGTATATCAACTGATATATTAACAGCACTGGCACCGGCTACATCAGCTGCTCTTTCTTCTGTTGTATATACAGAGCTAAAGAACCCATTTAGTAACTCTGCCTTCTCTTGATCCCCTGTGATCAACTCCCCATTACCATTATCTAGGGGTCCTACATGTTCAGACCTTGGCTTTTTTGCATTTATATGCTTGAAGAATTTTTTAGGATTTGTTTTACTATCCTTGGCCACCTGCCTTTCATTTTGTATTTTTGCTAATTTTATTACATTTTTACAGATTTTATTAAGCTCTTTATATTTTACAAAGGCTACAGCTGTACCCTCAGATTTGTATTTTTTAAATGCCCTTTTTTTGTCATGTATTGCCCCTTTCACAGAAGGTGTAAGCCATGTGGGGTTTAATTTGAGTCGTTTATACTTATTACCTGTAGGAATAAATTTTGCACTATAATAACTCAAAGTAGATTTGAAAATCTCCCATTTATCATTTGTTCCATTATTTGACATTAGTTCTTCCCAGTCTATATCCTGAATTGCAGCCCTCATCCTGGGGAAATTGACTTTCTTAAAATTAAATGTTTTTGCCCTCCCAGCCTGCGTTTGTTTTTTACAGTATAGGTAAAATGTAACTATATTATGATCACTGTTACCGAGGTTTTCACGAACATTGACATTCCCAACAAGATCTGCATTATTAGAAATGACCAGATCCAACAGAGCTTCACCTCTAGTCGGGTCTTCCACAAACTGGCCCATAAAATTTTCCTGCAATAGGTTGAGGAAATGTCTCCCCTTTGCAGTTGAAGCCGAACCATGACACCAATTAATATCCCGGAAATTAAAATCTCCCATTATCACTACAGTACCCGCCTGTGCAGCCCGCTCCATCTGTTTATATAGCTGAACTTCCATCTCCTCAGTTATATTGGGGGGTCTATAGATTACACCAAAAGTAATTTTTTCAGTGTTTACCTCCCTTTCTAGTTCCACCCACAAGGTTTCAACCTCCTCACAGTCTTGACCCACTATTGTCTCTTTCACACTCGCCTTCATATCACTTCTCACATACAGACATACACCACCACCTTTCCTATTTGTCCTGTCTTTACGAAAAAGTGTAAAACCCTGTAGATTTACAGCCCAGTCATATGAAGAGTCCAGCCATGTTTCAGCAACACCAACTATATCTATATTTTCTTCCAGTATCAAGGCCTCCAGCTCCCCCATTTTGCTTGCTAGACTTCTGGCATTTGTGAACATACACTTTAACTTGCCTGTCAGTTTTTCACTTTTATTATCAGAAATGTGATTTGACATTAATCGGTCCTTTTTATTTACACTGATGTTTTGTAACGAAAGGATCTCCTTATCTTGTTGTCTAGTCCTCTCCCCACATTCTGTTTCTCCCCCCACCAATATAGTCTGACCCCTCTCTAACCTGGCTACCCCTTTTTTTTCTACATTGACCTCCCTCCTCAGCCCTAGTTTAAATACTCCGCCACCCCAGCTAGAATTCTCTCCCCCAGCACAGCGGACCCCCTTCCATTTAGGTGCAAATCATCTGCAGAATACAGTTTGTACCCCAATGAAAAGTCAGCCCAGTGCTCTAGGAACCCAAATCCTTCTCCTCTACACCAAGACTTCAGCCATGCATTTAACTCCCTAAGCTCCCGCTGTCTTTCCTGTGATGCGCATGGCACAGGCAGTATTCCTGAGAATACAACCTTGGAGGTCCTTCCCTTCAGCTTGTAGCCTAGTTCTTTAAAATTATTCTTAAGGCTCCTCCACCTACCATTTATTCTGTCGTTGGTACCGACATGGACCACGACAGCTGGATCATCACCAGCCCCTCCCAGCAATTTGTCCACCCGTTCCACCACATGCCGAACCCTGGCACCAGGGAGACAGCAAACCATTCGGTTGAGGCGGTCTTGGCGACAAATTATTCTATCCGTCTTCCTGATTATAGAATCCCCTACAACTATCAATTGTCTTGGCTTGCCTGCATTACCATCCCGCCGACTACTAGCTGGGCTGTTCTCCCGGCTGTTAGGGAGATCAGTATCCACTAGGGCTGCCTTTTCTGAGACTGACACCCTCGCATCATCACCCAACCTGGCAATTTTGCTTGGAATGCCAGAAACCGGATCGGCCTTCCTTGTCTTTGACCCCTTTCTACTGCCCCTAACTACATTAACCCAGCTACTTACCTGATCCTGCTCACCCATGTCTTCACCCTCCAGTTCTAACCCACTAACTGCATGCTCTGTGAGCAGCAAGCTCCGCTCAAAATTGTCTATCCTCCTCAGTGTTGCATTCTGCTCCTCCAGATCTCTAATACGAGCTTCCAGGTGAACAACATGCTCACATCTGCCACAGAGATATTCACCCTGGAACTCCGGCTCCAGTCGTGTATACATATGACAAACTGTGCACTGAAGAAAACCTCCAATCTTGCTATCCATTATCCAAGTTACACCAAAACAGCGAACAATTATCAAAGAAAAAGAAGAGTACTTACTGGGGCTTCAACTCCTCTTTTCAACTCCGGTTTTAGAACTCCACTTAGTTCACAAGCCACTTAAACCACCAAGCTCAGAAAGAGCAAGCTCAAAATGAGGTCTGCTGACTAATTTATACCACCTGTGTCCAGTTAACCCCTTCCCCCTCGTCAGCTGTTCAGCTGGAACGAATCTGCAAGGGAAAAAAAAAAATAAAAAATTTACAAATTTTTTTTTTTTTTAAATTGTGTGAGTTTTTGCTATCTTCTATTTGCTAGCAATCAAAACAGATTCACAAACACAGAAATACAGCAACACAATACAGAAGTACAGCAACAAAGAGGCCACATGTGTACAGAATTCCTTGTTCAAGTTGGCAAGTGTCTTCCAATATCAATATCGAGACTTCAATCTATAAAAAAGAAGAAAGAAGAGGTATATTAACCCCTTAAGGACGCAGCCTAGTTTGGGCCTTAAGGCTCAGAGCCCATTTTTCAAATCTGACATATTTCACTTTATGTGGTAATAACGTCGGAATGCTTAAACCTATCCAAGCGATTCTGAGATTGTTTTCTCGTGACACTTTGGGCTTCATGTTCGTGGTAAAATTTGGTCGATATATTCAGTCTTTATTTGTGAAAAATTGCAAAATTTAGAGAAAATTTACAAAAAATAGCATTTTTCAGAATTTAAATGCATCTGCTTGAAAAACAGACGGTTATACCACCCAAAATAGTTACTAGTTCACATTTCCCATATGTCTACTTTAGATTGGCATCGTTTTTTGAACATTCTTTTATTTTTCTTGGACGTTACAAGGCTTAGAACATAAACAGCAATTTCTCATATTCTTAAGAAAATTTCAAAAGCCTTTTTTTGAAGGTGCCAGTTCAGTTCTGAAGTGGATTTGAGGGGCCTATGTATTAGAAACCCCCATAAAACACCCCATTTTAAAAACTAGACCCCTCAAAGTATTCAAAACAGCATATAGAAAGTTTTTTAACCCTTCAGGCATTTCACAGGAATTAAAGCAAAGTGGAAATTAAATTTCCAAATTTCATTTTATCTGCTGAATTTCAATTTTATTCAATTTTTTTTTAGTAACAGAGAAGGTTTTACCAGAGAAACACTACTAAATATGTATTGTCCAGATTCTGCAGTTTTTAGAAATGTCCCACATGTGGCCCTACTGCGCTCGTGGACTAAAACACAAGCCCTAGAAGCAAAGAAGCACCTAGTGCATTTTGAGGCCTCTTTTTTATTAGAATATATTTTAGGCAGCATGCCAGGTTTGAAGAGGCGTTGAGGTATCAAAACAATGGAAACCCACCAGAAGTGACCCCATTTTGGAAATTACACCCCTCAAGGAATTCATTTATGGTTTTTGTTATCATTTTGACCGCACAGTTTTTTCACAGCACCTATTTGAATTGGGCTGTGAAATGAAAAAAATGATATTTTTTCCAATAAAATGTCATTTTTGATCAAATTTTCTTATTTTCACAGGGAACAACATACCCCATTTTGTTGCCCAATTTGTCCTTAGTGCGGCAATACCCCATTTGTGGTGATAAACTGCCGTTTGGGCCCATGGGAGGGCTCAGAAGGAAAGGAGCGCTATGTGTTTGTTGGAGTCCAGATTTTGCTGGATTGGTTTTCGGGTGCCATGTCGCATTTGCAGAGCCCCAGAGGTATCAAAGCAATGGAAACCCACCAGAAGTGACCCCATTTTGGAAACTACACCCCTCAAGGAATTCATTTATGGTTTTTGTTATCATTTTGACCGCACAGGTTTTTCACAGCACCTATTTGAATTGGGCTGTGAAATGAAAAAAATGATATTTTTTCCAATAAAATGTCATTTTTGATCAAATTTTCTTATTTTCACAGGGAACAACATACCCCATTTTGTTGCCCAATTTGTCCTTAGTGCGGCAATACCCCATTTGTGGTGATAAACTGCCGTTTGGGCCCATGGGAGGGCTCAGAAGGAAAGGAGCGCTATGTGTTTGTTGGAGTCCAGATTTTGCTGGATTGGTTTTCGGGTGCCATGTCGCATTTGCAGAGCCCCAGAGGTATCAAAGCAATGGAAACCCACCAGAAGTGACCCCATTTTGGAAACTACACCCCTCAAGGAATTCATTTATGGTTTTTGTTATCATTTTGACCGCACAGGTTTTTCACAGCACCTATTTGAATTGGGCTGTGAAATGAAAAAAATTATATTTTTTCCAATAAGATGTCATTTTTGATCAAAATTTCTTATTTTCACAGGGAACAACATACCCCATTTTGTTGCCCAATTTGTCCTTAGTGCGGCAATACCCCATTTGTGGTGATAAACTGCCGTTTGGGCCCATGGGAGGGCTCAGACGGAAAGGAGCGCTATGTGTTTGTTGGAGTCCAGATTTTGCTGGATTGGTTTTCGGGTGCCATGTTGCATTTGCAGAGCCCCAGAGGTATCAAAGCAATGGAAACCCACCAGAAGTGACCCCATTTTGGAAACTACACCCCTCAAGGAATTCATTTATGGTTTTTGTTATCATTTTGACCGCACAGGTTTTTCACAGCACCTATTTGAATTGGGCTGTGAAATGAAAAAAATTATATTTTTTCCAATAAGATGTCATTTTTGATCAAAATTTCTTATTTTCACAAGGAACAACATACCCCATTTTGTTGCCCAATTTGTCCTTAGTGCGGCAATACCCCATTTGTGGTGATAAACTGCCCTTTGGGCCCATGGGAGGGCTCAGAAGGAAAGGACCACCATTTGGCCTACTGGAGCTTTTCTGGTGCTAAGTCATGTGTGCAGAAGCCCCTGAGGTACCAGTACAGTTGAAACCCCCGAGAAGTGACCCCATTTTAAAAACTACACCCCTTAAGACATTCATCTAGAGGTGTAGTGAGCATTTTGACCCCACAGGTACTGTGTAAAATATAATGCGCAGCAGATGGTGCAGTGTGAGATTTGCAATTTTATATATGTATATGCCATTTCAGTGTCCAATATAGTGTGCCCAGCATGCGCCACCGGAGATATACACCCCTTAAATTGTAATGTGGGTTCTCCTGGGTACGACAATACCCTACATGTGGCTGTTATCAGCTGCCTGGGCATACGGCAGGGCTCAGAAGGGAAAGATGAGGGGGGTAAGCTGTGCGGAGTGCATCAGGGTAAATTGAAAATCAAGGGATGTATGATACATTTTAAAACAATCTTTTATACAGAGCCCTGGTTTTTCGGGACACGTGTCACATTGGTATATTGTGTTCTTCCTTATCCCCCTCTTATAGCAGACTCTGCACCTCTTTTGACTCTTTCCCTTTCCACCGGTTTGGGGACCTTCTCCTGGAAAGTGTTGCCCTGGTACGATGCGCCCCCCCCTTCCTGGTCCCTAAAGATTAGATCTTGAAATTCCAGGAAAGTTCCCCTCTGGCCTGCACATCGACGTAGCACATACGCATTGTACAAAGCCATCTGTATGATGTGCCCGGCCAGCTTCTTATACTACACCGCATGGCGCTGTAGGGCTTCAGGACTTGATTTGACAAGTCCATCCCTCCCATGTACCTATTGTAGTCCAGGATGCAGTCTGGTTTGGGGGTGGCCTTTCCTTCATATATCCTAAACCTGTAGGTATACCCTGATGCACTCTCGTACAGCTTATACATCTTCACGCCATACCTTGCCCTCTTACCTGGCAGGTACTGGCGGAATTGAACCCTCCCTTTAAAATGTACCAGGGACTCATCAATAGAAAAACACTTCTCGGGGGTGTATGCTTGGGAAAACCGGGCACTGGAACGGTCTAATAGGGGTCTCCGTTTATACAAACGGTCAAAACTGGGGTCATCTCGGAGTGGGCACGGCTCATTATCAGTATAATGTAAGAAGCGAAGTATTGCCTCATTTATTTATTTTTTTAGGTTCCAGTTCATTTCTGAAGTTGCTTTGAGGGGCCCATATATTAGAAACCCCTATCAAACACCCCATTTTAGAAACTAGACCCCTCAAAGTACTCACAACAGCATTTAGAAAGTTTATGAACCCTTTAGGTGTTTCACAGAAATTTAGAGCAAAGTAGAGGTGAAATTTACTCTTTTTATACCATTTTTTTTATAACACAAAAGGATTTATCAGAGAAACGCAACTCAATACTTATTGCCCAGATTCTGCAGTTTAGAGAAATATCCCACATGTTGCCCTCGGGCGGTAATGGACTGAAGCACCGGCCTCCGAAGCAAAGGAGCACCTAGTGGATTTTGAGGCCTCTTTTTTATTAGGCACCATGTCCGGTTTGAAGAGGTCTTGTGGTGCCAAAACATTGGAAACCCCCCAAAAGTGACCCCAATTTGGAAACTAGACCCCTTGAGGAATCCATTGTAGTTTTCATGGGGTGCATGCGGCTTTTTGATCAGTTTTTATTCCATTTTTAGGTGGCGTGGTGACTAATAAACAGCAATTCTACTATTGTTTTTGTATACTTTTTTTTTTTTACAGCGTTCACCGTGCGCTATAAATGATATATTAACTTTATTCTGCGGGGCGATACGATCACGGCGATACCAGATGTTTATAGTTTTTTTTTATGTCTTATGGCGTTTGCACAATAAAATACGTTTTGTAAACAATCATTCACTTTTTGTGTTGCCTTATTCTAAGAGCCATAACGTTTTTATTTTTCAATCAATAAAGCCGTGCGAGGACTTATTTTTTGCGTAACGAACTGTATTTTCCATCAGTACCATTTTTAGGTACATGCGACTTTTTGATCTCTTTTTATTCCATTTTTTGGGAGGTGAAGTGACCAAACAATTGTGATTGTGTTACGGTTTATTAATATTTTTTTTTACGGCGTTCACCGTGCGGGATAAATAACAAAATAATTTTGTAGTTCAGGCCGTTACGGACGCGGCGATACCAATTATGTATAGTTTATTTGTTTGTTTATATATTTTTATTAATAATAAAGGCCTGATAAGGGAAAAAGTGGGACTTTTACTTTTATTACTTTTAAAACTTTTATTTTCTTATTTTTACACATCTTTTTTACTTTATTACTTTGTCCCACTAGGGGACATGAGGGCAGGAGGCCCTGATCGCTATTCTAATACACTGCACTACATGCGTAGTGCAGTGTATTAGAACTGTCAGCTACTCACTGACAGCAAGCATAGTGGGTCCTGACGTTGTCAGGACCCACTAGGCTTCCGTCTATGGCATAGCCGGACGCCATTGTTTGGTGTCCGGTTGCCATAGTCACCATCGCCGGCCGCTATCGCGTAGCAGGCCGGCGATGGCAGCTTAACCCCTAAAAAGCCGCGATCTCTATAGAACGCGGCTTTTAAGGGGTTAATCAGCGGGGACACAGCGATCGGTCCCCGCTGTAGGAGCTGTGACAGCTGCTGAACAAGACAGCAGCGTCACAGCTCCTGTATGTGTCGGGAGGACGGCCGAAACGGCCGTTACTCCCGAGACGTACTATTACGGCATGGAGCGCGAACGATACAGCTGCCATGACGTAATAGTACGTCAAGGAGCGGGAAGGGGTTAAAAATTACAGTATAATAACTTTCCTATTCCTATACATCAGACAATATCTAAAGTAGTGAAGGGATCATGAACAGATATCATTAGGCAAAGGAATCCCCAAGGAACGCCGCAGAGGCCAAATCTAAAGGCTGTACATGAAGAGAATGACCTCTCAAAACCATCTGGACCACAATGTCCTAGATGTAATAAAATACTTATTTGAATACATTCAAGGGGTAATCAATATTGAGACCGTTAGGGTAGAGAGAATTTAGTCTATTGATCCACTGAACCTCCCGTTGTTTAAGGATCAATTCCCTATTCCCTCCCCGTTTGATGGGGGGAACCCTATCAATGATGCAAAATCTAAGTTGTTGTACACTATGACCCATTTCCACAAAATGTCTCGCTACAGGGAGTTCTACCTTCTTTGTACGTATGCTAGACTTATGATTGTTTAATCTCAGTCTACATTCAGTTGTGGTCTCCCCCACATAAATCAAATTACAAGGACATTGAAGAACATAAATAACATAGTCACTTCTGCATGTATAGTAGGAGGTAATCTTATAAGCTCTACCGGTAGTAGGATGCAAAAAAGAACTGCCTTTGAGAATAATCGCACAACTATCACAGGACAGGCAGGGAAAACAACCGTTCCGTGTCGAGTCCTGTTGTCTACCTCTGCCCTGAACATTCCTTGTACTGACATCCGTCACGACCAATCTGTCCCTTAAATTGCGGGGTCTTCTGTATGAAAATAAAGGAGGGGATTGAAATTCTATCACTTTATCATAGTAGTTACTCAGAATACCCCAATGTTTTCTGATAATATTTGCCACATTAGGACTGCATACACTGAATGTGGAAACCATAGGGAGTCTATCCATTTTCTGCTGAATCTTCTTCCTATCCTGCCCTAGTTGGGCCCTATCCACTCGTTTAACTCTTTCCAGATGTGTCTTAAGAAGACGCTCTGTGTATCCTCTGTCTATGAACTTCCTAACCATCGTATTGAGTTTATGGTCTAAACTAATGGGATCATCAACAATCCGTTTAACCCTCAATAGCTGACTATACGGTAGGGATTTGATCATCCCCTTAGGGTGATGACTGTCAAAGCTGAGTAGATTGTTGCAGTCCGTGTCTTTAACAAATAAATCAGTTACAAGTTTATTATTTTGTATGCATACCAAGGTATCAAGAAATTGGACCTGACTATCAGAAACAACCATAGTGAATTGAATGTCGGAGTCTATCAAGTTTAAATGCTCAAAAAAACTGTTCAAACCAAGCAGGTCCCCTGTCCAAATGAGGAAGACGTCATCTATGTATCGCCACCACCCAAGTACCGAAGTGAAGTGGTGGGATACATAGATCGACGTCTCCTCCATGTCAGCCATGACAATATTGGCATACGTAGGGGCCACATTGGACCCCATAGCCGTTCCAGCTGTTGCGTCGCTGTGCATCGTCACGGCGAGTCAGATCACATGTGATAGCCTTACCCAATGGACAGATAGAGTTGGGGCATGTGCAGTTCGGTGTTTGTAACGCCGGAAATTTTAATTCCACACATGTTCTGTTCAGGATGTCCTTGTTTCTCCAGATTGGTGAGTGCCAGCTATTGTGTATTATAATGTGATTATTAATCAATATGCAATTAATGCATTACACTATTTTATAGGCACGTATGACACTCGTTGGAATTTTAAAGTTCTTCATACCATTTGTCAATGTTTGACTCTTGTACACATATATATAATATTTTGTTACACTGTTACACGGGGTATTTTTTTCAATATGAAGTGTATAATTGCTGCTATTTAGATGATTTGTTAATTGAGCTTTGTGCTCCCTATATATACCTGTGTGTGCTTTTCACTAATTGCTTGAAAATGCTTCCATGGAGGAAGTGAAACGTTGCTGTGTTGGGTGAATAAATTTCATTTTTTGCTATTGAGTGCTGCTTCTTTGCTCGATTTTTTCCATATACCTTACTGGGAGAACGTCACTCCCTGTTATTTGAATCTTAGCACCAGCTGTTTTTGTTTTTTTGCACAGTGCTGCTCCTATTATATGTTTGTTTCTATATATATATATATATATATATATATATATATATATATATATACATATATATATATATATGTATATATTAGAAAGATGATTTTTTCACTTTTTTTTTCCTTCACAGAACAGGACGCAGACTGATCTCTCTCTCCTCTCAGAACAACTACAATGGGAGGAGAGAGAAACACAGCCCATGTCCTGGCTGTGTTATGAAAATAACTGTCAGTGATCTCTGTGATAGGTTTTATCACAGAGATCACCTGATCAGGGACCAGTCACAACGGTCCCTGACTGTTGCTATGCCAGCTACCGACACAGGTAAGCTTTGCACTGCGCATGCGGGCGCCATTTTGGGGGGGGGTCGGACGAGGGGGGAGGATCGGACAAGGGGGGGTCAGACCAGGGGGGGATCGGACATGAAGGGGAATCGGACGTGGGGGATCGGACGTGGGAGGGGGGGACACACTAATTACCCGTTCTCTCTCCTCTCTAAGGAGTTATTCCATGAGAGGAGAGAGAAATTGCAACGATTTGCTGCTTTACTGTGAATGCCGTGAATCGTTATAACGATTCACGGCGATCACATGACCAGAGATCACTCGTGATGGTCTCTGATCATTGCTCCGAACACTCAGCTACCTCCGGTAGCTGAGAGAACGGAGCTATGCACTGCGCATGTGTGCGCCATTTTGGGGGGAGGGATCGGACGAGGGGGAGGGTCGGACGTGGGAGGATCGGACGTGGGAGTGGTGGGGGAACACTTATTACCCGTTCTCTCTCCTCTCTAAGGAGTTATTCCATGAGAGGAGAAAGAAATGGCGACGATCTGCCGCTTTAGCGTGAATGCCGTGAAATAACGATTCAGGCCGATCACATGACCAGAGACCACTCGTTATGGTCTCTGGTCATTGCTCCGAACTCTCAGCTACCTCCGGTAGCTGAGAGAACGGAGCTCTGATCTTCCGTTTCGGCGCTACTTTGGGCTAAAGCAATCACGTGAAAAGGCGGCGCCTTAGCCTAAAGCCCATTAGTGACGAACGTAAAAAGGCGTACTGTTGGTCACTAAGGGGTTAAAGATTCTTTAAGATCCATTAGGACTATATGACTGAAAAACATATTTCTCAAGTGGATGTTATATACTTAGCAGTCAGTTTATTATGAACACTTACTTAATACTTTGTTGGGCCATCTTTACTCATACCCATACTATGTAGATCGAAGCATATTGTACCTTGAGAGGCTTTTCTTATATTCTGTCTGTCTGCTTGTTCAAAACCAGCAGAACTCCACTCTGCTCCATCCAATAGATGTCTGCCATAAAAGGCTTTGCACTGAAAGGGTTATCCAAGACTTTTTAAAAGTGGCAGCATAGCAGGAGATGGAACAAAATAATAAACTTGCAGATACTCGCCACTGATGTGCCCCTCCACTCCAGAGCTTAGACCCCATTCTCCACAGTTCCCATCATAGAAGCTCCTGCACCCTTCATGTTTCATTTATCTGTCAATTGCGACTGCAGCCAATTGCTGGCCTCAGGGGAGATGCTGCCATAATTGGTACATGACCGATGAGGCCAGCAATTGACTGCAGTGGCATGTGACCGATGAAAGGCATGTGACCACTGTAGGAGCTTTCCGGGACCAGAGCCATGAAGAATGGGGCCTCAGACCGGGAGCCGTGGCAATCCAGGAGGTTAATATATGCTAGTTTATTATTTTACCCCATCCCCTGCCCTGCTGTCAATTTAAAAAAAAGTCTAGGATAACCCCCTTAAGTCCCTGTTTTTTGTATTATGCTCGCACCAATGCTTCACCCACAATCATTCCACAATCAAAGCTGTAAGGCTATGTTCACACGGAGTATTTTGGGGGAGGAATATCTGCCTCAAAATTCCGTTTGGAACTTTGAGGCAGATATTCCTCTCCCTGCACGCCGATTTTCGCGGCGATTATCGCGCCGTTTTTCGCCCGCGGCCATTGAGCGCCGCGGGCATAAAACAGCGAGAAATATGCTTTCTCCTGCCTCCCATTGAAGTCAATGGGAGGTCAGAGGCGGAAGCGCCCGAAGATAGGGCATGTCGCTTCTTTTTCCCGCGAGGCAGTTTTACTGCTCGCGGGAAAAAGACGCCGACGCCTCCCATTGAAATCAATGGGAGGCGTTCTCGGGCCGTTTTTGCCGAGTTTTGCGACGCGGTTTCCGCGTCAAAAAACTCGGCAAAATACCCTGTGTGAACATAGCCTAAAATGTCGATTTATTAACCTAGAAAAAATGTGATAAGTAAAATAGCTGATTCAATTAAATGTTAATACTCCTGCATGTTACTGCAGTTGTGTCATCTCTGTTGTAAATATGCCACCACCTTTCTTTTCATGCTTGATGTTCCAAGCCAGTGCATTATATTGTAAAATTTATTTTACGGTTTGTGATATTATTGACTTTTTAAATAAACTGTTCAAATAAAAAGAATAGCAAAACTCATTGTTTCTGCAATAGAAAAAAATTTAACAACTACGTCTTCTTTCAGTCAGAAGATGATATTCTCCTCCGTAATGACCTTGAGAAGCTAGAGGATGAGTATTCAGAACGCTTTAAACTTTGGTTCACTGTGGAAAGTGCTCCAGAAGGTGAGGACATTGTCATTAAAATGTTTTTTGCCCTGTTCACATCACATTTATAGACTTCCATCTGAGATATACAGATGGACAGTGATGTCAAGATCTACAATGCCGGAGTCCCCAGCCAGAGCATCGCAAGCGCTTTGGCTGGGAAATCCAGAACTGGAGAAGTTCCTGACACCACTGTCCATACATGTACTGTATAGTGATGTCAGGGGCTTTCAATTATGAAGTCCCCTGACCAGAGCATGACAGCGCAATGGCCTGGGACTGGAGAAGCCACCGACATCACTGTACATATATGGACAGTGATGTCAGGGGCTTTCAAATACGGAGTCCACAGCCAGAGAATTGGAAGCGCTTTTGCTGGGGTCTCTGGGAAGCCCATTAATTCACTGTTCATTCACTATTTCACTGTCCATAGTCTACTACGCTATTCCATCCTTCAAAATAATGATATACCGACGTATACCAGCCCAACGGAGGCCAAAAGATCATCCTTTTGGCTTCCACTATGCTAATGGAGCCCTATGGACACACATAACGTGTACATTGAAAGCTTTCCCAATGTACATGCTAAACGTAGGGCATAAACGCAATTTGAATGAGGCCTTACTTTTCTAGGTATGAATAGATAACATGCTTGATAATTGCTAGGCAACAACATTCAGAGCCACAAACAAAAACACTGTGCAAAATATAAATATTAGGGGACATCAAAATGAATGCATAAGAAGCATGGAGGAGTTGCCAAATTGCTGCGAAAAATGGAAGCAGACACCTGGTTACTATATGCACTTTCTCCATTATTCCTTTGCACTAGTTGTGCTCTGATTTTTTTACTTGTAAATGTAGTGTAAAAGGTTTACTGTGTACTATTCAATAATGTTAAAGGCTGTATACACCTTTGAAAACTTTATTTATATAAAAATGTATCAGTGTTGATTGGTGCAACTTTATTATTAAATTTTATTTTAAATTATTTTTACTTTTTGAGATATAGCTGGTTTGTATCTGTGACGCCGGAGGCGGGTCCGGCATCTGCCAGTGATCCCCGCCACTGTGTCTTGTGCCTCTCTCGGCGCTTCCCATCGCAGGCTGTGGCCGCTTCTTAAAGGATCAGTGCGCGCAAAATTCTAAAAGTTACCCTATCACCCCTGCTGTGTCCCAGGACTTTTTAAGGCACCTCCTCCATCTCCCAAGTTTCTGAGCAATTTTTTTTTTTTAAACTCGTTTTATTAAGAATTGTTACAGTATAAAAACAGTCACACATCGCTAATTACAATATTTGGCATATTGGATCAAATAGCAAGTCAAGTAATGAGTACATATAAAGCATTACAAAAAGATGATTTCCCACAAATAATGGCGCTTAGATTGGTTTGCTAGAACGTATGTATGACAATTCAACAAAAAGACAAAAACCAAAAACAGATATAAAGGAAAACAAAACAACCTAGGACCCATGTTACCCACGAGCAACTGATAAATCTGGTACAGCAAGTTCATGGAGATACATAATAAAAATTTGTGGGTCACCTATATTACTATCTCACAGTATCTGGTGAACCAGCGACGGGGTTGACTGTCAGAGGGGAGTTATTCCAAATATCCCAAACCTTAGAAAATTTAGTACTACAACCACGATTTAGAAATACAACTTTCTCAAAAGGTATTACAGAATTTACCAATCCCTTCCAATAACCAATGGATGGAGGTCGATCATTGATCCAATGTTGTGAGTTTCTCTCAAGAAAATTCTAGTGTGGTGATTCCATGTCTCCCCATCCAGTATACCAAACAAACATATCTTAGGACATAAAGGGATGCCTACATGCAATAAGGACGATAACAGGGATAGTATGTTGTTCCAGAAGTCCCTTATGACCGTGCATGACCATATCATATGCCAAAAATCTTCCTCCGGAACATGGCATCTCAGAAATTCTGAAGAAGGCAAACGTCCCATTTTGTTTATCCTAACCGGGGTCAAGTATGCCTGGTGTATTATATATAACTGGATCATTTTATTGTTTGCGGATGGGGAAACATGAAGATGAGACTCCAAAATATCATCCCATTCATCTGTCTGAATGGTAGGAATCCATCGTTTCCATCTACTCTCTATAGCTAGTGGAGTGGAATTCACCGTGACGGATAACAAATGGGTATATAGAACGGATATCAGGCCTCGTGGACCTTGGGAGTTAAGAATCCCTATCAGTGGAAAGGAAGAGATTGTTAAGTTATTTCTCAAGTGATGGAATTGGGTTTGTAAAATATGTCGGGTCTGTAGATACCTATGAAAATGGGTACGTGGTATGTCATACTTAGTCTGCAACTGAGTGAATGAAAGTAGGACATTATCCTCATATAGGTCCCCTATAGTTGCAGTAGCTGGAGATAACCGTGGGGGCATTAAAGGAAAGTAAGAAGCATTATTCCATAGAGGCATTTCAGACACAATATCATTGTAACCCAACTGCTTTTTCGCTTGTCTCCAAACCACACGAGCCAGCTTGTGTAAGGGCAGGGGTTTAATTTGAGCAGGGAGAGAATTTACTTCAAGGGAGCCAAGCAAACATTGACTCCCAAGTACATGTGCCAAATGGTGCTCTGAGTTGGGAAGGTCCTTTTCAGGCATCCAGGAACTTAAAGTTTTCAGTTGACCTGCTAAATAATATACAAAGAAATCAGGCAGAGCCGTCCCTGCCAGTGCCTTAGGCCTTTGGAGCGTGGACAACCTAAGTTTATGTCTAGAATTCCCCCATATGAACGGTGATAACAAGGAGTTGAGCTGTTTAAAAAAGGATTTAGGTACGACAACCGGACTGTGCTGAAGGGCATATAGAAATTTAGGCAACAAAATCATTTTAACCAGGTTTATACGGCCAGATACTGATAAAGGCAGTTTACCCCATGCATGAAATTTAGACCGTGTGAAGCCCAATAGCGGTAACATATTTAAGGAAAGGTCAACATTTGGAAGTTTAGTGATGAATATGCCCAGATATTTGAAATTATCTACTAGAGGCAACGGCGACAACTCAGATAGGCCAGGGGGCTGTGCTTTGGACAGGGACATAAGAGATGATTTCCCCCAATTAATAGAAAGACCGGAATATTGTCCAAAACGTTCAATTATATTAATTACCGAGGCAAGGGTATCCTGCACTCTATCCATAAAAAGCACCATATCATCTGCATAGAGACCAATGGTGTCCGTACGGTCTGCTATGTTTATACCTGTAATATGTGGAGAGGAGCGTATCCGCAATGCTAAAGCCTCAATTGGCAAACTAAATAAAGCGGGCGAGAGGGGGCATCCCTGACGTGTACCCCTTTGAAGAGCAAATGACGGGGATAGTATATTATTCACCAAGACATTAGCCCGGGGTGAAGCATATATTATCTGTATCCATTTACAAAAAACGGGACCAAAACCAACGTTTTCCAGGCAAGCAAATAAAAAGGGCCATTCAATGGAATCAAAAGCCTTTGTTGCGTCCAGGGACGCCAAAGCCCAAGTGTTTTCCTGCAATGCACTATATTGAACTATCGTCTGAACCCTCCTAATACTTATAGATGTGCTTTTACCCGGCATAAAGCCGGTTTGATCCGGGGGTATCAAATCCAAGATGACCGTATTCAGTCTTTGAGCAAGGATTTTAGTCAGGATCTTATAGTCGGCATTTACCAATGATATGGGCCGGTATGAACTACAGTCCAAGGGGTCCTTTCCGGGTTTAAGCAGAACCACTATGGTGGCATCATAAAATGCGGATGGCAATGCCCCAGAAGCAATGGCAGACTCAAAGACCTTCTGTTACTGGGGTGTTAAATGGTCACTGTATTTACTATAGATCTCTATAGGCAGGCCATCTGGACCGGGGGCTTTACCTTTAGCCATAGCTTTGATGGAAAGGGTGATTTCATCTATTGTGATATCGGCATCCAGAAATGCCCGTTGAGTGTCTGTGAGCTGCGGGAAAGATAAATCTGAGAGATAAGCAGAAATATCCATATCAGTTATAGCCAATGTAGTCTTATAAAGGGAAGTATAATAATCCTGAAAGCATTGAGTCAAAAGTTCTGCTTCCACAAGTATATCCCCGGAAGGGGGCCTAAGCTTAAAGACCGCATTCGAGGCAGAGTTTTGCTTCACCATGAATGCTAATAGTTTGCTGGATTGATTCCCCAGTTCAAAGTATGACTGTCTAGAAAAAAATAACTACCGTTTAGATTTAACGTGTTGTTGTTGGGCGTATAATCTCTGAAAGCTCAACCATTCAGACCTGTGTGCATCAGTAGGGTCAGAGACATAGGACCTTTCAGCTAATGCTAGCCTATTTGTCAGAATTTCCTCATCCTGGGCTGACGTGCGTTTAATGTAAGAAATAGTAGAGGATAAACAGCCTCGCAAGTATGCTTTGAGGGTATCCCAAAAAATAGAGGCACCCATGTGTATATCGTTCGTGGATATAAAGCAATCTAGTTGATCCGGGATCCTATCTGATGGGCCGATTAAAGATAACCAGAAGGGGCTCACCCTCCACAGGGGCCTACTTCTGCTGGACAGAGTTCGGAGAGTGAGTTTCTGAGCAATGTTGTTGCTAACCTTGTGTTAGTCTGCAAAGGTTCCATAGGCTGTTCCTGTATCCAGTGTCACTGACGACTTTAGTATCCATGTTCGGTGTCCATGTCAAGTTCTGTGTCTGTGACGACTTCAGTATCCATGTCCGTGTCAAGTCCAGTGTCCGTGACAACTTCAGTATCCGTGTCCGATGTCCGTGTCAAGTCCAGTGTTCGTGACAACTTCAGTATCCGTGTCCGGTGTCCGTGTCAGGTCCAGTGTCCAACTTCAGTATCCGTGTTCTGTTTCCGTGACAAGTCCAGTATCTGCATCCAGTGTCCGAAACCAGATCTGCTTCTAATAATCCAGCACTAGACAGTTTCCGATAATCCAGCACAAGCCAGTTTCCGATAATCCAGCACAAGCCAGTTTCTGATAATCCAGCACAAACCAGTTTCTGATAATCCAGCCAAACCCGCTTCCGATAATCCAGCACAAGCCAGCTTCCAGCTATCCGGCACCAGCCTTCCATCCAGGTACAACTGACCAGTGACTGTCTTACATTTGTTTGACCAGATGCTACTCCATTACAGCGAAGTGGTCCAGTGGGTCGACAACCCCAGACGTAACAGTATCCTGTATACAGAGCAGCTGTATCTAGCGCTAAAACCTGTTTCCGTCAGGTCAGCGGCACTGACGGGTTCTCTGACACGCAGGATCGAGCTGTTGTTGATCACATCTAAGTATATAACTTAGACGTGATTGATAACAGGTGGACCCGTCAGAGTGCACCAAAGTGGCACCAATTACACAGATACACATGTTTATAAAAATGTTAAAAAAAACCTTTTCAAAGGTAGCCTTTAACCCCTAGCCGCACCACTCAGTAACTATACGTCCTCGCGGTTAATAAAAATGTTTTATAAAGGTGTAAAAATAAAAGTTGTCTTTTTCCTATAATAAGTATTTTATTATAGGAAAAAAATGAAAACGTTAAAAAAAATACACATATTTGGTATCACCGCATTCGTAACGACCCAAACTATAAAATTAGAATGTTATTTTTCCCTCACGGGAACACCACAAAATAAATTAAAAACTATGACAGCATCGCTATTTTTTGGTCACCAACCCTCCCAAAATATAGAATAAAAAGTGAAAAAAAAGTCGCATGTACCCCAAAATAGTACCATTAAAAACTAGCACCCGTCCCGCAAAAAAACAAGCCCTTACATAGCTTTTTGACTAAAAAATAAAAAAGTTATGGCTCTCAAAATATGGCAACACAAAAAATAAATTATTTTATAAAAATTAGATTTTATTGTGCAAAAGCAGCAAAACAAAAAACTATATACATATGTATATAGTACGTACCGTACAAGTCTGTACGTATATCGTACGTACCGACTTGCAGAAAAAGAAAAAGGAACTTATTGTGTACGGTCAATGCCGTAAGAAATAAAGAATTAAAAATGTCAAAATCGCTGTTTTTTGGTCACCTTAGCTCTAAAAAGTTTTTATAAAAAGTGATCAAGAAGTTGTATGCAAGTACCATAAAATGGAACCAATAAAAGCTACAGCTCGTCCTGCCAAGAAAAAAGCCTTCACACAAAAATGTTTTTTTTTAACAAATAGTCTTTTCTTTGTAAAAGTAGTCAAATATAAAAAAACTTATATAAATTTGGTGTCACTATTGGGGGGTTTCCACTGTTTTGGTCCCTCCAGGGCATTGCAAATGCAACATGGCACCGAAAACCATTCCAGCAAATCCGCGATCCAAAAGGCGCTCCTTCTCTTCTGAGCCCTGCCTTGGGTCCAAACAGCAGTTTATTACCACATATGGGGTATTGCCGTAATCGGGAGAAATTGCATTACAAATGTTGCAGTGCTTTTTCTCCTTCATTCCTTGTAAAAATTAAAAAATTCTATGTTTTAGCAGAAAAAAAGTTGAATTTTATCTTCACAGACTAATTCCACTAAATTCTGCAAAAAAAAAACTGTGGGGTCAAAATGCTAATTATACCCCTAGAAAAACGCCTTGAGGGGTGTAGTTTCCAAAATGGGGACACTTTTGGGGGGTTTCTACTGTTTAGGCACCACAAGACCAAGTGGCGGATTAAGTAGACCATAGGCCCTGGGCTGTTCCACAAACTTGGGACCCTCTACCCCTGCCGCTCTGCCATGTCTATAGTGAGCACCACCTTTTTGTATGAGAATTGACAAATGGGTGATACGATTCCTCTTGTTAAAGGGCATACTGACAGTCTCCAACCATCGCTGACTGTATCACACTCTGTAGGGACACATCCTCTTGACGATGGGAATGGTAACATGCATTTGTCTATTAGTCCTGGGTATGCAAAGACTTTATGTGGAATTAAGTATTTCCTATAACAGACATGTCAGGAGAGGTGACAGATCATCTATAGATCCAGTGTCTCACAAGTGACATCTTCTCTGATGGGAGTCGTTCTCTTTTGTTCTCCATCTGACACAGACCGGTATGGCGACTTCTCCTGATGAGACATCTTTGCTCCTCACTCCTTTGCCAGCCTCTATAGAAACACAAAAATTCAGACACCATGGCCCAGGATCATACATTAAAGGGGTTGTCCAGGCACAGACCGGTTTTTCATACTGATGAGTTATCGATGTGCCCGGACAACCCCTTTTACACAGACTTAATTAGAATGCATACAGACCCCAGACCTTCTAAACTATTGCTATCCCCAGACCAGACCCCCCTAAACAAATACAGACCCCAGAACAAGCACCCTAAATAAATACAGACCCCAGAACAAGCACCTTAAATACAGACCTTGGACCAGACCCATAAATACAGACTACATACCTGACCCCCTAAACTAATACAGACCCTAGACCAGGCTTCCTAAATACATACCCCATAAACTAATGCAGACCCCAGACCAGACCCCTTAATACAGACCCCAGACCTGACCCCCTAAACTAATGACCCCAGACCTGACTCCCTAAATTAATACATACCCCAGACCAGGCCCCCTAATTGCTGCTAAAGTTCTAAGCCTTGTAAAATTCTTGAAAAATAAAAGGACGTTCAAAACATTATGCAAACATAAAGTAGACATATGGGATATGTGAAATAGTAACTATTTTGTGTTGCATTACTATCTGTTTTACAAGTAGATACATTGACATTTTGAAAAATGCTAATTTTTGTGAATTTTCCCAAAATTGTTACCGCTTTCACAAATTTATATTGAATTTATCAACCAAATTTTTTCACTAACATAAAGTACAATATGTCACGAGAAAACAATCTTAGAATCGATAGGTAAAAGCATTCCCAAGTTATTACCACATAAAGCGACACGTCAGATTTGAAAAAATCATCTGTGTCCACAAGGCCAAAACAGGCTGCGTCCTAAAGGGGTTAATTATTAATCACATTTAGTTGTGCCATTTTTGTTTCGATTTTAGTTTGCTATTTATTGCATTTTCATTATACTTTTACCCAATATCTACTGTCTTGAGTTTACTTTACACCAGTTTAGAGTGATAGATTGGTCAGAAAATGATCTGAAATTCAATATGACTATAAACTCACAAAAGACCCACCAAGTTTGGTCTAACAAAACCTGCTTATTTACTAACATTAATTCTTTCTTCTGTTTCTATGATGGTGTTAAGCGTGGGAATACAGCAAGGGTTTTATTGACTTGAAGATGATCCAAGAACATCTACCACCACCTGCCGATGATGTCATCATTTTAATTTGTGGTCCTCCTGCCATGATAAAGCTGGCTTGCAGACCAAATCTAAACGTATTAGGATATCATGGAGATATGTGTTATGTTTTCTAAAAAAATGTTAATTTATTTTTATTTTATCAATTTTACATTGTGAGGCCTCATGCACACGAACGTATTTTTTTCGGGTCCAGTGTCACCAGTATTTCACCCGTATTTATGGACCCGTTTTATCTGCACTAATCGGCAGCCCATTCTCTCTATCAGTTCTGAATAGAGAGAAGAGGCAGCCCTTTGGGACAGAGTTTCCGCAGTGATTGAAAGTAAAATAAGTAAAGTAAAAAAAGTTCATACGTACCGTTGTCTTGGTGACGCGTCCCTCTTTTGACATCCAGTCCGACCTCCCTGGATGACGCGGCAGTGCATGTGACCAGTGCAGCCTGTGATTGGCCTGTGATTGGCTGCAGCGGTCACATGGGATGAAACGTCATCCCGGAAGGCCGGACTGGAAGAAGAAGCAGGTAGTCACTATTACTACTATTAACTGCAGCGGTAGTCACTCTCCCGGGTGCTGAAAGAGTTACTGCCGATCAGTTAACTCTTTCAGCACCCTGGACAGTGACTATCCCCTGACGTCGCCTAGCAACGCTCCCGTAATTACGGGTGCACGCACGTAGCCACCTTTAATTACGGGAGCCCCATAGACTTCTATGGGCCTGCCCGTGCCGTAATTACGGCCTGAAATAGGACAGGTTCTCTATTTTTCAACAGCCCGGGCACTTTGCCGTAAGCAAACGGGAAGGTACCCGTGGCCAATAGAAGTCTATGGGCCCGTAATTACGGCCCGTGATTACGGGCGCTTTTACATTCGTGTGCATGAGGCCTAAGCATGAACTGTGTTTTCCCACCAAAATACATTCCAACTACAGACATAATACAAAAAAAATCAAATAACGTCTTCTAACAATCCCTAACAAAAAAGCAGGAACACAATGAGAGATTTCCTTACTATCAGCATGTGATTTATATTATTTTTATCTGCAACTATGTATGCTCTTCTGTTTGCATTTTTTTTCTTTTACTCTAATATTTATATGTAATTTATGTATGTTTCAATATTATTTAGCAGACAAATATGTAATTAGAAATTTGGGATTAAATACGATGAGCTTTAATCAATGCAGATCTGTCATGCAAAAATATATATATATAATTTAATACAGCAGGATAAATGATTGAAGCCCGCAGTCCGCATCCTACTACCTTCAACCAGTCTGTTTCCCGCTAGCAGACCGTATCCTGCTATCCGCTACCAGTCTATATCCTGCTACCTTGTACCAGTTTGAATCCTACTATCCGCTACTAGTCTGTATCGCTGTACTAGTTCGTATCCTGCTATGTGCTACCAGTCTGTATCCCGCTACCTGCTACCAATTCGCATCCTACTACCTGCTACTAGTTTGTATTTTGCCACCTACTATCAGTCTGTATCCTGCTCTGAGCCTGAAGGCCACTACTAGCTACAAACGGTGACATCAGATCTATACCTGCCTGCCACAGTGTTATCTGCCAGTACCTTTGCCCACAGTGTACCTTAAAGAGGCTCTGTCACCACATTATAAGAACCCTATCTCCTACATAATATGATCGGCACTGTAATGTAGATTACAGCAGTGTTTTTTATTTAGAAAAACCCGCAATTTTTGACGGAGTTATGACCTATTTTAGCATTTTGGCTTTATTCTAATTAGTTTATTAATGAACAACTGGGCGTGTTTTACTTTTTAACAACTGGGTGTTGTGAAGAGAAGTGTATGACTCTGACCAATCAGTGACCAATCAGCGTCATACACTTCTCCCCATTCATTTACACAGCAGCATCGTGTTCTTACCAGAACACGATGTGCAGCCACATACACACACATTAATGTTAATCAAGTGTCCTGACAATGAATACACATTACCTCCAGCCAGGACGTGATGTGTATTCAGAATCCTGACACTTCTCTGCACTTCTCTGTGATTTACTGCACAGCAGGCGTAGTCTCGCGAGATTACGCTGTAAGATGTCATTTACAGCGAGATCTCGCTGTGCTGTGCTGTAACTCACACAGACGGTACAGAAGTGGTTAGGATTCTGAATACACATCCCGTCCTGGCTGGAGGTAATGTCTATTCATTGTCAGGACACTTGAGTCTCCCAGCAACGCAGTCCAGATCCCCATACGGGGGCTAAAGGGTGAATACTGGGGAGGCTAGTTAGACAACTCCCTTAGAGGTTGCCCTAATTCAAACCGCTTAAGTAGCACAGTGGGTCCACAACCCGCCGGTCATTACAGCCTGATGTAATAGTTGAAATAGAATACTGACAAACACATAGATGTACCCATACAATAGTGTCAGCTGCATATCAATGTCAATAACATAGAACAATATTGGTAGTGCCCATAAAATTGTACCAACCACATAGTGCAAGCCATCTGTCAGGATCCTGGTAGCGGCCAATCACCCATTGAGGCTACATCTCCTGCACTTAGAGATCAGAACAAGATTAAGAAATCTTGTTTGGCAGAACAGGTTCCATGATCATTCCTATGTGAGAGTTTAGTAGAGGATATGCAGTAAAATCCGCATGTAATACATACTCTGCAGCGGATTTTTGCAGTGGGGTCTTAACTTACTGTAAGGCTATGTCCACATGCTTAACAAAAAACGTCTGAAAATACGGAGCTGTTTTCAAGGGAAAAGAGCCTCTGATTTTCAGCCGTTTTTTAAGCAACTAGCGTGTTTTTTTTTCGGCGTTTGTTTACGGCCGTTTTTTGAGCTGATTTTCTATTGACCCAAGGAAAAACACCTCCAAAAATGGCTCAAGAAGAGACATGCACTTCTTTTTTTATGGGGCGTTTTTTTATGCGTCGTTTTTAAAAACGGCGCGTAAAAAACGCCCCATGGGAATGAAACGCCGAATTTCCCATTGAAATCAATGTTTGGAGGTGTTCAGCCCCCATATTTTCAGCCGTTTTTCGGGGCATTTACGGCCCGAAAAACCATTGAAAATAGCCTGTGTGAACATACCCTAATTGTTTAAGTGCTTCCAGGAAACATTAACCTGTAAAAAAATATTAGGAAATTGTGTTATCATCAGTTCCCTTATATATTACCCAAATAGTGACTCAATAACAGAGCAGGAAAATTAAATACTAATTGGTCGCATTCTAGATTCCATTTAACACCTTCCCATATTCGGAAGAGTAAGGGTATGTTCACACGTGCACGTCCGTTACGGCTGAAATTACGGAGCTGTTTTCAGGAGAAAACAGCTCCTGAATTTCAGACGTAATGGCATGTGCAGGCGTTTTTCGCAGCGTCCATTACGGACGTAATTGGAGCTGTTTTTCTATGGAGTCAATGGAAAACGGCTCCAATTACGTCCCAAGAAGTGACATGCACTTCTTTGACGCGGGCGTCTTTTTTACGCGCCGTCTTCTGACAGCGGCGCGTAAAAAAAATGACCGTCTGCACAGTACATCGTAAAACCCATTCAAATGAATGGGCAGATGTTTGCCGACGCTTTCAAGCAGTATTTTCGGCCGTAATTCCAGGCGTAAAACGCCTGAATTACGTCCGTAAATAGTGCGTGTGATCATACCCTTAGGGTATGTTCACACGTCTTAACAAATTACGTCTGAAATTACGGAGCTGTTTTCAGGCGAAAACAGCTCCTGAATTTCAGACATTTTTGCAAGTACTCACGTTTTTCGCGGCTTCCAAATTACGTCTGAAAACAGGCCGTGTGAACATACTCTAAGTATGGAGCGAACCCACAGGCGAAGCTCGCTCCATATTCTGCGGGTGTTAAGCTGTGTATTGCAGCTGTCACCCTACTCTAACGTTTAACCGATTACATGCTGCGGTCAAAAGCGACCGCAGCATTTCAGATTTTAGACAGAGGGATAATATAGCGCTATTTATCCCGCATGGTAAGTGCCATTTAACCCCTTAAGGACACAGGCAATTTTGGCCTTGAGGACAGAACAATTTTTTTATATTTCCCTCTTTGCATCCCGACGCTCATAACTTTTTTATTTTTTGTACAACGTAGTTGTATGAGACTTTGTTTTTTGTGGGACGAGTTGTACTTTATGTAGGTACCATTTTTTGGTACAAATACATTATCGTTTCATTTATATAAATTTTTATTTTGGCGAAAATGCTGAAAAAAAGCAGTTCTGTTGCAGTTTTAATATATTTTTTTTTACACCATACACCGATCATCATAAATAATGTTAGAAATTTGTTGTGCAGGTTGAAATGGTCGTGGCGATACCAAATATGTCTATATTATTTCATGTTTTGGGACTTATATTTTAAAAAGTTTATTTATTATTAAAAAAAATGTGTGTTTCTGTGTATTCTTTTTTACTTTTTATTTATTTATTTATCATTAATTTTTTTTTTACATTCAATTAACGTTTTCTTTTAATCCAATAAAGGGATTTTTCTTTTTTATTTTTATTTTTTAACTGTAATGTACTGGCATAGATCTATATGCCAGTACATTAGCCTGTGTACGAATTGTACACAGGCAGTTGTTAGGGCATACCTCAGTATGCTCTAACAATAGGAAATATGTTCAGACAGCCCTGGGGTTCTTCAATGGACCCTGGGCTGTCTGGCCGTACAAGTTATGGGCTTTGATCGCGTCACAGGTATTTTCTGTGACGAGATCAAAATGCAGTCCCCCCTCCTTGAACGCCACGATCAGCTTTTATCACGGCATTCAAGGGGTTAACGGCGGAGAGAGGATGTTTCACTTCTTTCCGCTGTTAGAGCGGGGCCGTGGCTGTGTATTACAGCCATTGCCCCGCTCTCGATCACGCGCAGGGACGGCTGTCACACAGGACGAGAATGCTCGTCCTAATGCGCGAAGTACCTGCCGCTTAGGACGAGCATTCTCCTCCTCCTCCTGATATTCTGGGGCAGAAATCCGATACTGACCCTCGGATTTCTGTTGCGGTTTGGCAGTATACAGCAGCGATTTCCACATGCAATTTATCCTCATTCTATAGAGATAAGCTGATTGTGACTTCTTGTGCTGTTTATATGATGAAATACACCATGGAAACCGCATTATTGTGTGACATGCCGCTTCTTTTTCTTCAGCGAGGCGTTTGCCAACGGGCATATGGGAGGGGCGTGCCGGCTGGCGGCACAGGCCCCCTCAAGCCGCAGGCCCCGTAGCAGCCACTACGACTGCTACCGCGGTAGTTACGCCACTGCTGCCGACTATAAGACGCAGGGACTTTTTAGCAAGATTTATTCTAGCTAAAAACTCTGTCTTATAGTCTGAAAAATATGCTAGTTATAAGGTGAAAAAATATATAACATCTATATTTACTGAGGAAATCCACAGAGTAATGCCAAAATGTCGAAGTGGGAGAAAATATATTTTGGGAGAAAACCCCACACAAGGCAAATTATAGATATAATAGTTCTAGTTATAACAAGCGCTTAACAATTTGCTGCAAACTATAAGTTCTAAAAAGTAAATACAACACCATGCCCACATGACACAAAAGATAGGAGACCACTCGTAATCCATCATATGTCAAAAATCATATGTCAAAAACACATCATATGTCAAAATACAGCACCAAAAGACCACCACCATAGGACCCCAACATAAATTGTAGGCTGTATTCTGCACACGGGGCCAGGGACTGCCTTGCTCTACTACCAGAATTGCAGACCATCAAACTGTACCAATTTTGGCAATAAATTTGTGAAGTCTTTCTGAAATTTGCATGTACTGAATTCCAATACTTTTTTTTTTTAATTCAGCCTAACATGAGTAGCTATCCCAAAAGCAGGGGGTTTTCGGTGTTCTTGTCTAATGTGCTGACGTTCAACACATCAGACAAAGAGGGGGGGGGGATTGCAACTTTTGGGCCATTTATGCAACTCTTAACACTTTTCTAAAAATGTCCTTTCAAATTTATTGTAATTTAAAACAGAAACTGGCATGAGTTATCGTGGAATTCTACGCTCCTAGCTGGTGTAGATTTCACTCTGGCTAGAGGATTAACATGGATCAGACAGGCCCCCTACCGCTCCCCCATGATAGAAGAAACCTCCAATCCTACTTGATTAACCCGACCGGGGCATTTAAGTGGTTTGTCATAGTGAGAGGGCACCCTCTGGTGACAAAGGGAGGGGTAAGGACAAATGCAGGATCTTTAAAGGGGTTTTTCCAAACCCAAGTTATTTTTGCCACGCTCCCGCTACCCTCTAGTTTATTTTTCTAAACATCTGTTTATTAAGAGTTTTACAAAGTTTAAAACAAAAAAAGAATAAAACAAGACATAATGGATATAGCAAGTGTATGTCTCATTGTACAAAATAAATTATGATGCAATCATGTTACACTTCAGTAAGAATATTGCACAAGGCTTTATTTTTGTCCTTTCCATAAACACATCCTGATATCAAAAACTACAAACAGACCTTCCCCTCCCCCACCCATTTCACACGAATGCCATCATAGAACAAAGAACTGAGGAATCAGACCAATCAGATAGTTAACCTGAAGGCCAGTAAACGAGGCTAGGGAACCTACCCAGGGTTCCCCTTAGATCAGAAGTAAGATACCACAGTGTATTTCATTATTCATACTATTTCTACATGTGAATACTCAGAAGAAATAAGCCCCTTCAGGTTTTTTTAAAAACTGCTTAGTCGTACTCTGATTATGTTTGATCGTGTCCAATCTACAGTACATCTCCAGAAAATGTCTCATTTGTGGGAGTGATGATGGAAGCCAATGATTAAGAAGACATCGTTTTGCTTTCAATAAAACGGCCACCACTATAAGTGGGAAGGAGCCCACTGATGGGGTTGCATAAAATAATCTGGACAGGGGATCTAGAGGTTGTTCTATCCTCCAATTGCTCAGGACAAACTTTAAAATCATCTTCCAAAATGACTGAACCAAGTCACGTGACCACATAGAGTGGAACAAGATTGCTCTAGGGAGGTTACATTTTGTCCAGGCAATTAAAAGAGAGGGTGCATTCGTATGCGGGAAGATATTAGAAGCATATTGTCATGAACAAATACACAGTAAACAGTGAGGTCCCTGTTCTTCCCAAACCTCTGTCCCTACCTACTTGTACGACCCGACCTAAACGACGGCGCACAACTGGGCGGCGTTCCCTATACTGGTACAAGTGAAACTGACAAACGGATAAGACAGAGACAGTATGAAATAACAAAGGGTCACCTGGGAAGTACATGGAGGGAGAGGCAGGGCAATTGCGCCGCGGACAAGCCCGGGCGCAAAAGGCGGAGTAAGGCAGGGTCAAACCGGGAGAGTGCGGAAAAACAAAAGTCAGAAGGCAAAGAAAAGTCAGGAGTCCAGCCGGGGTCAGGTCACAAGGAGTCGAAATGCAAGTCTCTCAGGGGAGTCTGAAATAAGGGAAAAGCACCAGGCAAGGAAACTCTAATTACAGACAAAGGCCTACAAGGTTGAACTAAATAAGGAGAGGGCGGGAGCTCAGGAACATGAGCCAGGCTTTGATTGACCTGACTCTCCTGTGCTCCCATTGGCTGCAGACTGCCTCAGTCTGCCAGGCCGGGCGACGCCCGAGCGAGTAACTCTCGATGTCCTGGAGACCGAGGGAGCCGCAGGCAGAGAGTACGTGACACATATATTGCTCGATGAATGAAGCGAAAATGGGTCTCACTCCACTGCTCATTAATCACAGCACTCTTGACATTCTGTAGCTCTTCTAATATTTTCTATGGGGCTTCAGAGTCTCCCAAAATGGGAATCTAATCACTGAATATATTTTGAGACATAGGCTCCAATAAAATCCTGATAATACCCCGATAATATATAGCAATAGATCCTTTAGATGTACCACTCCCAATGAAATTGGTTGTCTCATTTCTGAAGACAGATCTCTTAACTCGCCCGAACACATTGACCGTACTTGAAAATACTGTAAGTATCCCCCCGCCTGTAATTGGAATCTAGTCTGGAGCACCCGGAGGGTAAGCCATATGTGATCTTCAGTATGCAACATGTCCTATAGCTTTGATACACCTTTAATGTGCTATGATTGAAATAATCGATTGGACTGACGCTGGGGAAAGTTCCGATTAATACAGAGTGGAAAGTATTTAGAGATCTGAAAAATAACTTAAAGCGGTGTCTAATCTCCTTCCATGTACCAATAGTGTCCGTAAGAACCGGAGACTGTTTAATTTTGGGGGAAGAGAAGAAAAAGGTGTATGTAGGAAGGCAGATATATCCCATGGGAGGGCCAGACTAGATTCTAACTTATAATTCAAATAATAATTAGTCCGAAGCAACCACTCGGTTAAATGACGTATCAGGCTCCAGATTATATCCTCTACAGTTCGCAAAATTTACACACCTACTTGATTAGTAGAAAGCATCAATTTGGCTAAAGATATCTGAAGATCTTTACCAATACAAATATATGTAATAAAACCCGAATGTAATTGCACAATATCTTTATGTTGTAATAATAAGGGAATGGTTTACAATGGATACAGTAAAGCAGAAAAGCTAAGCATTTTTATGAAATAGCAGTGAGCCATCAAAGATAAGGGAATGTGCACCCACTTTTTCAATCTTGGATGAATATACGGAATATAGGAGGATAATTGAAGACATAAATAGATTCAGGGGATTTCCCAATACAGATACCTAAATAAGTAACATGAGATGCCACTGACTGAAGTGGAACTCTCAGCTCTTGCAGGTCACCAGATGAGAGATTGGACTTAAGGCTCAATATCTCACCTTTCAAAATATTTACTTTAGACCCAAATTAATGACCAAATTTCTCAATAACGGCAAATGTTTGAGCTAGATCACATTTGGGGTTTTGCATAAATAAGAGGATATCATCTGCAAAAAGCGTACGTTTTACCATAGAGTTATTTATCCTAATGCCCCCAAACACGTCTCCACTGTCTAGCAAGGGGCTCCAGGGAGATGTTATATAGCAAAGGGGAAAGGGGCATCCCTGTTGTCACGACTGTGGGGGTATGTGGACCCACTAGGCTTCTCCGCCAATGCGGAGTAGCAGCTGGCCAAACAACAGTCAATGGAAGTCTTTAGGACAAGAGCACCTGGGTAGAAGATAGACAGACAATCGGCGTGGCAGACATTTGGCATGATGACACTTGGCACAGACAACACTTGGCACAGACGACACTTGGCACAGATGACACTTGGCGCAGATACGGGATACAGGAAACAGGATGTGGGAACACTGGGTACAGGATACAACTAAGGGAGCATTTGCTAAATGAACATGGGTAGACACAACAATGCTCAGGCACAGGAAGGAAGGCAGGATGGCTTTAGGTAAGGCAGGGTGCACAGGGATAGACTAGGGAAGATTATAGTGGTGCGCGTGCTGGCCCTTTAAGAGGACAACAGGGTGCACGCGCGCACCATACGGTAGCGAGCAGCGGGCAGGAGGAGTACGTGTCGGCGCTCCCGAGTAGAAGGAGGGGAACGCCGGCACGGAGGTAAAAGAGGCTGGCGGCCACCATGGGAGGCCGGATAGCGGCGATCGGCGGCCGCCAGCGTTACAGTATCCCCCCTTTACGCCCCTCCACTTAGAACTAGAGCGCAGAAGGAACTTCTTGATGAGCGCAGGGGCATCAATGTTCTCTTTAGGTTCCCACAATCTCTCCTCAGGACCAAACTCCTTCCAGACAACCAGGTAAAAGACTTTTCCTCCCACCTTCTTGTAGTCCAGAATCTCCTTAACTTCAAAGATGTCAGATGCACCAGTGAGAGAAATTGCAGGAAGAGGGGATTTGAAGTAGCAATTCAGGACTACGGGCTTTAGGAGTAACACATGGAAAGAGTTGGGAATCTTGAGAGTCGAAGGTAGCCGTAGCTTATATGACAAAGGATTGATCTGTTGGAGAACTTCAAAAGGACCAAGAAATCTGGGGGCGAATTTGTAAGAGGGGATTTTCAAACTAATATTTTTTTATGACAACCAGACTTTGGCTCCGGGAAGAAACTGAGGAGGGATTTTTCTTTTTATATCAGCATTTCCCTTCATGCGGTCCACAGCCTGTAGGAAAAAGGCCTTGGTTTACTGCCAGAAAATTTTCAAATGAAGAATTAGCTGCAGGCACTTGAGATGTAGCTAGTACAGGAAGAGGAACATGTGGATGTTGGCTGCATACAATGAAGAACGGGGAAGAAGCAGTAGATTCACTCGTGTGGTTGATATAGGAAAATTCGGCCCAAGGAAGGAGCTGCACCCAATTGTCGTGTTGAACAGAAACAAAGTGACGAAGATAATTCTCCAGTATTTGATTAATCCTTTCAACTTGGCCGTTAGATTGTGGGTGATAAGCAGAGGAAAAGTCAAATTTCACATCTAGAAATTTACACAGGGATCTCCATAATTTAGAAGTAAATTGCGCACCCCGGTCAGACATGATATGGAGGGGCAGTCCGTGCAGACGAAAGATATGCTGTATAAATAAACTTGCCAGACGAGGAGCAGGGGGAAGGCCAGTCAGTGGGATGGAATGCGCTATCTTAGAAAAGCGATCCACCACGACCCAGACAGTAGTACAACCTGCAGAAGAAGGAAGGTCAGTGATAAAATCCATGGCAATGTATTGCCAAGGACAATCAGGAACGGGCAGAGGTTGGAGCAGACTAGCAGGCTTGAAGTGAGTAGACTTGTCTTGGGCGCAATTGGTACAAGAAGCAACAGAGTCCGCAACAGAAGAAGGGAGACGAGGTAGTAGACTCACTAGTGTGATTGTCGTATGAGAATTCCGCCCAAGGCAGAAGTTGTACCCAATTGTCATGTTGGGTGGAAACAAAATGATGAAGATAGTTCTCCAAAATTTAAATGGTCCTCTATACCTGACCATTGGACTGTGGGTGGTAGGTGGAGAAGAAGTCCAGCTTAACCCCTTAACGCTCAGCGACGTACTATTCCATCGTGCTTACTGCCCCGTTCACGCTCAGCGACTGAATAGTACGTCGCGGGAGTAACAGCCATTTCGGCCGTCTTCCCGACACTTACAGGAGCTGTGACAGCTGCTGTCTTGTACAGCGGTTGCCGCAGCTCCTAAAGCGGGGACCGGTCGCTGTGTCCCCGCTGAATAACCCCTTAAAAGCCGCGTTCAATAGAGATCGCGGCTTTTTAGCGGTTAAGCTATCATCGCCAGCCGCTATCGTGTATGGTGACTATGGCAACCAGACACCTAACAATGGCGTCCAGCTATGCCATTGAAGGAAGCCTAGTGGGTCCTGACAAAGTCAGGACCCACTATGCTTGCTGTCAGTGAGTAGCTGTCAGCTCTAATACACTGCACTACGCATGTAGTGCAGTGTATTAGAATTGCGATCAGGGCCTCCTGCCCTCAAGTCCCCTAGTGGGACAAAGTAATAAAGTAAAAAAAAGATGTGTAAAAATAAGAAAATAAAAGTTTTAAAAGTAATAAAAGTAAAAATCCCCCTTTTTCCCTTATCAGTACTTTATTATTAATAAAAATATATAAACAAACAAATAAACTATACATAATTGGTATCCCCGCGTCCGTAACGGCCTGAACTACAAAATTATTTCATTATTTATCCCGCGCGGTGAACGCCGTAAAAGAAAATAATAATAAACCGTACCAAAATCACAATTGTTTGGTCACTTCACATCCCAAAAAATGGAATAAAAAGAGATCAAAAAGTCGCATGTACTGATCGAAACTACAGTTTTTTTTGCAAAAAATAAGTCCTGGCACGGCTTTCTTGATGGAAAAATAAAAAAGGTATGGCTCTTAGAATAAGGTAACACAAAAAGTAAATTATTTTTTACAAAAAGTATTTTATTGTGCAAACGCCACAGGACATAAAAAAACTATAAACATATGGTATTGCCGTAATCGTATCGAACCGCAGAATAACGTGAACATGTCATTTATAGCGCACGGTAAACGCTGTAAAAAAATTGAATTAAAAAACAAAACGTATTTTATTGTGCAAACGCCATAAGACAAAAAAAAAACTATAAACATATGGTATCGCCGTAATCGTATCGCCCCGCAGAATAAAGTGAATATGTCATTTATAGCGTACGGTGAACGCTGTAAAAAAAAAAGAATAAAAAAACAATAGTAGAATTGCTGTTTTTTAGTCACCACGCCACCTAAAAATAGAATACAAACTGATCAAAAAGCCGCATGCACCCCATGAAAACTACAATGAATTCCTCAAGGTGTCTAGTTTCCAAAATGGGGTCACTTTTGGGGGGTTTCCACTGTTTTGGCACCACAAGACCTCTTCAAACCAGACATGGTGCCTAATAAAAAGGAGGCCTCAAAATCCACTAGGTGCTCCTTTGCTTCGGAGGCCGGTGCTTCAGTCCATTACCACACTAGGGTCACATGTGGGATATTTCTCAAAACTGCAGAATCTGGGGAATAAGTATTAAGTTGCATTTCTCTGGTAAAACCTTTTGTGTTATAAAAAAAAATGGTATAAAAAGGATTTTCTGACAAAAAAAAATAATTAAAATTTCAACTCTACTTTGCTCTAAATTCCTAAAGGGTTCATAAACTTTCTAAATGCTATTGTGAATAGAGAAAAACAGCGCTGATGGATATAAAAAGGAAACTTTTTCCAAGTTTTATTGAAAGTTGTAAAAGTAGAAAACAGCAGGGTATTTTCCTCCGTACAAGGTGTGGTCAGGAAATCATGCCAAAATCATGCCTACGCGTTTCAGACGTCTCCTGCGTCCTTACTCATGGCTGGTACCAGCCATAAGTAAGGACGCAGGAGACGTCTGAAACGCGTAGGCATGATTTTGGGTTTCAATTTTTTAACGATAGCCACACCAGATCCCCGACCATAAACAAGGGGTTAGCAGAACGTCTTCTATCTGCCTGAGTTTTTTGTATGCTCTGGGACGCCTCTAGGTTCTTCTGAACCTGGGCCCAGACTGTGCACAGTTCCCGATGAACGACTTCTACCTCGGGATTGTTGGAACTACCAGGTGAAACGGAGGAAAACCGCGGATTAAACCCAAAATTACAGAAAAAGAGGGAGACCCCTGACGAGTTACTGACCCGGTTATTAAGGGAAAATTCGGCGAGGGGAATGAATGAGACCCAATCATATTGACAGTCAGAGATAAAACACCTTAAATATTGTTCTAGAGACTGATTAGTCCTCTCAGTTTGGCCATTAGTTTCAGGATGGAAGGCAGAGGAGAAGGACAGATCAATCTCCAACTTTTTACAGAAGGCTCTCCAAAACAATGAAACAAATTGTACCCCTCTGTCAGAAACAATATTGACAGGGACCCCATGGAGACGCAGGATGTGTTTGACAAACAAGGTAGCTAACGTCTTAGCATTGGGTAGTTTCTTGAGGGGCACAAAGTGGCACATCTTACTGAAGCGGTCTACTACAACCCACACCACCGACTTGCCTTGAGATGGAGGCAAATCAGTGATAAAATCCATGGAGATATGGGTCCAAGGTCTCTGGGGAATGGGCAAAGAATGTAGTAAGCCCGCTGGTCGGGACCTGGGAGTCTTGGACCTAGCACAAACTTCACAAGCGGCGACGTAGGCCTTAACGTCTTTAGGCAACCCAGGCCACCAATAGTTTCTGGCAATGAGGTGCTTGGTACCCAGGATGCCTGGATGACCAGATAGAGCAGAGTCATGATTTTCCCTAAGTACCCTTAGCCGGAATTGCAGGGGAACAAACAGCTTGTTCTCAGGAAGGTTCCCGGGAGCTGAACCTTGATCAGCCGCAATCTCAGAGACTAAATCAGAATCAATAGAGGAAATGATTATACCTGGAGGCAAAATACAAGCAGGATCTTCCTCCGAAGGAGGGCTGGCCATGAAGATACGCGACAGTGCATCAGCCTTAATATTTTTAGACCCAGCCCTATAGGTAACCAAAAAGTTGAATCTGGTAAAAAATAACGCCCATCGAGCTTGTCTCGGGTTTAGCCTCCGGGCAGATTCTAGGAAAACCAGATTCTTGCGGTCGGTAAGGACCGTTACCTGGTGCCTAGCCCCCTCCAGGAAGTGGCGCCACTCTTCAAATGCCCATTTAATGGCTAAGAGTTCGCGGTTGCCAATATCATAGTTACTCTCAGTGGGCGAAAACTTCCTGGAGAAGTAGGCACAGGGACGGAGATGGGTGAGGGACCTGGTACCCTGGGACAAGACAGCCCCCACTCCCACCTCGGACGCGTCAACCTCCACAATAAACGGCTCCATTTGGTTGGGCTGAACCAGCACCGGGGCCGAGATAAAGCACTTCTTAAGGACCTCAAAAGCCTGGACAGCCTCAGGAGGCCAGTGGAGGAGATCAGCACCTTTGCGAGTGAGATCCGTAAGAGGCTTAGCGATGACCGAGAAGTTAGCAATAAATCTCCTGTAATAATTAGCGAACCCCAGGAAGCACTGTAACGCCTTCAGGGAGGCAGGTTGGACCCATTCCGCCACAGCCTGGACCTTGGCGGGGTCCATGCGGAATTCATGAGGAGTGAGGATTTGACTCAAAAATGGTATCTCCTGCACCCCAAACACACATTTTTCGGTCTTCGCAAACAGTTTGCTTTCCCGAAGGACCTGGAGCACCTTCCTGACATGCTCAATGTGGGAGGACCAGTCCTTGGAAAACACAAGTATGTCATCAAGGTACACTACAAGAAATACCCCCAGGTAGTCTCTTAAAATCTCATTTATGAAATTCTGGAAGACCGCGGGAGCATTACACAACCCAAAGCCCCCCGTAGAGCAAACTTAGAGAACCATTGGGCCCCCTGAACCTGATTGAAGAGATCAGGAATCAAAGGAAGGGGATACTGGTTCCTCACAGTGACCTTATTCAAGTTTCGGTAGTCAATGCACGATCCTTCTTCCCAACGAAGAAGAAGCCAGCACCTACCGGAGAAGTAGAGGGGCGAATGTAACCCTTGGCCAGGCATTCCTGGATATACTCTCTCATGGCTTCACGTTCGGGACAAGAGAGATTAAATATCCTACCCTTAGGGAGCTTAGCTCCTGGTACCAAATCGATAGCGCAATCGTATTCTCTATGAGGGGGTAACACTTCGGAGGCCTCCTTAGAGAAAACATCAGCGAAGTCCTGAACAAACTCAGGTAGCGTATTCACCTCCTCAGGGGGAGAAATAGAATTAACAGAAAAACATGACGTCAAGCATTCATTACCCCATTTGGTAAGATCCCCAGTATTCCAGTCAAACGTGGGATTATGCAACTGCAACCAGGGAAGGCCTAAAACCAAATCGGACGATAATCCCTGCATTAACAGTAGAGAGCACTGCTCCAAATGCATGGAGCCAACAAGGAGTTCAAAAACAGGGGTATGCTGTGTAAAATAACCATTAGAAAGAGGAGTGGAGTCGATACCCACTACCGGGACAGGTTTAGGCAAATCAATCAAAGGCATAGCTAGAGACATAGCAAATTCCACAGACATGATATTAGCAGAAGACCCTGAATCCACGAAGGCACTGTCGGTAGCAGACCTACCACCAAAAGAGACCTGAAAGGGAAGCAAGATTTTATTAAGTTTCATATTTACGGGAAATAACTGTGCGCCCAAGTGACTTCCCCGATGATCACTTAGGCGCGGAAGTTCCTCCGGCTGCTTATTCTTATGCCCAGGACAGTTGTTCACTTGATGCTTGTCATCCCCACAGTAGAAGCAGAGACCATTCTTCCTGCGGAACTCTCTACGTTGTTGGGGGGACACGGAGGCCCCGAGTTGCATAGGTACCTCCGAGTCTTCCGTGGAAGAACGAAGCAACGGAACCTCGGGAGGCATCATGGGGGAGTCAGAGGAGAAAACACCAAGACGTTCAAGTCGTCGTTCCCTGAGACGTCGGTCAAGTCGTACCGCTAAAGCCATAACCTGGTCTAGGGAGTCAGAAGAGGGGTAGCTTACTAGCAGGTCTTTCAGGGCGTTCGACAGGCCCAACCTAAACTGGCACCTTAAGGCAGGGTCATTCCACCGAGAAGCTACGCACCACTTCCTAAAGTCAGAACAATACTCAACAGGTCTCTTACCCTGACGTAAGGTCACCAGCTGACTCTCGGCAAAGGCAGTCTTGTCAGTCTCGTCATAAATGAGTTAGAGAGCAGAAAAGAAAAGATCAACGGAGGAAAGTTCAGGGGCGTCAGGAGCCAAGGAGAAGGCCCATTCTTGGGGCCCCTCCAGGAGCCGGGACATAATTATACCCACCCGCTGGCTCTCAGAACCTGAGGAGTGGGGCTTTAAGCGAAAATAGAGCCTACAACTCTCCCGAAAGGAGAGAAAAGTCTTCCGGTCCCCTGAGAACCGGTCAGGCAACTTGAGGTGGGGTTCAAGAGGTGAGGTGAGGGGCACTACCATGGTAGCATCAGGCTGATTGACCCTCTCAGCCAGGGCCTGGACCTGTAGGGAGAGACCCTGCATTTGCTGAGCCAGGGTCTCAAGGGGGTCCATAGTAGTGTCAGGGACCAGGGTAGACTAGGTATATGGGCTTGTGAATATGTAATGATGGGGGTAGGGAAACAGACAAGAGAGCCCTAATCTACCCGCCACTCAGTCCCTGCCTACTTGCAACGACCCGCCCTAGGCGACGGGGTACAACTGGGCGACGGTCCCTACACTCAATAAGTGAACGACAGACAAACAGACAAGGGAACACAGAACCTAAGGGAAACGGGGCAGTTGCCCACGGCAACACCGTGAGCAACAAGAGTAGTAAACGAGCCGAGTCAAACCAGGAGAGTACGAGGTGCCAAACGCAGAGCAGGAGAGTAGTGAACAAGCCGAGTAAAACCAGGAGAGCACGTGGTACCAAACGCAGAGCAGGAGAGTAGTCAACAAGCCAGGGTCAATACGAAGCAGGGACAAATAGTACAAGAAGCTGCAGCAGGGCCAGGAAACCAACAGAGAAGATTCACAAGCAAGGAGGAACAGGAAAGGAAGGTATAAATAGACAGAGGGCGGGAGCTAGCTCCGTCTGGCGAGGCTACAATAGGCTCCCTCACTCCTAAGCCCGCCATCCTGAGTGGTGGAAGATGGAGTCAGTCTCACAGACCTAGAAGCAGGTGCAGACTGATCACCTATGGGCGTTGACAAAGAAGCTGTGCCTGGCAGATCCTTTACACTCCTATTTTTTCTTCGCTTTTGTGAATACTTTGAGGAGTCTAGTTTCTAAAATGGGGTGTTTCATAGGGGTTTCTAATATATAGGCCCCTCAAAGCAACTTCAGAACTGAACTGGAACCTAAAAAAAATACATAAATTAGGCAATACTTCGCTTCTTACATTATACTGATAATGAGCCGTGCCCACAGCGAGATGACCCCAGTTTTGACAGTTTGTATAAATGGAGACCCCTATTAGACCGTTTCAGTGCCCGGTTTTCCTAAGCATACACCCCCGAGAATTGTATTTCTATTGATGAGTCCTTGGTACATTTTAAAGGGAGGCTTCAATTCCGCCAGTACCTGCCGGGTAAGAGGGCAAGGTATGGCGTGAAGATGTATAAGCTGTGCGGGAGTACATCAGGCTATACCTACAAATTTAGGATATATGAAGGGTAGGACACCAGTATTCAGCCCCCAGAATGCCCCCCCTTACTGGGAGTTAATGCAAAAATTGTGTGGGATTTGGTGCACCCACTGCTGGACCAGGGTTACCACCTCTACCTGGATAATTTTTATACCAGCGTCCCACTCTTCAACTGCCTCGCTTACAGAAGTTCTGCAGCATTCGGCACTGCTAGAAGAAATCTGAGTGGCCTCCCTAAGACTCTGCTTGGGCAAACAAGAAGGGGTGAGAGCAGGACACAATCTAGCAACAATATATTGTGTGTCAAGTACAAGGACAAGAGAGATGTCCTTGTATTGACAACAATACATGGCCACACCAGTACCCACGAGGTACCAGTACAGAGACCCCCAAAGCAGACTGCATCCTGGACTACAATAGGTACATGGGAGGGGTTGACTTGTCAGATCAAGCCCTGAAGCTCTACAGCGCCATGCGGTGTGGTATAAGAAGCTGGCCGTGCACATCATACTGATGGCATTGTACAATACGTATGTGCTACGTCGATGTACAGGCCAGACGGGAACTTTCCTGGAATTTCAAGAGGTGGTTATCAAGAAACTCATTTTTAGGGACCAAGAAGGGGGGGCACCCAGTACTTCTGGAAGCGAGGCCACACGCATCGTACCAGGGCAACACTTTCCAGGAGAAGTTCCCCAAACTGGCAAGAAGGGCATAAGTCAAAAGAGGTGCAAAGTCTGCTATAAGAGGGGGATAAGGGAGGACACAATTTATCAATGTGACACATGTCCTGAAAAACTAAGGCTCTGTATGAAAGAGTGTTTTAAAATGTATCATACATCTCTTGATTTTTAATTTACCCCAGTTTTACTTACCCTGATGCACAGCTTATCCCCCCTCGTCTTTCCCTTCTGATCCCTGCTGCGTGCCCAGGCAGCTGATAACAGCCACATTGAGGGTATTGCCGTACCCAGGAGAACCCACATTACAGTTTATGGGGTGTATGTCTCCGGTCAAAATGCTCACTACACCTCTAGATGAATGTCTTGTAGTTTTTAAAATAGGGTAACTTCTTGGGGGTTTCAACTGTACTGGTACCTCAGGGGCTTCTGCATACATGACTTCACACCAGAAAATCCCCAGTAGGCCAAATGGTGGTCCTTTCCTTCTGAGCCCTCCCATGGGCCAAAACGGCAGTTTATCACCACAAATGGGGTATTGCCGCACTCAGGACAAATTGGGCAACAGAATGGGGTATTTTATTTATTGTGAAAATAAGAAATTTTCAGCCAAAACTACATATTATTGGAAAAAATTAATTTTGTTTTAATTCCCAGCCCAATTCAAATAAGTTCTGTGAAGAAACTATGGGGTCTAAATGGTCACATTGCCCATAAATGAATTCCTTGAGGGGTGTCGTTTCCAAAATGCGGTCACATCTGGTGGGTTTCCATTGCTTTGATACCTCTGGGGCCCTGCAAATGCGACATGGCACCTGAAAACCAATCCAGCAAAATCTGCACTGCAAAGAACACACAGCGCTCCTTTCCTTCTGAGGCCTCCCATGAGCCCAAACGCCAGTTCATCGCCACAAATGGGGTATTGCTGTACTCAGGAGAAATTGGGCAACAAAATGGGGTATTTTCTTCCGTGTGAAAATAAGGAATTTTGATAAAAAATGACATCTTATTTGAAAAAATTACATTTTTTTAATTTCACAGCCCAATTCAAATAGGTGCTGTGAAGAAACTGTGCTGTCAAAATGGTAATAACAACCATAAATTAATTCCTTGAGGGGTGTAGTTTCCAAAATGGGGTCACTTCTGGTTGGTTTCCATTGCTTTGATACCTCCGGGGCTCTGCAAATGCGACATGGCACCTGAAAACCAATCCAGCAAAATCTGGACTCGAACAAACACATAGCGCTCCTTTCCTTCTGAGCCCTCCCATGGGCCCAAACGGCAGTTTATCCCCACAAATGGGGTATTGCTGCACTAAGGACAAATTGGGCAACAAAATGGAGTATTTTGTTCCCTGTGAAAATAAGAAATTTCGATCACAAATGACATCTTATTGGAAAAAATGAAATTTTTTTTAATTTCACAGCCCAATTCAAATAGGTGCTGTAAAAAAATTGTGCGGTCAAAATGATAACAACAACCATAAATGAATTCCTTGAGGGGTGAAGTTTCCAAAATGGGGTCACTATTGGGGGATTCCTACTGTTTTGGCACCTCAACACCTCTTCAAACCTGGCATGCTGCCTAAAATATATTATAATAAAAAAGAGGCCTCAAAATGCACTAGGTGCTTCTTTGTTTCTAGGTCTTGTGTTATAGTCCACGAGCGCACTAGAGCCACATGTGGGACATTTCTAAAAACTGCAGAATCTGGACAATACATATTTAGTAGTATTTCTCTGGTAAAACCTTCTGTGTTACAGAATTTTTTTTTAATAAAATTTAAATTCAGCAAGAAAAATTAAATTTGCAAATTTCACCTCCACTTTGCTTTAATTCCTGTGAAATGCCTGAAGGGTTAAAAATCTTTCTAAATGCTGTTTTGAATACTTTGAGGGGTCTAGTTTTTAAAATGGGGTGTTTTATCGGGGTTTCTAATACATAGGCCCCTCAAAGCCACTTCAGAACTGAACAGGTACCTTAAAAAAAAGGCTTTTGAAATTTTCTTAAAAATATGAGAAATTGCTGTTTATGTTCCTCCTTTACCGTTTGTGAAATTGAAAAAATTCAACATTTTAGTGGAAATAAAGTTGATATTCATTTTCACGGCCTTATTCTAATAAATTCTGCAAAAGACCTGTGGGGTCTAAATGCTAACTATACCCCCAGACAAATTACCTGAGGGTTGTAGTTTCCAAAATGGGGTCACTTTTGGGTGTTTCCACTGTTTTGGTCCCTCCAGTGTATTGCAAACGCGACACGACACTGAAAACTATTCCAGCAAAATCAGGAATACAAATGGTGCTCCTTCTCTTCTGAGCCCTGCTGTGGGTCCAAACAGCAGTTTATTACCACATATGGGGTATTACTATAATCGGGAGAAATTGCTTTACATATGTTGGGGTGCTTTTTCTCCTTTATTCCTTGTAAAAATTAAAAATGTCTACTTTTTTTTCAGAAATAAAGTAGATTTTCATCTTCCCATACTAATTCAAATGAATTTAGCAAAAAAAAACTGTGGGTTCAAAATGCTAACTATTTTACTTGATAAATTCAAAATTAAATTTGTAAATTTCACCTCTACTTTGCTTTAATTCCTGTGAAACGCCTAAAGGGTTAAAATACTTTCTGAATGATGTTTTGAATACTTTGAAGGGTGCAGTTTTTAAAATGAACTGAACTGGTCCCTCAACAAATAGCCATTTGAAATTTTCTTGAAAATATGAGAAATTCCTCCTAAAGTTCTAAGCCTTGTAATGTCCTAGAAAAAAAATAAAAGAATGTTTAAAAAATGATGCAAACATACAGCAGACATATGGGAAATGTAAACTAGTAACTATTTTGTATGGTATTTCTATCTGTTTTACAAGCAGATACATTGAAATTTAGAACAATGCTAATTTTTGCACATTTTCTCTAAATCTTGGTGTTTTTTACAAATAAATATTGAATTTATCGACCAAATTTTTTCACTAACATAAAGTACAATATGACACGAGAAAACAGTTTCAGAATCACTTGGATAGGTAAAAGCATTCCGAAGTTATTACCACATAAAGTGACACATGTCAGATTTGAAAAATCGGCTTCGTCCTGAAGGCCAAACAGGCTCAGTCCTGATGGGGTTAAAGGCCGTGATGGACTGTGTCATCTGAGGGGATATGCCAGATCTGTCTAAACTAGGGTCTTGTACTGTGGAGAAAAATTCTGCGTTTGGGGTGTTAGGGGCATAGACATTTAAAAGTCTGTAGGTTGAATTGGCTATGGTGACATCCACCAACAGAAATCTACCCTCGGGATCCGCATACGTGTCGTGAATGCCGAATAAAAGATATTTTTTGAATAGTATGGCCACTGCTCTAGTTTTAGATGTGTATGAGGCTGATATACAGGTATCCAGCCAGTGAGCTTTGAGAGTACAATTCTCAGTATCCCATCAGTGTGTTTCCTGCAGGAAGAGCACATCTGGGGTAAGATGTTTCAGATATGTCAGTATTTTTTTCCTATTAATGGGGGTATTTAGACCTGTCACATTCCAGGATATCAGCTTGAGAGTGTTGGGTGAGGTGTAAGTGTCTATAGGTGTAGGGAGAAAACTCGTCATCCTACCTCAAAGGAGCAGAGATGCTGCATGGTCTAGTATGTGGATCAACCTTGTCCCAGCGAGCTAGGTATACCGCATCAGGTAGAAAGTTCAAAGGAAAATAGTGAGACTCACTGGCAAACCTGTCTTTTCCATATTGCTAACATACTGAAAAATATAATAGTATCATCAAAAGGTAACACAAGTATGGACAATATTACCACTGACTGTAAATACATTGAAAACACAAGTACAAAAGAATATTAGAACTGTGCAAACAATAAATAAAATAAACTTGTAGGTTTGTCATTCTCTGGTATGGAGAAACAATCAGCTATTAGCACCCAACAGGGTCCCCTAGTAACATACAGGGGATCAGCAAATTCGTGTCATCATCACAGGTATGAAAATCAATGGTCGCCATCACGCCAGCCACCAAAGGCAGGAAGTTCATGGATTATTGGCGATACCAAAGTGTTCCTGAGCTCGGGGCGTATCAGTGAATAGAAATACATGGTTGTCAACTGTGACCTTGAGAATAGCCAGGTAGAGTATCTGGAAGCGGTAATCTTTGTCATGTAGGTAACAACACACAGTCGAGAATTTCTGTGAAATGGATAAGGAAAAGTCCTGAAAGATCAAGATTTTGTGGTGGTGGATCATAAGCTCTCTAACCTTCCGATAGGCCCGGAGTATGTTTTCTTTGGTCTGGTAGTGTGAAATACAAGCAATGACTGGTCTCGGTCTTGGTGATTGGTCCTGTTTTTCTGGACCCTGCCTATGTGCTCTTTCGATGGCCATTGTAGGATTATCAATTTGGATATGTAATGCGGTTGGCAAGGAGAGAGTGAGGAATGTTGAAAGAGCCTCACCCCTGTATGATTCTGGAATGCCTATAAATTGCAAATTGTTGCGTCTGCTACAGTTCTCAAAGTCATCAATTTTCTCTTGCAGTTGACGGATGTGATCAGAGTGTTGTGAGGTAACGTGGTTAAGAGTAGCGGAAGAAGATTTGCCGTCATTGATACTAGTTTTCATTTCCTCAATTCTTTGGGTATTGTTTGTGATCTGAGCTAGTGCTGAATTAATCGAAGAATGGAGTAGATCTAATCTTTTATCCAGCAATGGCAGTAGCATATTGGATACCTCTTGAGCCACAGTGGTAGCTGTGGCTACATCAAGCTCGAAAGGAGCAAGTGGACTGTGAGGTGGACAGGTAGGTATAATGGGAGAGTCAGCCATTTGTGAGTCAAACAGAGAATTAAATAAGTCCGCAGGCGAGGTCGGTTTCGGAATTTTTTTCAGATCTTAGAGATGTTTTGGAAGACTTTTGTGGCTCAGGGGATCCAGACATCAGCTATTTTCTGGTTTGTCTAGAGGCAGGTCGAAAGCATTTTTCCAAGAACTTGTCCATCATATGCATTCACAAAGTATCGCACAGCGTGAAAGACTCTGAACTGCTGAAACCACATGACAATGAGAATCAAAATGTAAAGGGACCACTCAGGATATTGTTAGGATTTACAGTTCGCAGCGGTGAGAGTTATGGCCCATAGTATCATAGGTTAGAGAAATATGAGAACAAGATGCTGTTAGGTTGCACACAAGGATCTAAGGCGGTGAGGGATGGGGACCCATTAACGAGTAATTGTATCAGTTTAGGGTATTTTTTACTCAGTGCTGTAATGTGCAGCTCACCGGGTCGGTGTCGAGCCGCAGAGGTCAGGCGGGAGTCACAGAGTTGCTTGTCCAAGCACTTCACTTACGCCGAGACAACAGGTATGGGTGACTGAGACGTTTCATGTGGAGCGGTGGGGAGGTTATTGTAGGGCTTCATGGTGTTGTGTTCTCCCTGCTAGCCTGGAATCTACACTTGACTCCAGACTCCGGATCGTGAATGTTTGACTCTCCTAGCGGGAGCCCTGTTAAAATGCGGTCCTGCCAGATGTTCCGCCTCCAGAAGTCAATGTGGAAGTTTAAATGTTAATACAGGTGCATTAAGTAGTGAAACAGGGGTTACGTTGCCAGTTTACGCCAAAATGTGGTTCAATATATTCCAGTAATTTCAGGCTTAGATTGTACAGAGCTGAGAGCACTGTGGGCTCTATGGGTTTTATCCCAGATATGTCCAAAGTCCAGGAGAGTTCGGTATGCAGATTCTGCTGGAAATGGGCGTTGGGGGACAGATTAACTTTATGGGGTCAGAGAGCTGTCTGGTGTAATATAATGTGAGGATTAGCCCCTTACTACTAACCTCCTTTTAGTTGCGCAGTTGTTGTATCAGGGGTGACTCGCAGCTCCAAGATGGCATCTGCCAGAATCTCCCCTCCACCTCCAGCTTCCCTCAGCTCACAGCAGGCGAGTCTCACTTCACCTCACTCCACACTTCTCCTCTCTTAGCAAGTTCAGGGGGTCTCTCTGATGTCAGACAAGGGGTGGAGAATTCTTCTCCAGAGTAATTTTAAAGTATCTGCTCACAGTGCAATCCGACCAGGCCGCGGGCTTTACACGAGGCCGGCTATTTTCTCTGTTGGTAGGCCTCAATAGGCCGGAACAGCTGCCAGCCTCCAAACCAGGTAATAAAGGTATGGATGGCCTCCCTGGGTAGCGGGAAATCCTTCTGGCGTGGTTAGGGTGATGTGGGAGCTATTGTCTAGCGTGGATGCCGTGGGTTAAGTATCCTTTGGACGGCGCCTCAGGAAATACGTCTTCCTCCCTGTGCAGCTAGGCCACCATTAACTTGTAATTTAAATCGGATGGTGAATGCCGTACAATAAAATACAAAAAACAATGGCGGAAATGCTTTTGTTTCCAATCCCCCAGAAAAAAATATAATAAAAGTTAATCAATATATCCCATGTACCGAAAAATGGTACCTAATGAATACTATATCTCGTCCCACAAAAACAAGCCCACATATACATAGACGAAAAAATACAAAACTAATGGATCTTAGAATACAGAGATACAAAGACAAATAATTTTTGTTTAAAAGTGTCTTTATTATGCAAAAATATCAAAACATAAAAAGGTATATATATTTGGTATTCGCATAATCGTACCGACCCATATAATAAAGGTGACATGTTATTTATGCCACATAGTGAATGGTGTAACCGTGGCCGGCCTTAGGCTGCACTGGCCACCGCTCATCCGCTCACCCTGTCCTGCGTGCCTGACTGACGAGACAGGCGTGATTACATCATTCAGGACACAAGACAGGGAGGAGACACCGCGCTTCCTGTGCGTTTCCTGGGCTGGTGGAGACACCGAGGGAACGTTTTCTGCAGGGTAGCTCCAGCTCCAGCAGGCAGTGTTTACCAGAAGCTCAGCAGGTAAGTCACTGACTGGACTTTGTTTGAATGTGGGAACTGATGGGGTTCTAAAAAGGGCAATAATGGCAAATGGACAGAGGATTCAGTGCCACCTTGATGCCCATTTGCCATTTTGTTGCCCTGTTATAGTTCTTCTGTGACAAAAGATGCTGAAGTCTGCAGGGGCAGTAAATGGCAAATCGGCATCAAGGGGCCACCAAATAGGACGTTAAAGGGGAAATAAGTGGCAAATGGGCACAATGGTGGCACTGAAAGGCACTAAAGTGTTCATAAATGTAAAATGGGCACAGAATTCAGTGCCTTCATAGTGCACATTTACCATTTGTGCCCTTTTAAACCCTGTTCAGATTACGTGAAAAGCTATGAACACGTTTGAATTTTTTTTATTTTTTTTCTATAAAAATCTGTGTGTTTGGTGCAACTTTGTAATTACATTTAAGGCTTCGTTCACATCTGCGTCAGGGCTCCGTTCAGGCGTTCCATCTGAGCTTTCCGTCAGAACGGAGCCCTGACTGAAACAAACGGTATCCATTTGCATCCCATTGATTTCAATGGTGACGGATCTGGTTCAAATGGTTTGGGTTTGTCTCCGTTGTGCAAGGGTTCCGTCGTTTTGACGGAATCAAAAGCGCAGTAGACTACATTATTGATTCAGTCAGGGTTCGATTCTGACGGAAAGCTCAGATGGAATGTGAACGGAGCCTTATTAAACTATTTTTACTTTTTGAGATACAGCTGTTTTGTATTCTGTATACAGAGCAGCCGTATCTAGCGCTGAGACCTGAGTCCGTCAGGTCAGTGGGACTGACGGGTGCAGTGTCAGCGGGTCTTGCGTGTCGATGGTTCATAACGTAGATGTGATCGATAACAGGTGGATCCTGCGTGTCAGAGACACAGGACCTGATGACAATGAACCCGTCAGTCCCACCGGCCTTACGGATTCAGGTCTCAGCGCTAGATACGGCTGCTCTGTATACAGAATACAAAGCAGCTGTATCTCAAAAAGTACAAATAGTTTTTAATAAAAAGTATTTTAGTATTTTAGAAAGTTGCACAAAACGCACTGATTGTTTAAAAAAAAACGATTTCAAAGGTGGGCATAGCCTTTAAAGTGGTTGTCCGGAATACAAATTAAACATTTTGTTGAAGAAGCAGGAGGAGTTAAAATAAAGAAAAAAAAATTATACTTACCTCTCTCCTCCCAGACGTTCCTGCGCTGGGGGCCCCCGTCAGATCTGTTCTCTGTTTGTATATAGCGGTGACATCAAGTTGACCGTACACCATCGCTGCAGACCTTTAATAGCCTCAGCGGCGTTCAGCTGAGACCAGTAATTAGCTGCGGCAGTGATGTACTGTTACCGTGATGTCACCGCTGCAGTCACTCTGTGTACACACAGAACAGAGATGACAGAAGCCCCCAGCGCAGGAACGTCTGGGAGGAGAGCAGTAAGTATCAGGGCCGGCTCCAGGTTTATGTGGGCCCTTGGGGGACACAAGACTTAGTAGGCCCCTTTGTGGGGAAACTCACGGCGGCAGTAAAATTGCAGAAAATTTCACTTTGTGCCCCCATAAAGACGTTAGGCCCTGTTTATGCCCCCATATAGAAGTTAGGCCCCCAGTTTGTACCCCCATAAGTTTAGCACCCTCCGTATATAGTGCCACAAAGCCCCCCTCCCAGGTAGTGTCACACAGCCCCTCTCCCAGGTAGTGCCACACAGCCCCCTCTCCCAGGTAGTGCCACACAGCCCCCTCTCCCAGGTGGTGCCACACAGCCCCCTCTTCCCTGGTAGTGTGACACAGCCCCACCTCCCTGATAGTGTCACACAGCCCTCCTCCCTGGTAGTGTCACACAGCCCCCCTCCCTGGTAGTGTCACACTGCCACCCTCCCTATAGGTTGCGCCTTTGGGGTTCCCTCTAGGAGTGGAATCCCCAGCCAGAGCATTGCCGACACTCTGGGTGGGGATTCCACTTCAGGAGCAGCCCCTCACATCACTGTCCATATGTGGACAGTGTTTTCCGAGGCAGCCCCAGAGCCATAGTCCCGAGCAGAGCACTACTAGCATTCTGCCCCGGTTCTCCTGCTCTGCTCCTGACATCACTGTCCATATATGGACAGTGATGCCGTGACGATGGCAGCATCAGCACCCGGCGGCCGAGTGGGCCCCCCAAGGGTAGTGGGCACCAGCACACGCCTGGGTTCGCCGGATGCTGACGCCAGCCCTGGTAAGTATGGGCTGCTTTTTTATTTGAAGCCCTCCTCTACTGCTGCCACATAAAAAGTTTAAACCTGGACAATCCCTTTGACCTCTTAACACTATCCGTGTATGTATGGCGGATGTGCATTCCAACAATATTGCATGTGCCACTGTGTGTGATCTGTGGTGTTACGTAGGAATGCAGGTAACACTACTACATTATCTGTAATCAGAGAGTTATCACTGTTATCTTTGGTGTTACGTAGGACTGCAGGTAACACTAATACATTATCTGTAATCAGAGAGTTATCACTGTGTGTTATCTGTAATGTTACATAGGACTGTAGGTAACACTTCTACATTATCTGTACTCCGAGAGCGATCACTGTGCATCTATGGTGTTACATAGGACTGCAGGTAACATCTACTACATTATCTGTACTCTGAGAGCTATCACTGTGTATATATGATGTTACATAGGACTGCAGGTAACACTACTACTGTAAAGGATCTGCCAGACACAACTTCTGTGTCGACGCCCATAGGTAATCAGTCTGCACCTGCTTCTATGTCTGTGAGACTGACTCCATCTTCCACCACCCAGGATGGCTTAGGAGTGGGAGAGCCTATCACAGCCTGGCCAGACGGAGCTAGCTCCCGCCCTCTGTCTATTTATACCTGCCTTTCCTGTTATTCCTTTGCTTGTGATTCTTCTCTGTTTGTTTCCTGGCCCTGCTGCAGCTTCTTGAACTACTGATCCTTTGCTTGTGATTGACCTTGGCTTTTCTGACCACTCTTCTGCTCTGCGTTTTTGTACCTCGCTCATCTCCTGGTTTGACTCGGCTCGTTCACCTCGCTTGTTGCTCACGGTGTTCCCAAGGGCAACTTCCCCATTTCCCTGGCTTCTTTGTACCCTTGTCTGTTTGTCTGTCGTGCACCTATTGAGTGTAGGGACCGTCGCCCAGTTGTACCCCGTCGCCTAGGGCAGGTCGTTGCAAGTAGGCAGGGACTGAGTGGCGGGTAGATTAGGGCTCACTTGTCTGTTTCCCTACCCAGATATTACATAATCACAAGCCCATATACCTAGTCTACCCTGGTCCCTGACACTACTATGGACCCCCTTGAGACCCTGGCTCAGCAAATGCAGGGCCTCTCCCTACAGGTCCAGGCCCTGGCTCAGAGGGACAACCAGCCTGATGCTACCATGGTAGTGCCCCTCACCTCACCTCTTGAACCCCACCTCAAGTTGCCTGACCGGTTCTCAGGGGACCGGAAGACTTTTTTCTCCTTTCGGGAGAGTTGTAGGCTCTATTTTCGCTTAAAGCCCCACTCCTCTGGTTCTGAGAGCCAGCGGGTGGGTATAATTATTTCCCGGCTCCAGGACGGGCCCCAAGAATGGGCCTTCTCCTTGGCTCCTGACGCCCCTGAACTTTCCTCCGTTGATCTTTTCTTTTCTGCTCTCGGGCTCATTTATGACGAGACTGACAAGACTGCCTTTGCCGAGAGTCAGCTGGTGACCTTACGTCAGGGTAAGAGACCTGTTGAGGAGTATTGTTCTGACTTTAGGAAGTGGTGCGTAGTTTCTCGGTGGAATGACCCTGCCTTAAGGTGCTAGTTTAGATTGGGTCTGTCGAACGCCCTGAAAGACCTGCTAGTTAGCTATCCCTCTTCTGACTCCCTAGATAAGGTTATGGCTTTAGCGGTACGACTTGACCGACGTCTCAGGGAACGACGACTTGAACGTGTTTGTGTTTTCTCCTCTGACTCCCCCATGATGCCTCCCGAGGTTCCGTTCTTCCACGGAAGACTCGGAGGTACCTATGCAACAGCGTAGAGAGTTCCGCAGGAAGAATGGTCTCTGCTTCTACTGACAAGCATCAAGTGAACAACTGTCCTAGGCGTAAGAATAAGCAGCCGGAAGAACTTCCGCGCCTAAGTGACCATCGGGGAGGTCACATGGGCGCACAGGTATTTCCCGTAAATATGAAACTTAATAAAATCTTGATTCCCTTTTAGGTCTCTTTTGGTGGCAGGTCTGCTACCGGCAGTGCCTTCGTGGATTCAGGGTCTTCTGCTAATATTATGTCTGTGGAATTTGCTATGTCTCTAGCTATGCCATTGATTGATTTGCCTAAACCTGTCCCGGTAGTGGGTATCGACTCCACTCCTCTTGCTAATGGTTATTTTACACAGCATACCCCTGTTTTTGAACTCCTTGTGGGCTCCATGCATTTGGAGCAGTGCTCTGTACTGTTAGTGCAGGGATTATCGTCCGATTTGGTTCTAGGCCTTCCCTGCTTGCAGTTGCATAATCCCACTTTTGACTGGAATACTGGGGATCTTACCAAATGGGGTAATGAATGCATGACGTCATGTTTTTCTGTTAATTCTATTTCTCTCCCTGAGGAGGTGAACACTCTACCTGAGTTTGTTCAGGACTTCGCTGATGTTTTCTCTAAAGAGGCCTCCGAAGTGTTACCACCTCATAGAGAATATGATTGCGCAATTAAATTGGTACCAGGAGCTAAGCTCCCTAAGGGTAGGATATTTAATCTCTCTTGTCCCGAACGTGAAGCCATGAGAGAGTATATCCAGGAATGCCTGGCCAAGGGTTACATTCGCCCTCTACTTCTCCGGTAGGTGCTGGCTTCTTCTTCGTAGGGAAGAAGATTGGTGGTCTTAGGCCATGCATTGACTACCGAAACTTGAATAAGGTCACTGTAAGGAACCAGTATCCCCTTCCTTTGATTCCTGATCTCTTCAATCAGGTTCAGGGGGCCCAATGGTTCTCTAAATTTGATCTACGGGGGGCTTATAATCTTATCCGCATCAAAGAGGGGGATGAGTGGAAGACTGCGTTTAACACGCCCGAAGGTCATTTCGAATACCTCGTCATGCCCTTTGGGTTGTGTAATGCTCCCGCGGTCTTCCAGAATTTCATAAATGAGGTTTTAAGAGACTACCTGGGGGTATTTCTTGTAGTGTACCTTGATGACATACTTGTGTTTTCCAATGACTGGTCCTCCCATATTGAGCATGTCAGGAAGGTGCTCCAGGCCCTTCGGGAAAACAAACTGTTTGCTAAGACCGAAAAATGTGTGTTTGGGGTGCAGGAGATACCGTTTTTGGGTCAAATCCTCACTCCTCATGAATTCCGCATGGACCCCGCCAAGGTCAAGGCTGTGGCGGAATGGGTCTTACCTGCCTCCCTGAAGGCGTTACAGTGTTTCCTGGGGTTCACTAATTATTATAGGAGATTTATTGCTAACTTCTCGGTCATCGCTAAGCCTCTTACGGATCTCACTCGCAAAGGTGCTGATCTCCTCCACTGGCCTCCTGAGGCTGTCCAGGCTTTTGAGGTCCTTAAGAATTGCTTTATCTCGGCCCCAGTGCTGGTTCAGCCCAACCAAATGGAGCCATTTATCGTGGAGGTTGACGCGTCCGAGGTGGGAGTGGGGGCTGTCTTGTCCCAGGGTACCAGGTCCCTCACCCATCTCCGCCCCTGTGCCTACTTCTCCAGGAAGTTTTCGCCCACTGAGAGTAACTATGATATTGGCAACCGCAAACTCTTAGCCATTAAATTGGCATTTGAAGAGTGGCGCCACTTCCTGGAGGGGGCTAGGCACCAGGTTACGGTCCTTACCGACCACAAGAATCTGGTTTTCCTAGAATCTGTCTGGAGGCTAAACCCGAGACAAGCTCGATGGGCGTTATTTTTTACCAGATTCAACTTTTTGGTCACCTATAGGGCTGGGTCTAAAAATATTAAGGCTGATGCACTGTCGCGTAGCTTCATGGCCAGCCCTCCTTCGGAGGAAGATCCTGCTTGTGTTTTGCCTCCAGGTATAATCATTTCCTCTATTGATTCTGATTTAGTCTCTGAAATTGCGGCTGATCAAGGTTCAGCTCCCGGGAACCTTCCTGAGAACAAGCTGTTTGTTCCCCTGCAATTCCGGCTAAGGGTACTTAGAGAAAATCATTACTCTGCACTATCTGGCCATCCAGGCATCCTGGGTACCAAGCACCTCATTGGCAGAAACTGTTGGTGGCCTGGGTTGCTCAAAGACGTTAAGGCCTACGTCGCCGCTTGTGAAGTTTGTGCTAGATCCAAGACTCCCAGGTCCCGACCAGCGGGCTTTCTATGTTCTTTGCCCGTTCCCCAGAGACCTTGGACCCATATCTCCATGGATTTTATCACTGATTTGCCTCCATCTCAAGGCAAGTCGGTGGTGTGGGTTGTAGTAGACCGCTTCAGTAAGATGTGCCACTTTGTGCCCCTCAAGAAACTACCCAATGCTAAGACGTTAGCTACCTTGTTAGTCAAACACATCCTGCATCTCCATGGGGTCCCTGTCAATATTGTTTCTGACAGAGGGGTACAATTTGTTTCATTGTTTTGGAGAGCCTTCTGTAAAAAGTTGGAGATTGATCTGTCCTTCTCCTCTGCCTTCCATCCTGAAACTAATGGCCAAACTGAGAGGACTAATCAATCTCTAGAACAATATTTAAGGTGTTTTATCTCTGACTGTCAATATGATTGGGTCTCATTCATTCCCCTCGCCGAATTTTCCCTTAATAACCGGGTCAGTAACTCGTCAGGGGTCTCCCCCTTTTTCTGTAATTTTGGGTTTAATCCACGGTTCTCCTCCGTTTCACCTGGTAGTTCCAACAATCCCGAGGTAGATGTCGTTCATCGGGAACTGTGCACAGTCTGGGCCCAGGTTCAGAAGAACTTAGAGGAGTCCCAGAGCATACAAAAAACTCAGGCAGATAGAAGACGTTCTGCTAACCCCTTGTTTGTGGTCGGGGATCTGGTGTGGCTATCGTCAAAGAATTTGCGCCTTAAAGTCCCGTCCAAGAAGTTTGCTCCCCGGTTTATGGGGCCATACAAGGTCATTGAAGTCCTTAACCCTGTCTCCTTCCGACTGGAGTTGCCCCCGTCTTTTCGAGTACACGACGTGTTTCATGCCTCCCTCCTTAAACGCTGCTCCCCATCCTTGGCTCCCTTGAGGAAACCTCCGGTCCCTGTTCTCACCCCTGAGGGGGTAGAATTCGAGGTGGCCAAGATTGTGGACAGCAGGATGGTCCAAGGCTCCCTCCAGTACCTGGTCCGTTGGATTGCTCAGGAGTTTCCACCTTCGTTTCCCCAATAAACCAGGTCCACCTAGAAAGGGTCCGGTGGCCCCTCATAAAAGGGGGGGTACTGTAAAGGATCTGCCAGACACAACTTCTGTGTTGACGCCCATAGGTAATCAGTCTGCACCTGCTTCTATGTCTGTGAGACTGACTCCATCTTCCACCACCCAGGATGGCAGGCTTAGGAGTGGGAGAGCCTATCACAGCCTGGCCAGATGGAGATAGCTCCCGCCCTCTGTCTATTTATACCTGCCTTTCCTGTTCCTCCTTTGCTTGTGATTCTTCTCTGTTTGTTTCCTGGCCCTGCTGCAGCTTCTTGAACTACTGATCCTTTGCTTGTGATTGACCTTGGCTTTTCTGACCACTCTTCTGCTCTGCGTTTTTGTACCTCGCTCATCTCCTGGTTTGACTCGGCTCGTTCACCTCGCTTGTTGCTCACGGTGTTCCCGTGGGCAACTTCCCCATTTCCCTGGCTTCTTTGTACCCTTGTCTGTTTGTCTGTCGTGCACCTATTGAGTGTAGGGACCGTCGCCCAGTTGTACCCCGTTGCCTAGGGCGGGTCGTTGCAAGTAGGCAGGGACTGAGTGACGGGTAGATTAGGGCTCACTTGTCTGTTTCCCTACCCCGACATTACAACTACATTATCTGTACTCCAAGATTTATCACTGTGTTATCTGTGGTGTTACATAGGACTGCATGTGTGTGTGTGTGTGTGTGTGTGTGTGTGTGTGTGTGTGTGTGTGTGTGTATTTGTGGGTCTAATTGCCTAGATATGTATCTGTATGTGTATATATTTTTGTGTGTGCATATACTACATTATCTGTACTCAGTTATCACTGTGTTATCTGTGGTGTTACATAGGACTACAAGTAATATCTACTACATTATCTGTAATCAGAGAGTTATCACTGTGTCTTATCTGTGGTGTTACATAGGACTGCAGGTAACATCTACTACATTATCTGTACTCCGAGAGTTATCACTGTGTTATCTGTGGTGTTACATAGGACTGTGTGTGTGTGTGTGTGTGTGTGTGTGTGTGTGTGTGTGTGTGTGTGTGTGTGTGTGTGTGTGTGTGTGTGTGTGTGTGTGTGTGTGTGTGTGTATTTGTGGGTCTAATTGCCTAGATATGCATCTGTATGTGTATATATTTTTGTGTGTGCATATACTACATTATCTGTACTCAGTTATCACTGTGTTATCTGTGGTGTTACATAGGACTACAAGTAATATCTACTACATTATCTGTAATCAGAGAGTTATCACTGTTATCTGTGGTGTTACATAGGACTGCAGGTAACATCTACTACATTATCTCTACTCAGAGAGTTATCACTGTGTTATCTGTGGTGTTACATAAGACTGCAGGTGACATCTACTACATTATCTGTACTCGGTTATCACTGTGTTATCAGCAGTGTTACATAGGACTGCAGGTGACATATACTACATTATCTGTACTCGGTTATCACTGTGTTATCTGTGGTGTTACGTAGGACTGCAGGTAACACAAATACATTATCAGTCATCAGAGAGTTATCACTGTGTTATCAGCGGTGTTACATAGGAATGCAGGTAACATCTACTACATTATCTGTACTCAGAGAGTTATCGTGTTACCTGTGATGTTACATAGGACTGTAGGTAACACTACTACATTATCTGTACTCCGAGAGTTATCACTGTGTTATCAGCGGTGTTACATAGGACTGTATGTGTGTGTGTATTTGTGGGTCTAAGTGCCTAGATATGTATCTGTATGTGTATATATTTCTGTGTGTGAAGCTACTACATTATCTGTACTCAGTTATCACTGTGTGTTATCTGTGGTGTTACATAGGACTGCAGGTAACATGTACTACATTATCTATACTCCGAGAGATCACTGTTATCTGTGGTGTTACATAGGACTGCAGGTAACTATCTCTTCTGTGTATATATGTGCCTGCGTGGGTATATTTGTTCCTGGCCCTGGGTCTAACTAAGTAGCCACATGATTCCCTCATATATCTACTGCTGCTGAAGCTCCCTAAATTATTTAGGACAGGTACCAAAAGTTGAAAATATTATATAACTAATCCCCAACTAATGCTAAATAATCTCTCATATATGAGAAATATTTTCTGTTCATGATCCGGCTGCTCTGCCCTACGGTCTTTGGAACAACAACCATTCAGAATAGGTAAGAAGTCGGTCTACGGAAAAATGGCCGCCGAGGAGACAGAATACATTATATTTGCTGCTATCCAGCAACCTTGCGGTTATAGAGACTGACGTGCTTTACACAGAGCGTCGAGGACAGTGTGAGAAGCCAGACTGAACGAGTCTCCGACATCTGTATAGTAGGAAGAAGCCATACAAACGCCCCGCCCTGCGCTGGCACCGGAAGTGGCTCTTGATGTGTTGTCATTTCCTACCCTGTGGTTGTTCCGGAGACTGTAGGTGGAAGCCTGAGGTAAACATGTCTTTCACTTATCTAATAGCTATCAGGACGACCTTTGGCGTTGTTAGGGCGCTTGTATGTCATGTTTTGTTGGTTTCATGCAGGAATTACACCTATAAGCCCTCTATTAATGCAGACGTATTAGGCTGGAGAGATAGCATGTTATTTTTCATGTCCCCGCGCTCAGCTGGCTGCTTTCTATAACTTATGTCCGTAAGTATGTGTTTCACTGTGCTGTGTGTATATCGGATGCGGTCAGTGAGGGTTATATAAACCTTAGTCTATGGTGTAACGCTGGTGGCCATCCAAGGCTATATATAGAATAAGCTCTTTGTATATGATGTATCAATCTGAATGTCAATGCTGCTATAATTAGTCATGTAGGTCGCAATGCGTTCTGAAATTAAGTTTTTGCCTGTGCGGTAAAACTGCGCCATGTGAATACACCCTAAGGCTAGCGATACATTAGTGATGTCAGATGTCCGTCTCCTGAGTGACTGTTGGTCTGTGAAGGGTGTCATTTTGGATAATTTAAGTAATCGCCAATCTATCTCTACCTTGGTCTGTGTCCTGGTCTTCTATTGATGGGATGCAGATCTGTCGTTTGGCTTGAATGACATTCAAAGGACTGTACCCCCGCGACGGCTGAAGAAATCCAATCAACGGAATCAACTTTGCCACATATATGTGCTCAGGTTTGCATCTGTCGCAATAAGGCGCTGTCAGTCGGCATAAAATGGTCTAAATCTGCCTTTTCGGCCGTCCATAATCCCTAGTGTAGTCTGGCTGAACTACATTCTTTCCAATAAAGCTTCTTTTTTTCACGACACGTTTATTTAAACACGCTACCGTAAAAAAAAGACGTGTTGTATGCACTGCAATGTGTTTTCCTATTGATGTCAATGGGAAGCTTAAAGCATGCGTTTTTCGGCATGTAAAACACGGCAAAAATGCGTCGAATACACGCCGTGGGAACAAGGCCTATGAGGAAGTCTACACAGAAGACGGTTGATGCTATCAGAGCAAGTCCCCGAGCAAGTGAAATGCCTACAATACCGCAGCAATGGTTTTTCCAATTTAAAGAGGTTCTCCACATACAATTATTTAGCAGAACTGGTAAATATGGCATTAAGCGACTGTTCTGTGGAGTTGGTAGAAATGTATGGACTCCAGCATCGGCTTCAAAATAGAAATATTATACATGAATACTGTATTAGTTTATTAAATGCATAACTTGTTGCTAGGAAAGCTTTCTATCAATCTAAGGCTATTTATGATTAAGCAGTGATAACTAGGGTGTTCTAGCGGTGATAGAAAATCCGTTATCAGCTCTGTTCTTCGCTTCTCTCCCTTAGACGAAATATCATCACGCTGCTACTCCAAGGCCCCTAGTTTAAATGGCCGAATCTGTGCTGCACATGCTTAGTGAAGTTAGCACGTGTATAGACGTCGGCAGCCAGGAACGGGTTTAATGAGTGCAGTGCTGTCTCCCGGGTCTTTGAGAGCCTCGGCATACACCCAACCACTGTAGATAGTGCCACCCACAACTCCGCAAAACCCTCTGTAGATAGCGCCACCTAAGCTCCCTCCAGCATCGGATTCCCCGGCCAGCGCTCTGGCCGAGGATTCCCCTCCTAGAGGGAGCCCCCGGCATCTTTCCATTCCCGCTGTAGATAGTGCCCCCCCCCCCCCGCTGTAGATAGCATCGCACCCCCACTGTAAATAGCGCCATGTGAACTCGGAGCGCAATCCCCGGTGTCCGATCGCACTGCCTGGGGATTGATTCCGCTTCTAGACAGAGCCCCTGACGTCACTGTCCATTTCGACAGTGACGTTAGCGGCTTTCTCTAGGAGTGGAATCCCTGGTGTCAGATCGCTCTGTGCTTGGGATTCCGCTACTGGAGAAGCCCCTGGTGTCACTATCCATATATAGACAATGATGTCAGCGGCTCTCTAGGAGCAGTGTCCCCGGTGTCAGATTGCTCTGTGTCGGGGATTCTGCTACTGGAGAAGCCCCTCGTGTCACTATCCATATATGGACAGTGATGTCAGGGGCTACTCCTGGAGTGGAATCTCCGCTCTGGCAGGCGATTCCGCTTTTAGAGTTAACCCCTGACGTCACTGTCCATATATGGAGAGAGACATCAGGGGCTTCCTGTAGGAGCAGAATCTTCGGCCAGAGGGATTCCGCTCCTACAGGGAGCTACAGTGGTGCTATTTACAGGAAGGGGGGTGCCATTTATGGGGGGGGGGGATGTTGCTATCTATGGGGGGGGTGCTATATACAGGGGGCACTATCTACATGGGTACTGTGGCATTATGTTGGCACTATATAGAATGGACACTGGCGCTATCTACATGGGCACTCTGTGTCACTATATGGGCATTATCTACAGGGAGAACAGTGGCACTATGTGGGCACTGTAGCATTATTTACAGTGGGCACTATCAATGTGGCACTATCTACAGTGGTATTGCATCACTTTCTACATGGGCACTGTGGTGTTTTTAGGGGGTTGGGACAAAAAGTCAGACGGGTGGCAAATGGATTCAAATTTTGAGACGTTGATGCGAAACAAAAAACTGACAGTTGATTAGTTGTTGGCTGCCATTTTTTTCACAGTCGAGTGTATATAGCCCTCTTCCCTCACAGCGATCCAGGACGATGGAGAGAGAAGACGACTAATTGTTACAGAGCTATAGTGTACGTACGTACGTACGTACAGAAATAGAGATAAATATATATTAAAAAATTACAAAAAGTGTTTTTTTTGTGATTTTTCTGCTCAGAATAAAAATGAACACTGAATTAATTAAACTAATCTAGAAAATGAAAGCCTCATAAGTCTTGTATAAAAAAAACCCAAGTACAAATAGTTGTGATATTCAAAACGGTTCCAAAAATATTATCGAAGTGCATATAAGAAATGGAATGTTTTGGACCTGGACACAGGGGGCATCAATGACCCTTGGTCATGAAGGGGTTAAACAGACTAGAGCATTGAGGGTTAATATTGTCTTTGTTCCCAGTGATCAGGCTTCGCTGTGGGCCTTGTGTACTTATCACACGGTCTCCTGCTCTGCTCCTCCTAGGCGTGCAGTCAATCTGGTCTGCTGGTGTTCTGCCCCTACGCTGCGTTGGCACTGGGCTCAGAATGAGCTGACGTTGCGCTTCTCCTTCCTTCTAGCCTGGCTGCCTGGGAAACTATCTCCCTGGCAACCAGGAACGCTACAGAGTGTTGAGCGGCGCTGCAAAGAACTTCACGCCCATGAGCAGAGATGCAGGAGGGAGAACGACCAGACTGACAGACAAGGGTGAAGGATGCAAGGGCGAATGGCAAAAACCTGCGACAAAAAAACAGCGATTACGCAAATACAATTGACATGCTGCGCTACGTGTGAACATACCTTACAGTTGTAAATGACTAATGTAATTGATCTTTCTGATGACTTTTCCTTTTTTCTTGTACGCTATATCTGTATCAGGGTTTAAGTATCATTAAAATGGTTGTACACTAGTCATCTATTTCTGCCATTGCAGCCAAGTGTCCTGGTTTTTCTGGTATAACTGCTGAGGAACACCTATATTGTCATCATCGGAAACATGTTAATGTCAAGTGTTGTGATCTTCCCTATAGGTTCAGGATTTGTATGCAGGTTCTTGTAGCCAGAACCTGAAATGGGTCCGAAGAGGAATCTCATAAAGTTCTTAAGATTTCCCCCTCCCTTTAGACTCCAATCCAATTTATTTTCCCTAGATTACAATAATTGCAGATTTTTTTTGATTGGAATCAGACATGCAGTTTCTGATGCAGTTTTTTTTTTTTTTAACCAAACACAGGAGTAGGGCCAAAAAGATTGGAAAGCATATGGCTGTGTTTCCATGTCACGGCCAATTTACATTTTTTTCCCAAGATTTTAGCAAAATGTTGCATTTTAGATAACTTGCCAAAAATCGCAGCGAAATGTGCAAATGGACTGCGATATGTGATCACAGCCTTATGCGTTTCCTTCTTTTTAAAGCCACTCGATTTTTTTGAGCTTTTATTTCCTAAAAAAAAACTGGACCAAAAACTGCATGTGTGATTCTGCTCTAAAGCTTTTTGCAGTTGGTTAGTAGTGTCTAGTGCACAGTTCCTTGACCAGCTTATGATTGGGGTATTTTAACCCATTAAAGGGGTACTCACATCTTTGACATTTATGGCATATCCACCGGATATGCCATAAATGTCTGATAAATATGGATCCTACCGACCCCAGCCCTACCTTCTCTTGCTTTTGCTGGTCCCCTGCAACTGAGCTATAAGGTGGCCAGGACTACGGAAACAGCTGAGCTACACTGTTTCTGTAACTCCCATAGAAGTGAATAGGTGTTACGGAAACAGCGTAGCACAAAGAGCTGTGCTGTTTCCGTGGCTCCAGAGTTCTGGAAACTACGAAGCTTGCTGTGCCACGCTGTTTATTTAACTTCTATTCACTTCTATGGGATTGTTTTCCATTTGTTTTGTTTTTTCTACAAGGACTAAATAAAAGAAATTAATGTGTCCCTAAAATCTAGTCATGATAATTGTAGGAGACCTACATTGTGGCTCAAAGAGGGGCTTACAAGCAGGGAAAGCTCTATAGGGCATATGGAATGGGTGTCTCACCTCTGGATCCAAGTCTCAAATGTGATCTGGACTTGGTTTGTACAGGATTTCAGCTTCTGGATAAAAAACAAGGATCTTAATTTTTATTGAACGTAAACAAACACCTTAAAATGGTGAAGAATTGAAGCACAAAGCATATGAGAAAGTTGCAGTACTTTTCATTATACTATTTGCATAAATACAGGAAATTCAATATCCGTTTGGCTCCCGATGCTGAAAGTAAACAATATGGCCAAAGTGACCTTTAAAGTCATAAACTTCCTGTCATGTGAAGAATTCAGCTTATCTTGAATAAAGGAAAAGTCAGCACTCCATACTTTATCCAAAATGTAAATGAGCTTTAGCTTGGATTAAGAGCGTAGATACCGCTCGAAACGCATAAGTTATGTTTTTAAAACTTTGTTCGGTATGATGTCTGGATACGGGATGTGAAGGAATAAAGCTCATTTATATTTTGGATAAACCATGCAGTATTGAGAAAAGCAAAGCAGACTGACCAAATGAGTCTTTTTGGTACTTATAGTCCTTCAGTTGTGGAGCGCAACGGAGGGGAGCTTCCAGGCTTTACAAGAAAAATCCACAAGGAAAAAGGCTTTCCAGCACATCCTTAAAAAGTATAAATTTATTTGGCAACGTGTTTCAAAAACATGGAACAGAGCACAGGTTAGGCGTTTCGAACAATAGTGTTCTTACTCGCAGCATACGTCATTAAACCCCTGCATATAATTTTAAAACCCAATTGACGCATCCTGGCTACTTCTTACAAGAAAATCCTTCCACAGGTTGTAGTTATGCAAGTGATCCGATCTCTCTTCTCAGAATAATGCGTTGGTTACATGGGCTGAAAAATGTAAAACCCCCTAGAACATTTTTGTCTATAACCATATGTGTTATGCAGAAGAACATCATTATTTTCAACATACCACAGAGATCAATGTACCTGACAGTATCCCAATATTATAATTTGTAAATATTAAATAAATGTAACTAGTACAAATAAGGTAAATCCCCTCTCCAATTAAGACCTTTAGGAGACCTAGTCTCCCACTGTAAGTTCCAGAATGCTTCTCTATTAGGGAGATGTTTTCTCCAATTGCCCCCTCTTAGGCCGAATTCAGACAACCATAGTATACATCCGTGTGACGACCGTTAAAACAATGGCCGCAAAACGGACGCAGGTATTTCAATGGGGTCGTTCACACGGCCGTTGTTTCAACAGACTGTGTGAAGGGTCCGTTGAAAGATAAAACATGTCATTTCCTTCGGTTTTCATGGTTCCCGCGATAGACTCAAGTTTGCACTCGTTCGTGTAAATCCGGCTTTAGGCCTCATGAACACGACCGTAGCCATGTGCACTGGCGTGATTTCCGGGTCGGCCGGCTACGGAGTGACAGCCGCGAGCCGCCCGCAAATCGCAGGCTGTGCACATGGCCGCGGCCATTATTTTCAATGAGCCCAGACCGTAATAAGAGATGCCCGTTCTTTCTGCGGTTCGGGCTCCAGGGCCATGCACGGACCGTGAAAACCACGGTCGTGTGCATGGCCCCATAGGAATGAATGGGGCCGCAATTCTCCCGTGGATTTTCGGGGGAATTGCGGCCGCAAAAGCACGTTCTTGTGCATGGGCCCTTACCGTTTTTGTTTTTTTTTCACAAGCTCTAATACAAAAAACTAAAACATTCCACGGAACCATCATGGCTAGATGTTCTGCTTTTCTAATTTAAATTCTCTAATAGTACATCCAATATATGTTAGATTGCATTGAGTTCATACAATGGCGTAGATCACATGGTGCATATTGCAATTAATAAACGCATTAATCTTGTGACATTGTTTCTTTGGGGAAATTAACTTTCATTTTATAGCCGTATTTGCATACATTGCACCTGCTACCTCTACACCTAAGAAATCCATTTTGAGATAGCCATGTCTTATTGGAAGCGTTAGTAGAAAAAAGTCTTGGAGAAAGTATATCCCCTAAAGTTTTGCCCATTCTGGCCACACATTGGCACCCCTAACTTATAACTTTTGTCAGAATGGGATCTTGATGTAGCATGGGTAAGTATTTTTTAATTTATATCTTTGTAGTTTGAACTATGGGCCTTTGAAAAACAAAGGAGGGAAAATTCGCCTGACGAGCTAACTTCGTTTTGCATTTTTCTAAAAAAAAGTGTCTTGGGATATATTTTTAATATAATTAGATGCCCTATCCATCTAGATTCTATATCTTTACACTGATCAGACAACAGTGTCATCAGAACAGGCTCTAACTAACTCTCCTTGCGGTATTGTTTTAATGGTGTGAACAGGGTGACAACCCGACGCATCCAAATTAGTATTCCCCGATGTGGGTTTGCCTGCGCAATACTGTTTATTCCAGGGAACGAGTGGAGTGAATATTCATGAAGTAATTAAATTGCGTTCCATGAATCTAGTGCCATGTGACCGCACTTTGCCCAATGGACGGGGTCAGTGGTGGTCATACGCAGTATGTTGGCATGTACCCAATTGTTTTTTATGGTTAGGTGAGTGCTGACGTGTTTTTAATCAGATCGATGGGATTAATGTTATCAATTATGAATATACACACTTATGATTTTGTGTCTAAATTTATATTAATTTTTGTATGATTATTTATAACACGTTAATTAGCAATGCTTCTGTCACTATTGCACTTTATTGATATTTGTATAATACATTTCATGATTTTTTTGCACATTATTTGATAATTGATATTACAATTTGCACATTTGGTAATTGAGCTTTGCTTTGCTCCCTATATATACACTGAGTTTTCTTGATAATGCCTTCATTGAGAAGGTGAAACGCTGCTGTGAACCTTTATTTGGAGTGCTGCTTCCTCGTCGCTTGTTTGTGATATATACAATGTATGTATGATATATATAAATAATGCAGCCACATTGAGGAGATTATATAGCGGTAATGAACAGTGTAGTTGAGAATCCAGCTCTGGGGTAACATGTAATACTTACCAGCAGCCTCCTCTTGCTCTCTCTGCTCCCTTCTCCATAGACTTCTATGGAGAGCTGCATCTGTGTCTTTCTCTGCTCCCTCCCCTTTGCATGGACTTGTATAGACAGGCAGTGAAGATGCACACCCCCATTTCCTGTAGTTTGTCTCCTCAGTCTGTAAGTAGAGACAATTTTGCTTGACAATAAGGGGTGAACAGCAGATTAAAGGAGGGAAACGCCTAGCAGCCGTAATTTCACACAGAATTTGCACGGGTAAAACAACAAGATTTCAAGTAAATCACAAAGTTGTTTTATATCCGTTATACTATGATATTAGCATAAGTTGTTTGAAAAGTTAACGTTGATTTAAAGATTAAAGCAATTTAACTATAAAACTGAAGATATAATGGGGGAAATTCTTAACCTTTCTATGCCAGCTTTCTGTTGTCAGTCGCAATTTTTGGGGTAAAATTTACCACTTTTGAAAAAAGGGCTGTGGCTTAAGATAAGAGGACAGGCCATGGATTTACTAAAATTGACGGCAGAAAGTAGTGTCAATTTTAGCGAAGATTTCACTCTGTGGGACGTATCGAGGTAGAGGCCTGAGTCAGGCCCCTTACCTCTCCACCATCAGACTACTTTCTCATCAGCCTCCCTTCCCCATTGGACATTTAAAAAATAATAATAATGTACTCATCGCTCCTCTTTTCCCCTCAGGCCCTCACAGCAGGCCACAAGGAACTGTTGCCTCCCCGGCGTTGCCTCCATGACGTTGTATGTGATTCAGCACTCAGGATGTTGAGTGCTGCTTCTCATATACGCCCCGAAGCTGCGCGGTGTCGGTACCTTGTATGAGCTGCGGCCTTCTATGAAAGCCTGGGGGGAGAAGTGGAGTGGTGGGCTGAGTATGTTTTATGTGGATTAGGCGCCACAATTGTGTTGCAGAGCCTAAAAAGAAAACCTATGCAAGAAGTGTTAGATGGCATTTGAGGGTTAGAATGTATGAATGACCTTAACATTCTCTATAGTATGTTACAGTAAAAACAATTTTTTTTTCAGTTTCTTAAGTTCAAGACGGAGAACTCCAGGCTATCCATTATTAAACGACTAAATACTTCCCTTCCCCCACCCCTTCATACACAGGCCAGATGGCCACTTGTAAAGCATCAGGGCAGGAGGTGGGCTTGCCCAGCAGTACTCGGGGAGATGCTGAAGACTTGGAGCTAACAGAGCTGGGACCACTCTTGGAAGTAGGAAGAGAAAGAAAGGGCCAGACATCAGCCTGTGTAGGTATATAGTTACGTGTAATAGTTGAAATTACTTTACATAAAATGTATATATTTTTTTTGTGTCTATAAAGTATCTGTAGTGTCTTTTTGGTGCTGCTTTTATTGTGACTGGTTTTACAAAATGGTCTGATGCCTAACCTGCTGTTCTTTACTTTATAAGGAGCCATAGGGCACAGTCTGCAAATGAAGCCAGACTGGCGATCAGCTGATCTGGCTTCAGAGGGCCCGGGCGATCAGCTGTTACCGCTGAGGAAAGCTACGGCCAACCATGCCATTCATATGGAATAAGCTGCTTAGAATCCTTTTTATTAGTACATATTTTGCTTGTTATTGTCTAGTTGGTTGAAAACACTGAGTGAGAATGCATTCAACCAAATAATCTATTAACCTTTTAGTGATTATTTTAGGCATTAAAGCGGGTGTTCAGACCTTAAAAATTGAGGGCCTATTCTCCAGATAGGCCATCAATATATGATCGGTTGGGGTCAGACTCCCGCCGATCAGCTGTTTTGAAGGGGACGCAGCGCTCGTACGAGCGTTGCCTACACTTCATTCCTTATCTGCTCGTACTGTTGACATAAATTTTTTTAGTCCCACTAGGGAACTTCACCTTGTGATCTTTTGATCGCTGATATAATGCTATGGTATACTTAGTATACCAAAAGCATTATTGCCTGTCAGTGTAAAACTGACAGGCATCTATTAGGCCATGCCTGTGGCACAGCCTAATAGGCATATAAATAGGGCAGGTACTGGGGGCCTTTGTAATGCCCCGGCTGCCATGACAACCCATTGGCGGCCCACAATCACATTTGCAGGCCTCTATAAACCACTAAGATGCCGCTGTTACTATTGACCGCAGCATGTAAGGGTTTTAACAGTCACGATCAAAGGAAACGTCAATTGCTACCTTAAAGAGCAGGGACCTGGCTGTCAGACAGCCAAGCACCCACTCCAGTCTACATGGGGCACCCGTGCAGGACTTCGACTAGGCCTCCGTGAAAAGGTCTAGTCTGAGACCCATTATTGACCACCGTGAAAAGGCATATTGTTGGTCACTAACAGGTTATATTAAATAGTTCAACTGTTCTGCCAGACATTTGTTGCTATTTAAGCACAGAATGAATAGTCATGGAACATACATGTTGTTACTGATAATACTAGAAGCTATGTAATAAAATAATACTGGATTTTGCTATAGGGAAATGAAAACCAAGCAGCAAAGGGTTCTCAAGAAGAAGAGGAGGAGGAAGAGGAAGTTAGAGTACTGACTCTACCACTTCAGGCACATCATGCTATGGAGAAAATGGAAGAGTTTGTTTATAAGGTAAGGAAATGAACCTTTCACTATCGTTTATAAATTGAACATCTTTTTAAACCCTTTTAACCTATGGTTATAGTGTATTCCTTTTTATAGGTTGTTTTGGGGTTTTTTCAACACACCGCAGCACTCTAACTTAAAGTTCCTTCTCATTGAAAGAGCAAAGCAAAAAGGCAAGATTTACACTGGGACTTTTGGATGCTTGCGAGCATTGCCACCTCCCCCCATAGTGGGTGAAGTTGCCCAATAACTGCAGGAATGGAATTCTTGTAAACGCAGGTCACCCGTGACTTTTTCCCTTGTAAGGAAACTTTAGGTTGCAAACGAGTTGCAGTACTTCTACCTGGACTTTCAGCCAACCAAAAGTCACCATGTAGTCTTAGCATAGTTTTCTTTATTACAAATGACATGACTATTTCGCTGCAGCTGGGTACATTTCTATCTAACCTCTGCGATATTCTCTAAAAGGCTGCATTGAACTTCCGCAAATTTGTACTATGTATTGGCATACACCTGCTGAAATGCAATCATTGAAATGTAGGTTGTAGAAGATTGCATTAAAGGACAACCGTCTTCAAATAATTGTTCCACCAAGTATGATAGAAGGTACTGAAATCATAGCATGTGACGTCTCGCCCTTTACTGAAGCACTTATACAATATATGACAGGCCTTACCTAGTTTTTCTTGCAGACCTTTTTTGGGGGGAATTTTTTTTTAAAAGACCTATTATAAATGAGGTGCACATCTGTAGCATTTATTTTTATTTTAAGCACGCCTATACAAAGAAAATGGGGATTTTTTTTTACTGATGATGAGACTATAAATGTTTGACATTCTCTACTCCACATCCACACATACTTTGCATCAGGGCTTATTCAGACGAACGGGATATACGTCCGTGCAACGCGTGTGATTTTCACGCGCGTCGCACGGACCGATATTAGTCTATGGGGCAGTGCAGACATGTGCATGATTTTTCCGCAGCGTGAGTCCGCTGAAAAAAAGTCACGACATGTCCGTTCTTTGGGCATTTTTCGCGCATCACGCACCCATTGAAGTCAATGGATGTGTGAAAACCACGCATGCCACACGGAAGCACTTCCGTGCGACCAGCGTGATTCGCGCAACAGCTGTGAAAAGGATGAATGAAAACAGAAAAGCACCACTTGCTTTTCTGTTTACAAACATCCAAACGGAGTGTCATAATGATGGCGGCTGAACGAAAAGCACGCAGCCGCGCATCATACGGGGCTGTCACACGCAGCTGTCAAGTGCCTTTTGCGCGCGGAAAACGCCGTGTTTTTTGCGTGCAAACGCACACGCTCGTGTGTATCCGGCCTCACAGTGAGATCAAAATACATGTTGCTTCTGAATTTTAGTAATGCCTATTTCTGTGTACTGTATAGCATAAAAGACCTCTTGCCTTTACAAAAGAACACTGAATATAGTGAATAATACCATTTTAATACAATAAATATCTGTTTAAGGCCTCGTGCACACTTCAGTTTTTTTCTTCAGGGTGCTAGCCGTTTTTCTGACCGTTCCGACCAAAGAAGCGCATGTTCTACTTTGGTTCGTGATTCCGTGACCGTGAGGCCCATGCAAGTCAATGGGGCCGTCAAAACAACTGAAGGCACTCGGAAGGCATCCGTGTGTGACGGAGCCGTTGCCTAGCAACAGCCGGGCGGGCAGAAGTACATTACAGAAATATTACACTAATCGGCAGCCACTTGTCTCTATCCATCACTGATAGAGAGAAGAGGCTGCTGATAAAAATAAAATAAAAAGCAGTTCATATGTACCCGGTCATTGTCTTGGTGACGAGTCCCTCTTCTTCCTCCAGTCCGACCTTTCTGTATGACGCGGCAGTCCATGTGGCCGCTGCAGCCTGTGATTGGCTGCAGAGGCGGTCACGTGGGATGAAGCATCATCCCTGGAGGCCGGCCTTCTGACGTCATCCAGACTTGCGTGACTGCCACTACAGCCTGTGATTGGCTGCAGCGGTGACATGGGATGAAACGTCATCCCAGGAGGCCGGACAGGAGGAAAATGCAGGGAGTTCTGTGTAAGTATGAACTGATTTTTTTTTATTTTTTTTTTAATTTCATTAAAATTGTATTTTGCGAGCGCCGAGCATGGTCATTCTTCAGCGCTAGTCACTGTCCAGGGTGCTGAAAGAGTTACCGCCGATCACTGCAGCCCATTAACTCTTTCAGCACCCTGTACAGTGACTAGCGCTGAACAACCCTGCTTTTTCAGCACCCTGGACAGTACCATGCTCGGAAACGGAAACACGAAGTGAACACGGAAATCACACGGCCGCTAAAACGGGCAAACGGATCCGTCAAACACGCCCGTGAAAACGGTGATGGAAGTGTGCACGAGGCCTAAGGCTTCGTTCGCATCTGTCTGGAACCTCAGAACGGAGCCATAAGTCCAGACTCAACGCAGCCGTCTAGCAGGAAATTTTAGAGCACTTCATGCTTCCCTCGGCTGACAAGCTTTATGGAGATGCTGATTTCATTTTCCAGCAGGACTTGGCACCTGCCCACACTGCCAAAAGTACCAATCCCTGGTTTAATAACCACAATATCACTGCGCTTGATTGGCCAGCAAAGTCGCCAGAACTAAACCCCATAGAGAATCTATGGGGTATTGTCAAGAGGGAGATGAGGCACCGAACATGTGTGCGAATGTTATGCACCAAAAATATATGAAGTGGACAAAAAGGAAGATATAAATTGAATATCAAATGACAGTATGCGATGTCATATAAAGCAAAATATTGTCTCAAATGGAGTAATTCCTAAATAGTAAAAACTGAACGAACTTCCAAACTGTTACGCACCATAATTACTGAGAACTTGCGTATCGCCATATGATTATTTTTCATCCACGGGCAAAAAACGCAATGAAAACCGCTTTCTCTGCCTCCAATTGATGTCAATGGGAGGTCAGAGACGGAAACGCCTGAAGAAAGGGCATGCTGCTTCTTCCCGCGAGCCAGTGCTTCCTGCAAAATGTCATATACTTAAGACGAACGAGGAAGCGGTTACTGTATAAAATTAGACGGTTCTAAGTAAAGATGGCTGCTGTTCTTAACAGCAGGCAATCTTAACAAGATGCCCAGGGAGGTGTCGTCCCACGCCCGCACCGGCTATCGCTGCGATTGGCTGGTCAATTCAGACCGGCCGTTTGCGGCTTTAGACAATTACTGTGCCACAGGTTACAGTGATATGGTGGTGATTGGTGTTGTCTAGGATGGCACCAATCCCTACTATGTATTGATGAGGAGGTGGTGGTGGTGGTGGTGGTGGTGGTGGTGCCAACAACCCCCCCGATTTGCTACGATTAGTCTGTCTGCACCGACTGACCAATCACAGCCATGGCGTGTGTTTCAAACGCCCTCCACCAGCTCTGCCCACCTCATTCCGATTAGGAACGGTGAGCAGCGCTGGTGTGACCATCTGTGAGCCATACTTACCGGTTCTGAGGCCTTCTGGTCCTGTGATCCTGCTGAGACGTCTGCATCCTGCTGCTGTGTGGTCACTCTGGTCATCATCATCATCTGTGCTGCTGCTGTTTTTGTTTTTTAGCAGCAGCACTAGTTTTGTCCCTAAATTTTTTTTCCCCCTCTTCCCCTTT